>NC_064931.1:649638134-649954245 GCF_023897955.1 Schistocerca gregaria | reverse complement strand
TGGGCCACTGCATGAAGCCAAGGCGGTAAATGGTTCACACCTATCTGGAAAGTGGCAGGTAGTGTGAAGTTAAGCTGCCAGAGCAATAGGCGAAAGCAAACTCCAAGGCGTAACAGAGAAGAGGGACGTGCCCAATACTGGTGGTCAAAGGAGTCAGCAAAGAAACAGGCATAGGATGGGTGGCCAGACATGGCAGACAAAAGGCAGGCGTATCCTCTGAGGAGGACATCATGCTGGTATGACAGTGGTAGTTAGGCAGCTTCTACACAGAGACACTCAACTGTGCTAGTGTGGAAGGTGCCAGTGGCCAAGCGGATTCCATGATGGTGGACTGTATTTAGACGGTACAAGATGGACGGGTGTGTACATGCATAAATGAAACACCCATAGTTGAATTTTGAACAGACAAGGGATCGGTACAAACTGGGGAGGGTGGTCCGTTCTGCTTCCCGAGCAGTACTGTTAGGACACGTAGTACATCAAGGGACAGGGTCATCGGGTGGCCAAGTAAGACACGTGGGAGAACCCAGAAAATTTTCTATCAAGCATGAGCCCCAGGAATTTCGTAGTTTCAGCAAACAGAAGAGCAACAGGCCCAAGATGTGAAGACAGTTGAAGAAATCCACTGTGCTGCCAGAAATTCATACAAACCAGTTTTGTCAGTGGAAAAGCGAAGCCATTGTTGATGCTCCACGAGTAAAGACGATCAAGACATTGGTGGAGGTGCCACTTAGGGAGACAAGTCTGTGGAGAACTGCAATATATTGCAAAATCATCGTCGGAAAGGGAGCCTGAGACGCCCAGTGAGAGACTCAGTATAAGGTTAATGGCTATAGCAAGGACGACGACACTCATGACAGATCCCTGGGGCACCCCATTTTCCTGGGTAAAGATGTCTGATAAAGCCACACCTACCTCGAAAACTCTGTCTTTTTAATATGGCAGTCCCATGTGCACAGAGTACCGAAGATACCAGTCCTCCAGCAGGTGTTGTAGGTTCCCAAAAAACACATGGCCACAGTCAGGTATTTCCGCAGAAAACCATTAATGACATGGGTTGACAAAGTGATGAGATGGAGACTCTATCCACCATACCAGCTGGTTATGAATCATACATTCCATCATCTTGTAAACATAACTGGCACGAGAAATAGAGCAGTAGCTAGAAAGATGATGTTTATCCTTACCGGTCTTAGGTATGAGTATCACAGTGGCTTCATGCCAGCATCTGGGAAACATGCCATCTGCCCCGATGCAATTGGACGTATGAAGGAGAAAGTGCTTACCTGCAAGAGAAAGGTGCTGCAACATCTGAATGTGATCATCATACGGTCCTGGGACAGAAGTTTGGGATGAAGGGAAAGCATTATCTACCTCCCTCACAGTAAAAGTGATATTCTAGCATTCATGAATCTGAGATGAGAAGGGTATCACCTGAGTCTCCTCCACTCATTCCAATGGAGGAAGGCAGGGTGATAGTGGGTGGAGCTTGAAATCTCTGTAAAAATAGCAGCCTAGGTGTTGGAGGTAAGAATGAGGTCCACAATGACGTCATCTGCTATAGTAAGGCCAGAAATTGGGGAATGGACCTTGGTCCCAGAGAGCCGTCAGAGGAGTGGAACTGTTAAATGAACTAATAAATGAAATCCATCTAGCTTTTTTTTTTTTTTGGCTAACCTGAAAAATGGACGACACTTCGCACGCAACTGTTTATAATGAATACAGTTTGCCATCATAGGATGACATGTGTAGAGCATGTCTCCGTGTGCAAACTGCGTTGCAGCACGCCTCAGTCCACCAAGAGACCAGGACAAAGCACGGTAAAGAGGAAGCGCGAGGAATGGAATGTTCTGCAGTAGTAAGGATAACATTTGTAAGGTATTCTACCTGGTCATCACAACTGGGGAAATGTTTGTCGAAGTTGAGAGAGAGGAGCAAAGCCTCCAGTCAGCCTTAGAAAGCTGCCGACTTGGTTTACATGTAGGTGAGATAGGAGTCAGCAAAGGGATAGCCCATGGAAAATGGTTGCTCGAGTATGTGTAAGAGAGAACAGACCATTCGAGACAATGGGCAAGCTGGACAGTGGAGAACGAGAGATCCAAATGGGAACAGGTGTGTGTGGACATGGGTGCTCCAGTGTTAGGGCACATGAGGTTGAGTTGATTGAAAAGGTCAGCCAAGAGGGCACCCTTTCAGACAAGGTCTGGATGAGTCCCAAAGAGGATAAAGTGGATTAAAGTCACCAAGCAGCAAAAAGGGGTGAGGGAGTTGACCAATAAGCTGGAGCAAGTCTTCCCTGGTGAAACTGACTGATGGAAACATGTAGATGCTACAGAGAGGAAAGATGAAGCGAGGAAGGAAAATGTGAACTGCAATAGCTTGCAGTCGGGTGTTCAGTGAGATAGTTTGACTTTGAGCATCATCCTGGATGATGTAGTATGGAAGTAGCATGACTCTCCTATGAAATGGAATGGAATGCAGTCCTCAGGGCAAAGGTCAAAGTGGACCAGAAAAAAAATGCAAGATGTCAAAGTGGTCACGAGGATGCAGTTTTGTTTACCAGAGGCAGGAAACAAGAGGACGCTGTGATTCCAAAAGCAGCCGCAATTCCTCCTTGTTGGATCTAAGACCATGAATGTTCCGCTCGGGGAGACTCATGATGGGGAAAGGGGAGGGTGGAAAAAAAATGAAAAGTTGCCTCCTTGGCAGCTGCCGAGTGAAAGTCTTCGAAGACTCACTGCTACAGGGCGCAGAGGCTGAAAGATCCTGTTCCAAGAGATCGACAGAAGCATCGACATCTCTATGGCTCAGCCTGTGTGTTCCAGAGCAGAAAAACGATTTGTGATGTGCATTGGCAAAACAGAGGTCAGTGGGATGAGTGTATCACACAACGACACCATCAAAGAGGATCTCAGAGTCGCCAAAGGAGAAGGACATTTGTCTTTGATTTCTTAGAGCCTTTGGGACTGGTACATGTTTGTTAGCTGGAGGGACATAAGTAGTCTTTGGGGAAGTGTTCCTTTTGTTCTTTCCAGCCTGCCAGTTGTGAAGCGTGGGATTTCGCCACTGGGGATGAAGACTAGGTGGCTTGTTCCACATCTGGAAGAGAAGGAGACAAGGATGCTATATGACACTGAGTGGTTTTATAACTGCAGAGCTGTATTTGAGATCACAAGTCTGCATGGTCACGTCCTTCATGGAGCAAGGTGTAGCAAGAGCGGTACTGTAAGTGCCAGATGATAAAACACAGGGCTTTCGACTCGCCAACAACTGCAAATAATAGTATATGGTACTTTTTCCTTCACCCGGATCTCCTGGATGGCCCGCTCCTTGAGATACATGGGGCACTCACGGGATGAGGCGGTATGGACTCCATTACAATTGATCAGTTGGGAGCAGGCGGCAGGCCCCCGTGAGCATCCCTACCACAAGTAACACATTTGGCAGTGGTTTTACAGGACAGTCAAATGTCGTCATAATGTTGACACTGGTAGCAATGCATTGGGTTTGGAATGTACAGTCAGACAGCAATTATTTCATATCCTGTTTCGATCGTAGATGGAAGCACTACTCAATCAAATGCGAGAAAAAGAGTGCATGTAGGAACTAAGGTAGCATCAACCGTTTTCATTATCCAATGGAGTGCAGTGATGCTCTGATCAAAGAGGTAAGATTAGATTTCTCCCTCAGTCAGACCATCAAGCAGTCCAGTTTAAACAACACCACACAATGAGCCTTGACACAAACAGGATATCCATGAAGCAAAGACGTTGTAAGCAGTTGTTGGACTTGAAAATCACTATTGGTCTCCAAAAGCATGGTCTCACTACGTAAATGAGACCAAGATTTCACAGTGCCAACAATTGCATCAACACCTTTCTGAATAATAAATGGATTACCAGTAGTAAAGGACTGACCTCCTTCAATATGTGATACCACAAGGAAGCAAGGTGAGGCTGGGAGAGTCTTTGAATCTTTAGCCTCATTCCATTTACATTTAGTAGACACTGACTGAGATAAAGATGAGTGGCTCATTGCAAAAAAATCCACTATGACTGCCAGCATCTACGATGGTATGCTGCTTCCAACTGGCGGACCCCCTTGGAGCGGGGCTCACTCACCTTAGATGATTGTTAACACCTCAGGTCATACCTTCCAAACTTCTGTCAGAGGGCACAATCAGCAATTTGGGAAAGTCGTGGCTCAGGCAATCACCCATCCCTGAGCCTGGCCTGTACCAGGGGGTACATGTGAAGCCTACGTGTCAGCCCGGCACTGGAAATTATGCATCACCCAGCCACCTGCTATGTATCAAAAGCATGGACCATCCTTCAGGAGTGCACAGGGAGGAAGAACAAACATAGAGTAAACTCAAATATTAAAACTAAGGATGGTATGAGATGAAGAACGAGGAATGAAAGAAAAAAACAGATGAGGGGCTGTTCTGATGTCAGGCTATGAAAACCTAGAACAAATTCCCAAAAATATCCCAGGCATGTTTCCCAAGGAAGGGGACAAAGGATAGCACAAGGATAGACATGCAGTACAGAAAGAGAAGAGGCTCTGCAAAGGCCCTGTGGTAGCCAAGCAAAAACTCATGAAAGAGTGGTGAGCCCCTGGTGGGATCAATGTTTGAGAGAGACAGGCTCATTTGAGGAGATACTCCATCAACCAATACTTGTAGAATTGCGATACGTGAAGGTATTTGCTATGCATAATGCTTACTCTGCTTCCACAGCTGCTTAATCGCTTCCCTGAATTCTTAAATGTCCTGTTACCCAGCACTATTGTATCTCCTTGCATAGCCTCTATTTGGAGAAAGGAATCCTGGATGATCTTTTACCTGTTCGGTACATTTGAGCATAGCTTGCAGGACACTCAAGCAATTAAAGCAGATAAGGAATTTCCCAGCGAGAAACGTCTTGTCTCTACTGGAGACCTCAAAATTCCATGTGGCTTTGCATAGAAATACCACAAATCTATTTACTAGAAGGATCTTGAAAAGAGACACTGGAAAAATAACAGATCAGTAAAGTGGAACTCTGCTGCTGGGGCCCATTCGGTAATATTATCAAACCATCCGCAAACAGAATGCCAGAAGAATGACTCTGTGAATGCTGGAATTTATATAACCTTGTATTTGCAGTTCCTATGGGAGAAACTCACAGGTTCTTCATATAACACTGGTTCTTGAAACTCTGTACATAGTTGTTTGCAGGATAGTTGACTGGCATCTACCAGTTCAGGTTTTTCATCATTTCTGTAAGGCTGTCCTGTGGGTCAAACAAAACTGCAACCAACCACACTGCCCCTCTCTGAATATGTTCAATATTCCCTTGTAATGTGGCAGAAAGAAATAATAAATTAAGAATACTACCAACACCATGTCAAACTGCACACTATGGTACCACATGTTTGTCACTGTAAAGATACATTACAGTGAATTATCTGTTTTATATATGAATTTCAATGCACAAAAGATCACACTGGAATATAAAAGGCCAATTTTCATTACATACTCCCCATGAACCATGGACCTTGCCGTTGGTGGGGAGGCTTGCGTGCCTCAGCAATACAGATAGCTGTACCGTAGGTGCAACCACAACGGAGGGGTATCTGTTGAGAGGCCAGACAAACGTGTGGTTCCTGAAGAGGGGCAGCAGCCTTTTCAGTAGTTGCAGGGGCAACAGTCTAGATGATTGACTGATCTGGCCTTGTAACAATAACCAAAACAACCTTGCTGAGCTGGTACTGCGAACGGCTGAAAGCAAGGGGAAACTGCAGCCGTAATTTTTCCCGAGGGCATGCAGCTTTACTGTATAATTAAATGATGATGGCATCCTCTTGGGTAAAATATTCCGGAGGTAAAATAGTCTTCCATTCGGATCTCCGGGCGGGGACTACTCAAGAGGATGTCGTTATCAGGAGAAAGAAAACTGGCGTTCTACGGATCGGAGCGTGGAATGTCAGATCCCTTAATCGGGCAGGTAGGTTAGAAAATTTACAAAGGGAAATGGATAGGTTAAAGTTAGATATAGTGGGAATTAGTGAAGTTCGGTGGCAGGAGGAACAAGACTTTTGGTCAGGTGACTACAGGGTTATAAACACAAAATCAAGTAAGGGTAATACAGGAGTAGGTTTAATAATGAATAGGAAAATAGGAATGCGGGTAAGCTACTGCAAACAGCAGAGTAAACCTATTATTGTGGCCAAGATAGGTACGAAGCCCACACCTACTAAATTAGTACAAGTTTATATGCCAACTAGCTCTGCAGATGACGAAGAAATTGAAGAAATGTATGATCAAATAAAAGAAATTTTTCAGATAGTGAAGGGTGATGAAAATTTAATAGTCATGGGTAACTGGAATTCGGTAGTAGGAAAAGGGAGAGAAGGAAACGTAGTAGGTGAATATGGACTGGGGCAAAGAAATGAAAGAGGAAGCCGCCTGGTAGAATTTTGCACAGAGCACAACTTAATCATAGGTAACACTTGGTTCAAGAATCATAAAAGAAGGCTGTATACGTGGAAGAAGCCTGGAGATACTGACAGGTTTCAGATAGATTATATAATGGTACGACTGAGATTTAGGAACCAGGTTTTAAATTGTAAGACATTTCCAGGGGCAGATGTGGACTCTGACCACAATCTATTGGTTATGACCTGTACATTAAAACTGAAGAAACTGCAAAAAGGTGGGAATTTAAGGAGATGGGACTTGGATAAACTGACTAAACCAGAGGTTGTACAGAGTTTCAGGGAGAGCATAAGGGAACAATTGACAGGAATGGGGGAAAGAAATACAGTAGATGAAGAATGGGTAGCTTTGAGGGATGAAGTAGTGAAGGCAGCAGAGGATCAAGTAGGTAAAAAGACGAGGGCTAGTAGAAATCCTTGGGTAACAGAAGAAATATTGAATTTAATTGATGAAAGGAGAAAATATAAAATTGCAGTAAATGAAGCAGGCAAAAAGGAATACAAACGTCTCAAAAATGACATCGACAGGAAGTGCAAAATGGCTAAGCAGGGATGGCTAGATGACAAATGTAAGGATGTAGAGGCTTATCTCACTAGGCGTAAGATAGATACTGCCTACAGGAAAATTAGAGAGACCTTTGGAGAAAAGAGGACCACTTGTGTGAATATTAAGAGCTCAGATGGAAACCCAGTTCTAACCAAAGAAGGGAAAGCAGAAAGGTGGAAGGAGTATATAGAAGGTCTATACAAGGGCGATGTACTTGAGGACAATATTATGGAAATGGAAGAGGATGTAGATGAAGATGAAATGGGAGATACGATACTGCGTGAAGAGTTTGACAGAGCACTGAAAGACCCGAGTCAAAACAAGGCTCCTGGAGTAGACAACATTCCATTGGAACTACTGACGGCCTTGGGAGAGCCAGTCCTGACAAAATTCTACCATCTGGTGAGCAAGATGTATGAGACAGGCGAAATACCCTCAGACTTCAAGAAGAATATAATATTTCCAATCCCAAAGAAAGCAGGTGTTGACAGATGTGAAAATTACCGAACTATCAGTTTAATAAGTCACAGCTGCAAAATACTAATGCGAGTTCTTTACAGACGAATGGAAAAACTAGTAGAAGCTGACCTCGTGGAAGATCAGTTCGGATTCCGTAGAAATGTTGGAATACGTGAGGCAATACTGACCCTACGACTCATCTTAGAAGCTAGATTAAGGACAAACCTACGTTTCTAGCATTTGTAGACTTAGAGAAAACTTTTGACAATGTTGACTGGAATACTCTCTTTCCAATTCTGAAGGTGGCAGGGGTAAAATACAGGGAGCAAAAGGCTATTTACAATTTGTACAGAAACCAGATGGCAGTTATAAGAGTTGAGGGACGTGAAAGGGAAGCAGTGGTTGGGAAGGGAGTGAGACAGGGCTGTAGTCTATCCCCGATGTTATTCAATCTGTATATTGAGCAAGCAGTGAAGGAAACAAAAGAAAAATTCGGGGTAGGTATTAAAATCCATGGAGAAGAAATAAAAACTTTGAGGTTCGCCGATGACATCGTAATTCTGTCAGAGACAGCAAAGGACTTGGAAGAGCAGTTGAATGGAATGGACAGTGTTTTGAAAGGAGGATATAAGATGAACATCAACAAAAGCAAAACGAAGATAATGGAATGTAGTCTAATTAAGTCGGGTGATGCTGAGGGAATTAGATTAGGAAGTGAGACACTTAAAGTAGTAAAGGAGTTTTGCTATTTGGGGAGCAAAATAACTGATGATGGTCGAAGTAGAGAGGATATAAAATGTAGACTGGCAATGGCAAGGAAAGTGTTTCTGAAGAAGAGAAGTTTGTTAACATAGAGTATAGATTTAAGTGTCAGGAAGTCTTTTCTGAAAGTATTTGTATGGAGTGTAGCCATGTATGGAAGTGAATCATGGACGATAAATAGTTTGGACAAGAAGAGAATAGAAGCTTTCGAAATGTGGTGCTACAGAAGAATGCTGAAGATTAGATGGGTAGATCACATAACTAATGAGGAAGTATTGAATCGGATTGGGGAGAAGAGAAGTATGTGGCACAAATTGACCAGAAGAAGGGATCGGTTGGTAGGACATGTTCTGAGGCATCAAGGGATCACCAATTTAGTATTGGAGGGCAGCGTGGAGGGTAAAAATCGTAGAGGGAGACCAAGAGATGACTACACTAAGCAGATTCAGAAGGATGTAGGTTGCAGTAGGTACTGGGAAATGAAGAAGCTTGCACTGGATAGAGTAGCATGGAGAGCTGCATCAAACCAGTCTCAGGACGGAAGACCACAACAACAACAACAACAACTCAATATGTATTACTCATTAAACTTTGTAATCCAAATGGAAGTGTAAACAGATGCAGATATAACAACTTCTAAATCGTTTAGGCAGAAGGACAGTAATTTAATTTGAAGCACTCAACATTATAATATCGAGAATATATTCAGAATATTAAAATCTGTCTAACTCAAAAGTTACAAAACATTTACAATTCACTTGGCATGAGGGACAATCACAGCTGTGATGATATATTTCAAATGATGAAAACTGCAACATCCGCATCAAAATGATTTATTAATGACGACTAATTTAATGAGATGATGGTCACATCTTCAGGTACCAAACTGTTAACCTCAAGAAAATACAAAAATCATACTTAGAACTACATTAAATCAGGAACTGCCATATTAACATAGTGTTAATCAGCAACTGAGGTACACAGACAGTTTAACAAACAAATTGAGAAAGTCAGTAATGCATGAGTCCACGTCTGGCCCTTATGCAGGCAGTTATTCGACTTGGTATTGACTGATAGCATCATTGGACCTCCTCCTGAGGGATATCATGCCAAACTCTGAATAATTGCCACTTTCGATCATTAAAATCCTTAGCTGGTTGGATAATGTTCCAAACATTCCCAATTGGTTTGGCGAGCACGAAGAAAAGCAATACAAACTCTCATGATGTGCAGGTGGCCATTATCTTGGTGAAATGTAATCCCAGGAAGGCTTGCCATTAAGTGCATTAAAACGAGGTGTGCAATATCACTCATGTATTGATGTGCAGTAAGGGTGCTGCAGATGACTACCAGAGGGGTCCCACTATGAAAAGAGATGGCACCACAGACCATCACTTCTGTTTTTGGGCCATCTGTCAGGTGTCAGTCAGGTCAACACCCCACCACTGTCAGCGTGTCTCCAGACACACCTTCACTTGTCATTGAGGCTTATTTGATGTCTGGAGATGCCCCAGATAGCAGTGAGATACCAACCCGATTGTCACCCGCCATACGGCGCAAGAATCAGGATTGATGGTTTGGGGTGCCATGTCTTTTCATTAACAGGACTCCTTTGGTAGTCATCCACAGCTCCCTTACAGCACAATAGTATGTGGATTATATTATACACTCTTGTTTTGTTGCCTTTCATGGCAAGCCACCCTGGGGTTACATTTCAGCACGATAATACCTGCCTGCACACAACACGAGTTTCTACTGCTTGTCTCTGTGCTTGTCAAACACTACCTTGGCCAGCATGATCACCAAATCTCTCCCTAATTGACAACAGGTGGAGCATTATGGGAAGGACCCTCCAACCATCTCAAGATTTTGCTGATCCAATGTGCCAGTTGAACAGAACGTGGTACGATACTCCTCAGGAGGGCATCCAACTATTCTATCAATCAATGCCAAGCTTAATAACTGCTTGCATAAGAGCCAAAGGCGAACCAGCATGTTACTAACTTGCTCAATTTGTGAAGCTCTTTCACTTGAATAAATCTTCCAATTTTTTCTGAAACTGTAATCATTTGGTTGCCCTTACACAAACATCACATCTGCCGATTTTCATCCCTTTTGGATAAATTCTTTCATGGCATGTCTTCCCCCCCTCCCCGCCAGAGTGTATGTTGGCCAACTTATAAGTGTGCTAAAGGAAATTATGGCTTTTCCTGGTAAAGTTGTGAAGAACTGACTCTTACATATGAATTCTTGTGCACCCACACTTGGAGCTAAGGTGAAGATACATAAACTAAATGTTCTCGCGAGCCAAATCATTAACTCATGTAGTGGACTGGGATACAGTACTGAGAAAGTTTTGGCTAAATATCTGAATCTATATTACTTAAATCTTTATTACTCAATTTATTACTTAATTACATCAAGCACAGGGATCATCATATCACAATACTGAATGAAATCAGCATTCCACTTGGAACCCACATTGTGTATCTTGAGATTAAGAATATGTATACTACTGTCCCCCCAATGTTGAATTATTTAACTTGGATTGCACTGAACATTCCCACAAATGGCAGACCAAGTGATGAAGTAGTTCTTGATGATAATTACTTTAGATTTGTTGACCCATGTTACCAACAGCAACTGAATCTCACTGTTTAGATTAGATTTACTTTCATTCCAATTGATCCGTAGTGAGGAGGTCCTCCAGGATGTAGAACATGACAGAAAAACAATAATACATGACAAATATTTACAACTCAAACAAATAAGCTAATGTACCACTCCACAGGTCCCAAATGGAATGATCACCATTTTTGTAAATGAACACTATATGAAAGAATCATTTTACAAACACTAATGCACTGAATTTAAAATAAAAAGGTTTTTTTTATTTACAAGGTAATGAACATGAAATAGAAGTACTATAATACTTATTTACACTGAACACATTACTGCACTGAAATGATACAGAAGTTAGATTGTACTTACACACACACACACACACACACACACACACACACACACACTGAGAAATCCATCAATGGAGTAGGAGTTGGCCACCAATAAATCCTTTAGGCTTCTCAAACTGAATTTCATTGGCTGTTAAGCTTTTTATGGCTGCTGGCAAGTTATTGAAAATGTGTGTTCCTGAATAATGCACACCTTTCTGTACAAGAGTAAGTGACTTTAAATCCTTGTGAAGATTATTCTAATTTCTAGTATTGATTCCATGAATTGAGCTGCTGGTTTGAAAAAAAGATACATTTTTAATGACAAATTTCATTAAGGAATAAATATATTGGGAAGCAGTAGTTAGTATCCCTAGTTCCCTAAACAGGCTTCTGCAGGATGTACTTTAGTTCACACCACACATAACTCTTACTACACGTTTGTGTGTCCGGAAAATTTGAGCTTGGCTTGATGAATTACCTCAAAAAATAATCCCATATGACATTATGGAATGAAAGTAAGCATAGTAAGACAGCTTTCTCATTTTTATATCCCCTATGTCTGGCACAATTCGCATTGCAAATAGAGATTCATTAAGACGCTTCAGCCGTTCTGTGGTGTGCTCCTCCCAGTTGAATTTATTATCAAGCTGTAATCCCAAGAATTTACACTGTCCACGTCTTCTATCTGCTTGTCATCGTATGTTAGGCATATACTTGTGGGACACCCCTTACAAGTTCTGAACTGCATGTAGTGTGTTTTTTCAAAGTTTATTGACAAAGAATTGCTAGGAACCAGTGATTAATGTCCACAAATATTTTATTAGCCAATCTTTCTAAGACTACACTTGATTTGCTATTTATTGCAATGTTTGTATCATCGGCAAACAAAACGAACTTGGCATCTGGTAATGTTACTGATGAAAGGTCATTGATATACACAAGAAAAACTAAGGGTCCTAAGATGGAACCTTGTGGGGGGGGGACCCCACATTTAATTATTTCCCAGTTGGATGATGCCTGATAGCTTAATACATGTCTCTTTCCTGATAACACCCTTTGTTTCCTGCCAGAGATATAAGATTTGAACCATAAAATCATTTCTAGCGTATTGTCTGGCTAATATTTTTATGACTAATTTTGAACATAAGATTAAGACTCTGCTTCCTCATTTCGGCGATAAAATAATAATCTGGAATCACTACATGGCTGATGTGTTATTGCTCTACCAGGGTACTAAGGAATGCTGTACATCTCCTGTAGATTCTCTAAATATGCAAGATTCTTGTAGGCAGTTCACCATGCACGATAATAGCCAAAGTAAAAATTTCTTGCCTTGATTGCTTGTTATGTTAGAAGAGATATAAACTAGGTAATTGGTACTCCACATTGATTAACACCATCCCCACACTTGTAAGATGGCTGGACTCAGATCATTACTCAACAGACTGCACATTGTACCACTTAGCCCTTAAGCCTTCAATAGGGAATTAAAAGCAATTCAACACATTGCCTATGCCAATATTTACAGTGCAGGGTTTATTACCAAAGTTAATAGAGGAGTAATTAGAAGAAGAATGGGTAGGTCTGGTAGGGGGGCACTATGACCAAATCAGATCAACTGGGAGCTACATCATAGGAGATATTATCAGATCCCATATCTCAGTGCAATATCTGAAGGAGCTGGCAAAGTACTGCATGCAAAGAATGTTATACAGCTTTTTTTTGTTAAACCTAAGGATCTTGTTGCCTCCATTAAAAATTTTGGGATCCAATTCCTTTAATGGTACAGGTGTTTGTAGTATTTGTCATAACTACTTCCCAGAAAAATATGTTGGTCAGACAGGGAGAAGTTCTAACATTCGATTTAAAGGTCACTTTGATAAGATGAACTCAAAAGCAGTGCTCAGTGAACAGCTATGTGCTGAGGGACACTTCATTATTAATGTTTCCAAAACTAAAATTTTATACAAAGAAACTAAAGGCCTTTTACTTAACATTTTAGAAGAGGTAGAAATAATGAGCTCTGTTAAAACTATGCATAAGTGCACCCTCAATGGGCAGGTAGAACTATATCACTATTCCCTTCAGCAACTTTGACACACACAAGTGACGAGAGTGGGGAATACACACACATAAGAAGTCTGTTCAAAAAATTCCAAAACGTTCTTAATTTTGCAACAATGGTGTGTTGGAGTGAAATGCAGCTGGCATCCCTTAACATGCCTGTGTTTAATGTGTATCTGCTATATTGAGGAGCACACTGTGTCACACAGTTTGTGAATTTCGAGATGGCAGAGTTAGAGGAGCAATGTGTGTGCAATTAAATATTGCAAGAAACTTGAGTAAACCTTTACAGAGACACACCAAGTGATACAGGAGGCCTACAGTGATGACTGCTTAAGCCATATTTAGAGTTACAAATTGTTCACATGGTTTAAAAAATGGCTTTGATTGGGATACCCTTCGACATCTGCCAACAATGTTCATGTTAGGAACATCAACAAAATTGAGTATGCCAGTCTAAGACGATCTGCCCTAGGCAGGAGGAGGTAACGTTTCAGTTGGATCATGTCATAAAATCCTGACACTGGATCTTGGAACACATTTTAATGTACGTGACATGTAAAACCACGTAGTCATCTTTCATGTGTTTATTTCTTTCAAATAATCTTTGTAGGTTACTGGCAGTTCAGTTAGCCTTCTGCAGCCGAGCAGTGTGTCAGCAGTACACTAGTAGCAGCATTACTGCATTTACTAGGCAATCTTTTATTTTACTGACCGTTTAAATTCTGTGTCGAATTGTTTGTGCTCTGTGTAGATTATTTCTTACGTTCTTTGCACAACAGTATTTAGCATGAATAGGGACTGTGACTGCTGGGTTCGGATGCGGGCTGAGTTGGCATCCCTTCGCTCCCAGCTTCAGGCAGTGTTGGCTTCGGTCACACAGCTTGAGGCTGTTGCCAATGGGCATCACTGTGGGGGGTCCAGACGGGGCTTTGTTGGGGACGGACAGCTCGTCCCACGCATTCCCCAATCGGAATACGGCTGTGGCCGTCCTGGGATACTGCCCACATTGAGGCTGACCCCTCACCCATGGTAGAGTGGGAGGTCGTCTCAAGGTGTGGCAGGGAGCAAAAGACATTCTGGAGGGCTGAACGGAAGACCTCTCCAGTTTGTCTGATGAACCGATTTCAGACTCTGTCTCCAGCTGATACTGATCTTCAGCCGGACATGGCTGCTTGTCCTGTTCCATAGGTTGCCCCTCAGTCTGCAAGATCCGGGCGGTCGGAGAGGGTGGGCTTAATGACAGTTGGGAGCTCCAACTTCAGGTGCAAGGGAGGAGAAGAAAACCAATTTGCACTCCGTATGCATACCGGGGGGAGTCATTCCAGATGCGCAAAGGGTCCTTCCGGATGCCGTGAAGAGTACAGGGTGCACCCATCTGCAGGTGGTCGCTCATGTTGGCACCAATGATGTGTGTCGCTATGGATCGGAGGAAATTCTCTCTGCCTTCCGGTGGCTATCTGATTTGGTGAAGACTGCCAGTCTCGCTAGTGGGATGAAAGCAGAGCTCACCATCTGCAGTGTCGTCAACAGGACTGACTGTGGATCTTTGGTACAGAGCCAAGTGGAGGGTCTCAATCAGAGGCCGAGACGGTTCTGTGACCATGTGGGCTGCAGATTCCTTGACTTGGGACATAGGATGGTGGGGTTTCGGGTTCCGCTGGATAGGTCAGGAGTCCACTATACACCGCAGGCGGCTACACGGGTAGCAGAGGTTGTGTGGCGTGGACTGGGCGGTTTTTTAGGTTAGATGGCCTCAGGCAAGTACAGAAAGGGCAACAGCCTCAAAGGGTGTGGGGCAAAGTCAGGACATGCGGGGACCAGGCAGCAATCAGTATTGTAATTGTAAACTGTTGAAACTGGGTTGGTAAAGTACGGGAACTTCAAGCGCTGATAGAAAGCACTGAAGCTGAAATCGTTATGGGTACAGAAAGCTGGTTGAAGCCGAAATTTTTATAAAGGCACAGACGGTGTTTAGAAAGGATAACAGTGCATGCAACCAGTGGTGGCGTGTTTATTGCTGTTAGTAGTAGTTTATCCAGGACTGAAGTAGAAGTGGATAGTCCCTGTGAATTATTATGGGTGGAGGTTATACTCAACAACCGAGCTATGTTAATAAGTGACTCATTTTACCGACCTCCTGACTCAGCAATATTAGTGGCAGAACAACTGAAAGAAAATCTAGAATACATTTCACATAAATTTCCTCAGCATGTTATAGTCTTAGGTGGAGATTTCAATTTACCAGATATAGACTGGGACACTCAGATGTTTAGGACGGGTGGTAGGGATAGAGCATTGAGTGACATTATACTGACTGCACTATCCAAAAATTACCTCGAGCAATTAAAGAGAGAACCAGCTTGTGGAGATAACATCTTGGACCTACTGATAACAAACAGACCCAAACTTTTCGACTCCGTAAGCGCAGAACAGCGAAGCAATGATCATAAGGACATTGCAACATCACTGAATATGAAAGTAAATAGGAATATAAAAAAAGGGAGGAAGGTTTATCTGTTTAGCAAGATTAATAGGAGGCAGATTTCAGACTACCTAACAGATCAAAACAAAAATTTCTGTTCCGACACTAACAATGTTGAGTATTTATAGAAAAAGTTCAAGGCAATCGTAAAATGCAATTTAGACAGGTATGTGCCGAATAAAACTGTGAGGGATGGGAAAACCCCACCGTGGTTCAACAACAAAGTTAGGAAACTATTGCGAAACCAAAGAGAGCTTCACTCCAAATTTAAACGCAGCCATAAACTCTCAGACAAACAGAAGCTAATGATGTCAAAGTTAGCGTAAGGAGGGCTATGCGTGAAGCGTTCAGTGAATTCGTAAGTAAAATTCTACGTACCGACTTGACAGAAAATCCTAGGAAGTTCAATATTACGTTAAATCAGTAAGTGGATCGAAACAGCATATCCACACACTCTGGGATGATAATGGCATTGAAACAGAGGATGGCACGTGTAAAGGTGAAATACTAAACACATTTTTCCAAAGCTGTTTCACAGAGAAAGACCGCACTGCAGATCTTTCTCTAAATCCTCACACGAATGAAAAAATGGCCGACATCGAAATAAGTGTCCAAGGAATAGAAAAGCAACTAAAATCACTCAACAGAGTAAAGTACTCTGGACTTGATGGGATACCAATTCGACTCTACACAGAGTACGCGAAAGAACTTGCCCCCCTTCTAACAGCCGTGTACCGCAAGTCTCTAGAGGAACGGAAGGTTCCAAATGATTGGAAAAGAGCACAGGTAGTCCCAGTCTTCAAGAAGCGTCGTCAAGCAGATGTGCAAAACTATAGAGATATATCTCTGACGTCGATCTGTTGTAGAATTTTAGAACATGTTTTTTGCTTGAGTATCATGTCGTTTTTGGAAACCCAGAATCTACTCTGTAGGAATCAACATGGATTCCGGAAACAGCGATCGTGAGAGACCCAACTCGCTTTATTTGTTTATGAGAACCAGAAAATATTAGATACAGGCTCCCAGGTAGATGCCATTTTCCTTGACTTCTGGAAGGCATTTGATACAGTTCTGCACTGTCGCCTGATAAAGTATGAGTCTACGGAATATCAGACCAGTTGTGTGGCTGGATTGAAGGCGTTTTAGCAAACAGAACACAGCATGTTGTTCACGATGGAGAGATGTCTATAGAGATTAAAGAAACGTCTGGCGTGCCACAGGGAGTGTTATGGGACAACTGCTTTTCACACTATATATAAATGACATAGTAGATAGTGTCGGAAGTTCCATGTGGCTTTTTACGGATGATGCTGTAGTATACAGAGAAGTTGCAGCATTAGAAAATTGCAGCGAAATGCAGGAAGATCTGCCGCAGATAGGCACTTGGTGCAGGGAGTGGCAACTGACCCTTAACATAGACAAATGTAATGTATTGCGAATACATAGAAAGATGGATCCATAATTGTATGACTATACGATAGCGGAACAAACACTGGTAGCAGTTACTTCTGTATAATATCTGAGAGTATGTGTACCGAACTATTTGAAGTGAAATGATCATATAAAATTAATTGTTGGTAAGGTGGGTGCCAGGTTGAGATTCATTGGGAGAGTCCTTAGAAAATGTAGTACGTCAACAAAGGAGGTGGCTTAAAAAACACTTGTACGACCTATACTTGAGTATTGCTCATCAGTGTGGGATCCATACCAGGTCAGGTTGACAGAGGAGATAGAGAAGATCCAAAGAAGAGCTGCGGGTTTCATCATAGGGTTATTTGGTAAGCATGATAGCGTTACGGAGATGTTTAGCAAACTCAAGTGATAGACTCTGCAAGAGAGGCACTCTGCATCACGGTGTAGCTTTCTGTCCAGGTTTTGAGAGGGGGTGTTTCTGGATGAGGTATTGAATATATTGCTTCCCCTACTTATACCTCCTGAGGAGATCACGAATGTAAAATTAGAGAGATTCGAGTGCGCACAGAGGATTTCCGGCAGTCGTTCTTCTCGCGAACCAAACGTGACTGGAACAAGAAAGGGAGGCAATGACAGTAGCATGTAAAGTGCCCTTCGTTACACAACGTTGGGTGACTTGTGGAGTATAAATGTAGATGTAGATCATGCTGCCGCCAAGTTTGTCCCATGGCTCATGAGTCAAGACCAGAAAGACTTTTGCCTTGCAACCTGTGAAGAACTTTTGAATTGCACAAATGAAAACAAGATGCTCCTTAAAAGAATCTTAACTGGTGATGAGATGTGGGTCTACGGTTATGATGTCAAGACCACAGTCCGATCTTCACAATGGGTCGGGAAAGGTTCTCCAAGACCAAAAAGCTCATCAGGTCAATTCGAATGTCAAAGCTATGCTGATAGTTTTATTTGACTTTGAAGGATTAGTTCATCATGAATTCATGGCACAGGGACAAACTGTTCATCAATGCTACTGTCGGGATACGTTGCAACACATGCGAGAAAATGTGAGAAGGAAACAGCCTGAAATGTGGTGGACAATTCGTGGCCCTTGCATCATGGTAGCACATCCACACATTCATCCCCATTTGTACGTGATTATTCCATAAAATAAAGAAATCACTGTGCTGCTTCATCCTCTGTACTCTCCACACCTGGCCCCTGCAGACTTTTTTTTAATTTCCAATGTTGGAAACTACATCGAAAGGACGAAGATTCGCAACGATAGATGAGATAAAAGAAAATCGGGCGATCCAGCAAGAGACATACCAAGGGTGCTTCTGGAAGTGGAGATGGCATTTGGAATGGTGTATTAGTTGTGGAGGAGAGTATTTCAGAGGAGACCAAGCACAATAAGTAAAGAGTAAGTGTAGAAAAATTTTGTGGATGAAGTTCTGGAATTTTTTGAACAGCCCTCATGATAAGTAAGTTACCCTTTTTCTATGCTTTCCGGAGCATAGTTTCCATTCTCTTCCTGTATCTTAACATTTTGCATGTAATTGTGATACAGTATTACATTACTGTAGTATCTTCTTGTTAACTGTAAAGTTGTCAACACCTGCTAGTAGAGCATTTGTTGTGTACAGAGGTTTCTGTATCTTCCAAGGCTTACATGCATTCATCCATTTGTCTCAGTTTGGCATTTTGCTGCTGCTTTTCATGTTTGTTTGTGGCCTCTGGCCCACTATATCAGTTTCCCCCGGTTCTGCGCATGCACTGCTGTGCATTCTTCATAGCAGGGGTCTCCTTATCCAGCCTATGTTGTGCTAGTGGTGCTGGCGCCTGTGCCTGAGAGCACACACCACATATGTCTCGTAAAGTTGGGGATCCTTTTCAATGCTTTATGATGACAATTCCTATTCAAAAAATTTTCTGTATGGTTATGTCTTTCTTTAGTTCCACTGGCTATTTTACTCATGATGGTTACATACTTTATGAATCCAGTTTTGTGCAAGAAGATAGGGGACTTATATTATTTAACCTTGTGGAGATTTTAAGGACATATGTCTGAAACAGGGATACCCCACTTGCTAATCTACATTATATTAATTTGGTTGTTCCTGTTTTGGGGTAGTTCTACCTATGATTTTTGTATCTTCTTAAGGTTAACAATTGGGGACCTGAAGATGTGACCATCATCTCATGAAACTAGTTCTGATTAACGAATCATTCTGATGCAGCTGTTGCAGTTTTCATCATCTGAAATATAAAGGTTTCTTTTAATACATTGTTAACTCAACCGAAGTCACATTATTATGAAAATAAATGTCTCTATATAATCAACACTGTTACTGTATGTTGAAATTTATGTCAAGGCCAAGTTTAATCTATCACCAAATTATTCAGATGTGTTAATCATTAATTGTAAATTATAAAATGTAGAGAATCACGAATGTACATTTACAATTTTAATTATTGTCAATTTCTAAAGGCAGGATATTTATAGCCATGAAGTGGCAGTGCTGGAACAGTGTTTGTGACAAACTCTGTGATTGTCTTTGTTGTATTTTAATAAACAGTTAAAAATGAAAGTTTATGGTGTGGATAACATTCTCCAGTAATTGGTGTGCTACAAATTGTCCTCATACTATGTGAAACAAATGTCAGGAAAGTTAAAATGCAAAAGTTATCATCTTACTGAGATGTACCAGCAACACTAGAAGCTGAAGATCTACAAGATGAGTATATAAATTATGCTCATGACTAGAGTTGGCAGATTTCACCCTGACAGTGCAATTTCGTATGGATCCCACATGAACACACAATATTCTAAGATACGTCAAACAAGTGTTTTGTAGGCCATTTCCTTTGTACACTAATGGCATTTCCCCAGAGATCTATCAGAGAACCAATATCTGCCACTTGCTTTACCTACAACTGAGCCTATGTGACCACTCATTCCGTTCCAATAAATTGTTAAACCCTGATATTTGTACGAGTTGACTGATTCAAACTGTGACACATTGATATTATAGTCTTAGGATACCATTTTCTCTATATTTTGTAAAGTGCTCAATTTTACACTTACAAACATTTAACCCTCCGACAGTCGTGCATGTATCTGTGAGATACATGACCTACTTTTTCTCTAATATTACCGCAATGAACAGTGGCAACTGTTTGCTGGCCCACGACATCTTGTGTCATACCTTTCTTATTGCTTCACAGGAATTTCAGTCTTATCCCAATACTGACAAGGTCATAAATGAGTCAGGTGTGGGAACATGTACTGCCTGTATCTCTCAGATACAGCAAGCCTACTCGGGTAACGCTTTGTCACCACTAATGACTGCAGCTGTTGCATTATTTGCAGTGTACACAAGTCAGCAGTTGCGTTGTTGTCTTCTAAATGAAGCAACGTTTCATTGTAGCTAAGTGTACTCTCTTTCAAAATGAGTAAACGATATGATCTAGAAAATCCTAAGGATTTGGAAGAAGTACATCGCCTTCTTCTAGACGACGAGGTATCCATTGAAGATGAAGATGGTCTTGTAGAAACTGATTCAAAAACCGAAGATATACTCGAAACAAGATATGTAGACTCAGACACAGATCATGAATTTGATGAAGAGGAAAATAATGAAGTGCAGGAAACTGATGAACATTACTATTTTGGTGAGTAGAAAAGACAATAAATATGCTCTCAGATGTAATAATGACAATATCTGATAATGGTGTAATGTACCTATTTTTTTTATTTTAGGTAAGGATGGAACTAAATGGAGGAAAGTGCCTTGGAAAGCAACACAGACACTGCCTCATAATATACTAACCAAACTGCCTGGGGTAGTTGGAGATGCAAAGTAAATGGTAACTGAAATTGACTGCTGGAGCCTATTCATCAGTAATGATATCCTAGGTCTAATTGTGGTCAACACTAACAGGCATATAGCTGATCTAAAAGGAAACTTTGCTCGCGAGAGTGACTGCAAGGACACAGACACAATCAAAATAAAAGCCTTTCTTGGCTTGTTATAACTTGCTGGTGTGTTCCGTGGTGGGCGACAGAATGTTCACGACTTCTGGACAGCAGATGACCTTGGTCTGAATATTTTTAGAATGACCATGTCCGAAAAACGTTTCCTGTTCCTAATAAGATGTGAATATATTGTGGATTACAACCAGAAGGACCCTTTCAGAATAACAACTCCGCCAAAGAAGTAGTTCTGAGACTTGCCAAACCAATATATGGGATGGGTAGAAACATTACAGCAGATAATTGGTTCACTAGTTTGGAGTTAGTAAGAGAAGTGCATGAAAGGAGACTGTCATTTGTAGGCACAATTAGAAAAAACAAGAAGGAACTGCCATCGAATTTCGTCGCACCAAAAAGTAGACAGCAATATGATAGCATATTTGGCTGCAGCAAGAATGAAACCCTTGTGTGGTATGTCCCGAAAAAAGGGAAAACTGTAGTCCTCCTTTCGAGTATGCATGTATCGTCAAGTTAGGTTTCTGAAGGTTTAGTGAAAAAACCAGCAATTATTCTACACTATAATGACACCAAATCTGGAGTTGATGTAGTTGACAAACTCTGTGCAACCTACAATGTAACTAGATCAACAAAAAAAAGGCCTATGGTGATTTCTTTCCACCTGTTGAACATTGCAGGCATCAACTCAAGAGTAATTTTCTTGGGCAACAAGAATAAATACTCAAATTGGCGCGAGTACCTCAAAACTTTGGCTCTGACTCTACTGCAAGATCATCTCAAAAGAAGACCTCTTATTATGACTCTACCTGATGATATAAAGTCAATGCTAGTAAAGTACAAACCTAAAGGAAAAGAGCAAGAAAACGCTGAACAATCCTTGGAATCAGAAAACAAGAAAAGAAAAAGGTGCCAGTCAAGCTACAGGGAGACAAAAAAGACTTGTCTCGGCAAGTATACATGTGAAAAATGCAGTACACATCTTTGTTTGCAAAAGCATGCAAAAATAATTTCAACAATGTCTTTCTTTAGAGGGCAATCAGTAAAAAAAAGACATGCTTTGATTATTTGAATAATTTATTTGTATCAATAATAAAATCAATTTTTAAAAGAATTTCATGTACTTCTTCATTACAAAATGTCAAACATTTCTGTTAATTTGAAAGTGTAATGAGCATGATGTTCACTTCTGACCGGCAGTACACCCGTGGATATTTTGATTATCAAATACGCCGGGAGAAACTCAAGAATCACAAATTTAAAACAAAAACAAAAGAAAAAGAACCTGTAAACAAACAAAAAACCACAAGAATCGTCGCATGTATCCACAAGATACATCGCGACTAGTGGCGTCATGAAAGTTGACGCGCCTGCTGGAGGGTTAAAGCATTAAATTGGCAATCTTTGTATCCCTCTGAAATCTCTTCAAGATTTGACATATTTATGCACCTTTTTTCTGATAGTACTTTATTACAGATAAGGGTATTGTCTGCGAAAAGTTTGAGGATAGACTTAATATTGCCAGCCAGATCATTAACACACAACACTACACTCAGCAGCCAGAATATTATGACCACCTACCTAATAGCCAGTATGTCCACTTTTGGTGCAGATAACAGCAGTGACATGTCATGGCATGGAAGCAATGAAGCCTTGATAGGTTGCTGGATGGAGGTGGCACCACATCTGCATACACAAGTAACCTAATTCCTGTTAATTCAGGGGAAGGATGCTATGAGCTCTGACTTCACACTTCACATTCAATCACATCCCAAATGTGTTCGATCAGTTTCAGATCTGGTGAGTTGAGGTGCCAGCACATCAATTGGAACTCCCCACTGTGTTTCTTGAACCACTCCATCACACACCTGGCCTCGTGACAAGGTGCATTATCTTGTTGAAAAATGCCACTGCCATTGGGAAACAGGATCATCATAAATGGGTGTACATGGTCTGTAAACAGTCTACGATACTCCTTGGCCATAATGGTGCCTTGCATGAGCTCCACTGGACCCATGGACTCCCATGTGAATGTTCCCCAGAGTGTAATGGAGCCACTGACACCTTGGTCTCCGTCCCGCAGTACAGGTGTTAAGGAGCTGTTCCCAGGAAGATGATGGATTCGGGCCCTCCCATATGCATGATGAAGAAGGTACTGGGATTCATCAGACCACGCAATTCTCTGCCACAACAATGTCCAGTGTCGATGGTCAAGTGCCCATTTTAATCATAGTTACTGATGTCGTGGAGTTAACATTTGTACACGCATGGTTTGATGGCTGCGGAGGCCCATCGCTAGGAGTGTTCAGGGCATAGAGTGTTCAGACACACTTGTACTCTGCCCAGCATTAAAGCCTGATGTTAGTTCCGACACAATTCATTACCTGTCCTGTTTTACCAGTCTGCCTACAATGTCAGACATCTGCAATGACGTGCGGTCGCCCAACTCCATAACGTCTGGACGTGATTTCACCACATGTTGAAGACAACAAAGCACTCATTAAATACCCAATTCATGCAGTTTCCCAAATGCTCATGCCATGCCTCCAGGCCATCACAATCTGCCCCAGTCAAACTCAAATACATCGAGCACCATTCCCATTCTACACACGGACAGCACGCTCCCTGATACTACATGCACTGTGCATATGTCTGATCATTCCTCACCAGGTGACATTGCTATCACCTGGACTGCTCATATTGATAGCAGGTTGGTGGTCATAATGTTCTGGATGATCAGTGTACCTGCAACACACTTCTCTGAGCCACTTTTGGAGTTACTACTACATCTGTCAATCAGTAAAACCAAGATCATATGCTGGGACCTCAATACCAATAATTCCTCAATCCAGGTGCAATTTCTGTTTGATACCCCATATGACCAGACTTTTTTTTAACTACCACTGGAATGATACAAAGTCAAATTCTTTTTGGAAATTAAGAAATACTGCCTTTACCTGATTGCCTTGATCCATAATTTTCAAGATATCTTGCATGATACAGGTATCGCATGACTGGTGTCTTTGTGGTTGGTATGGAAGAGGTCATTCTGTTCAAGATATGAAGTTTGAGTTCAAAATATGTTCTAAGTTCTACAACAAACAGGTACTGATGATGCTGGATGGTAGTTTTCTGGATCTCTTCAGCCACTTTATCGTACCTTGTCGTATACAGGTTTTATCTGTGCTTTAACTCAGCTGAAAATTCTCTAAAATCTGCAGCTCTGGGGCCTTGTGAAATTTTTATTATTACAACTCTTCCTCAGTGTCACTGACACTATTATCTATTAAACTATGGAAGTACTCCTGTACTTGTAAAGGAACATTTGAAATGGGAGTTACACATTTCTGATTTTGCTTTTCTACCCTAAATGTCAGCTCCTGTGTTATCCGTGACAATCAGCGCACAAAGTTTGGTGTCACTGACAGACTTTACATATGACCAGATTTATTTGGGCCATGGGAGACCTTTTAAGATTCTGTTATTCTGGTATATAATGCTCTATGCAACAGTCACTACTTCTTCTAAAGTTTTTTTACACAGTCTGTATACCATGGAGGGTCCCTTCCACCATGAACAGTGCTACAAAGTACATATCTATCCAATCATTGGTCAACTATTCTTATAAACTTCAGTGACACTTCCTCTACAAGCACCTGCCTAGAGCTTAATGTTTAAAGTTCCACCTTGACATATGACACCACCACCTCTTTATCTAGTATACAGCATGTTTGTAGTTTTCAGAGAAGACATTTACTATTGTTTTTCAGGGTTTCTTGTCACACCCACTACTGATAAAACTAACTATCCCAATCGAATGTTGTGCAACTAGTGTCTCCTCCAGTGATGACATTATGATTGGCCAACATAACACATTAGTGAGCTGAGGTTCTATTTAAAGTTCTTGGCTGAATATGGAGCTGAGCCTTCCGAGTGATAGAAGGGCCCAATTATTATTATTCTATGTCCACCAATGATTCTGAATTGTGCACCAGAAACAAAAGATCTCACATGCAGAATGGAAATTTCTCTGAACATCTGAATCCTTGTCTACAGTGACACCTCCCAAATTTTCCATTAGCCTATCCTTAAGATATACACTCAGATTTAGGACAAAAACCTCACCATCATCAATTCTGAATTCTAGCCAGCTTTCTGTGCCTAGTATTATGTTAGCTTGTCATCAATTCTGAATTCTAGTCAGCTTTATATACCTATTATTATGGTAGTATGCTGCTTTTTAGGACTGCTTTGAGCACTGGCACATGTTTCGGCAAATGATCATTAAACTCTGATCAAAAGTACTTGGCGATTGGAAGATTGCAATGGCAGTGTTGTGGTGGGGACTAGAGGGGAACAGTGTTGTTAGCCTGTAGCCAGCCACACTTCACAAGGCACCATCCAAAACAAGTAACACAGTGAGCATCAAGAACTATGGCTGGATAGCATTTGACCCCTACAACTCAACTTGCTGAACCACCAATCAAAAACGCAGTTTCAATTGAGTATATGTTTTTAATAATCATCTGCAGGGAGTACTTCTTTCGGTCTTTCACGAACACTTCATGGTCTCGTACAGCTATAATTATCTTGACTGTATGGAGAATTGCCTATCTAAAAAGTCATTTTTGTGAACTCTGTACACAGTAAGCTAACTGAGGAGCAGTATCTGATGCACAGTGCACCACTGACCCATTTATGTTCTCAACTGTAAGACAAGTCGAGAGAGTTGTAGAGTAACTTGTCAAGAAACCCCGAAAGCCAGTTGTTCAAGCCTTCTACTTGACTCAGAAGCAGGTCACCTAGACCAGTTGCAGGGAAAATGCTGCAGATTGTGAACTTTGCTGTAATTCCATGAGCAAAGCTAGAATTCCCCACAGCAGGTGCAAGTTGTTGGAATAATCAAAGTATGACCTCGGAGCTCAGACAAGAGCAATTAACTGGTTCTAACATACACCACTATCTGCAGTTTTTTGTACCCTGTCCCCTCAATGGTTGCTATAACAGACTCTTTGACATATTGAGAGAGAACCCCAACCATATAAACTGATTGCACAAAGTAAGCCTTCCCATCTCTTGGTGTCATTTCTCTGTGGAATACCATTATTCACTGTATGTTTGAACTGATTAGGATTAACAAATCATTATCCTTTTGAACTTTCTTCCCCCTGACACTGGACATAGCAGGCTTATCAACAGATGAAGTATGCAGAGTGGCTCAGTTACAGTTTCAGTCGGTGACATAACCTCAAACTTGTTGGTAACGGTTATAAATGTAGTAACCTTTTTCCTCTAGTCCCTGCTTGCTTTCTGTATGGGGTGCCTAGACCTAAAACTGACACCCCACTGACAGTCGAGTCCACAGACAGAAATAGCATGCTTATTTGATGGAGAGGAGACAGTATCTACAGGAAAGTATGATACCTAGGTACTTTTGGTATCTCTGGAACATTGTTTTGGTAGTTCACCCAACATACCTACTCACAGCTGCCTCCAATTGCTTGACAGCAGTCGGGGTGTCTCCCAGCTGCTTACAAATGGAAAGAAACTCTTCTTAACTTCAGGATCTATTATGTTATTAGCGCTTGAAGATTTCCTATAAGGACTGAGCTACAATCTCCAAGAAAGTGGTTTACATAACAACAAGAGAAAAACCTGGGATAAAATTTACTGGTTCCCTAAAGCTAACTTGGTGTTTTAAAATACTGTTTTGTCGAGGTTTAACAACTCTAGTACCTAATTTAAAAATATTAGTAGTTTACAACAAATGCAGACAATACACAATAAAATTAGAGTTATATATTAATACCTTCAGCTGCTGATGGGCATTGATATATATCAATGGAAACAGGTTAAAATTTGCGTCCCGACGAGGTTTCAAACCCGGGATCTCCTGCTTACATGGCAGACGCTCTATCCATCTGAGCCACTAAGGGAACAGAGGATAGTGCGACTGCAGGGACTATCTTGTGCATGCCTCCCGCGAGACCTACATTCTCACCTTATATGTCCACATACTACATTTGTAGTGTCCCTACCTAACACACTGATTACTCGTAGAAGACATTCTTACCAAGTCCCATAAGAGTTAGGGTGATATGTGTGCATCCGCACAGGAGGAGGAGGTCATGGCCGATATTGCCAGAACTGTATACTTATATGGATATGATGTCTGTTCTTTCCAACATGTCTGAAAGAACAGACACCATTGATGACCTGCAGCCATCTAGAACGAAATTAGAATTATATATTAATACCTTCAGCTGCTGATAGGTGTTTATATATATCAACGGGGACAGTTGAAAATGTGTGCCCCGACCGGGACTCGAACCCAGGATTTCCTGCTTACATGGCAGGTGCTCTATCCATCTGAGTCACCGAGGGCACAGAGGATAGTGCAACTCCCTCCCGCCTCCCGCGAGACATGTCCGAAAGAACAGACACCATATCCATATAAGTATAATACACAATGACGCTGAATGAGGAAACTAAATGGAACATGATATGACAATTATAATATGTGTGAAAGACAATATTAAGCTACAGTAGCCAACTTAACAAACTGAAATACTTAAGTACCTAACCTGCAATTAAGAGTACTGATTTTCCACAACAGACCTCCACTTACATTTACTGATGTTCTTATCATAAAATAACCCATATAGAATTTAAATGTGGTACACTGCAATGTGTTTACCACGTGCACAGATTGGGCCTCTTCCCAATGCAGAAATCCATAGTACAGAAGATTACACGCTTCACAGAGATGGGTCACTGCCATTCTCTCCGATCTCTGTGACCAAGAGGAGGATGAGTTTGGAAATAAGTGTGGTTCCACCCACTACAGCTTATTGCCACTATTTTCAGGCATCGTATGAAGATGGTTTTCAACACTTACTTAATAATCACACAGGAACAGCACATTGCACTGATTACATGATTCTTTAACTGCTGTCCTGTTTGCTTGTTTTTCTGGATCTCAACATGACCTGTTACCCAGCAAACTTATGTAACCTTGCCTGCAGTTTTAACAGATTTAAGGAGCCCCAAGAATCATCTGAATATTTTTTTCTGTTGAGTAAATCTGATTGGCTGGAGGGTACTGTGGGGAGATGTTTAGTGCCTTCGGAGATCTTGTGTTCACACTGGTAACGAGGACAATTCCGCAAACTTCCAAATGGTCAACTGCAATGGATGGTGGTTGTTGTATTGTTTTAAGAGGAACAGAAAGCAGCAAAACTGTCTACAAGTAACAAGCACTGCATTGTATTATATTTCTTGCTATGGCATTTGAGATTGCCTTGTGTAAATTAGCAGTAACATTTGCTGACAAAATTACTCAATAATTTTTAATTTGTAAATAAATGAAAGCAGCCTATGTTATCATCATTAACTAAAGCTGTCCAAACCTTAGACAATTCTGCATCTATCTTTTGGGGTCATGATTGTGCAGGCAACCCCTCTAACTTAGCTATTACAGTTAATGACCATAGAGATAATACATTTATAATGTTAAGAGTTTTCATTTCTGTTAGTTACTGGTCAAAATGAAATTGCACTGCTTAGGTTAATTACTTCAGCACCATTTTAGTTGCTCCACAGTGTATATGACTGTGACTAAGGTAAACTACAGAGTGATAACTTGGATAACTCAGATATTGTGAGTAACCAGATGGATGTCACTCTGACTTACATCACACAGCCAATGTGCGTATTCTGCCTGCGATGATTCCAACGGAATATTACATGGCAAGCAATGGTTGTTGCGCATGGTGAACCAAATGTGAGTACAAACAGTTTCTGTACAGACTTTAGAATCAATTCAGAGTGTTTGTTATGGAATCAACGTGAGACTCTGTGATATCAGAAACACACAAACAATAAGAGATTATGACAGTAAAATGTTTTGCAGGCATATTTAACTTTCTCGATCAATCACTAGCTGAATCCAGGGAGAGGAGGTGGTGGGGGGGATTGGGGGGGGGATGAGGAGGAGGTGAGGGGAAGATGGAAGCACTCATGATGGCATTAGATGACAAAGCAACAGAACATATGGTTATTAGCAACTGACAACCGAGTTCGGTGATCCAACTGAGATACATCACAATATTTCACAGCACACAAAGCAGACAACAAAATCAGTTAAATGGCATGCAGCATAACAACAGGAAGTAAGTTTATATAGTGAATGTGTGAACAGTGTTATTAAAAGGGCAATAAAATGGAGTAAGATAGCAGAGAAATTTTGTAAAGAGAAATAACAGGGAATATGTGAAAGCAATTATGAAATCCTTGCATTGTCAAATTCAGGTAAACAGCAATTCACAATGCCTTTACAAAAGTTGATAAGGCAAGGAACTCATTTACAAGAAACAATGTTAAAGGCATGTGTCAGGGAGAGGTAGACAAGGGA
The DNA here is from genome assembly GCF_023897955.1 of Schistocerca gregaria. Lineage (NCBI taxonomy): Eukaryota > Metazoa > Arthropoda > Insecta > Orthoptera > Acrididae > Schistocerca > Schistocerca gregaria. Next base: position 649,924,686 of record NC_064931.1, on the reverse strand, counting down.
CAACAAAGTCAACTAGTTCAGGAATCAATATGTGAAGATGGGTGTCAATGTATAATGAAATATGTTAGATACAGAAGCAAAAGCAGCACACTAGAACACCAAAAGAAGTTCCAGAAACACAAGGGAAAATATAGAAAAGGCAGGAATGACCAGCTCAAGTGCCCAAAAAGAGAGAGGTAATGCAATAAATATTCAAAAGATCAGAAGAGGAGCAAAGCAAAAGCAGAAGTGCTTAACTCTGTTTTCAAATGTTGATTTACAAAGGAAAATCCAGTAGTATCACCCCAGTTTAATTCTTTTAACACTGAAATGATGAACAAAATAGATGTTAGTGTAAGTGGTATTGAAAAGCAGCTGAAATCATTAAAACGGAACAAAGCCCCCAGACCTGATGGAATTCATACCAGATTCTTTACCCAATTTGCAGATGAGTTAGCCCCTCTGTTAAGTGTAATCCATTGAAGCTCCCTCAAGCAGAAAACTGTGCCCAGTTGTTGGAAGAAAGCACAGGTCACATGTCTACAAGAAAGGTAGTAGAAGTGGTCCATAAAACTACTGTCCAATATCCTTTATATTCATTTGTTGCAGAATCTTAGAAATAATTCTGAGCAGAAACATAATGAGGTATCTCAAACAGAATGACCTCCTCCATGCCAACTAGCATGCATTTCAGAAACATAGGTCATGTTAAATCCAACTTGCACTTTTCTAGACGCAGTATTTCTCGATTTCTGAAAAACATTTGACTCAGTGTCATACACCTACGTTACTTATCAAAATAACTGTCATATGGGGTGTCAGACAAAATGTGAGAATGAATTGAGGATTTCTTGGTGTGGAGAACACAGCATGTTATCGTGGATGGAGAGTTACCAACAGATGTAGAAGTAACTTCAGGTATATCCCAGGGAAGTGTGTAGTGTCCCTTGCTGTTCATTATATTTATGATCTAGTGGACAATATTAACAGTAACCTCAAGCTTTCTGCAGATGATGCAGTTATATATAATGAACTACCTGGATAGGATTTAAAGTGGTGAAATGACTGGCAACTTGTTTTAAATGTTCAAAAACATACAACTGTGCATTTCACAAAATGAAAAAAACATTATATCCTATGAATATATAATATTAGTGAGTAAATCTGTAAACTCGTACAAATACTTCTGTTTAGCATTTAGTACAGACATGAAAGTGGAATGATCGCATAGGTTCAGTCGTGAATAAAGCAGGTATCTGACTTCGGTTCACTGGTAGAATATTAGGGATATGCATCAGTCTACAAAGGAGATCGCTTACAGATCACTTGTGCAACCCATCCTTTAATATTGGAGGACTAGCAAGGGATATTGAACATACATAGAGAAGGGCAACACAAATGGTCACAGGTTTGTTTGACCCATGGAAAAGGGTCCCTAAGACGTTGAAAGAACTGAACTGTAACTCTAGTGGGGAGGAGAGAGGGGGAGGGGGCAGAGGGGGAGGGGGCAGAGGGGGAGGGGGCAGAGGGGGAGGGGGCAGAGGGGGAGGGGGCAGAGGGGGAGGGGAGGGGAGGGGGGGGGAGAGAGAGAGAGAGAGAGAGAGAGAGAGAGAGAGAGAGAGATTGTCAAGTGACAGTTTCAAGAACTGGTTTTAAATGATGACTAGGAATATACTAGAACCTACATTTCACTCCCATAAGGATCATGACAATAAGGCTATATTAATTACATCATACACGGAGGCATTTAAACACTTCTTTTCCCGGACACCATGTGTGAACAGAATGGGAAAAAGTCCTAATAACTAGTACAGTGGACATATCCTCTGTCATGTATTTCACAATGTTTTACAGAGTATAGATGTAGATGTAAGTGAGGAGGAGCAAACTAAAATATTGAAAGAGATAGAGTTCAGAATAGAAACAGAAGAAAGAAAATCAATGGAATGTTCTGAAACAAGACACAATAATTAACAGGCAGTCATCTAAGCAAAGAATAAAAGAGACAACAAATTTACATTTCTGAAAGCTAAAACATGATAAGACAAATGAATTAATTTGTTGAACAGGTATCTGCATTGATAAATTATATTATAATAATGTGCATGTGGAGAGGGCTGGGAGCAGGGTTTTACTGATACCTATCTGAAAGGGTTATAATGGAGATAAATAGTAGGAATTTTGCATAACTTTGTGACTGATGTTTCAGTGAATCGAATGTTAAGGGGAAGGCATCAGTCACTTGGGCTGTTTCTCAGGCTCCACATGCTTGTTGTGTCTCCTGTTCTGCAGGCACAAGCAGCAGAGCCTTGCCAGGCAACACGGACTGCACAGGGTGGAAGGTCCAGTCGAGGGAGTTGAGGGAGGAGAAGGAGAGCCCAACACACAGTGACTTTTGGATGAACCATTCTGCCACTATAAAAATATTGCTATGCACATAAAGAAAAGCTACATGTACTGCTGTTGAAAAATTTAAGGCAACCATCAGTAATAATTATGGACAATACCTCCTACCATTTAACAATTCTTGTTAAGGTACCTACAGTAGCATCATCAAACAAGGCATTACCAACTGGCTACAACAAAAAAACATACTTGTGCCAGATGATGGCATGGCTCAGAATAAGCCACCTTTGCCTCTATATGTTGTTGAAGAACTGGCAAAAAAATACGGCCATAGGGTCCTCAGACAGACGCCGTATCAACAGAACTCAGTTGTGTTTACAACTGATAATGAGTGTGCAGGTCATTTAGCTAGTACAGCTACAAGTGCGGTCAGTGCAGAAACATGGCCCCACATTTAGACACTGAGCCACGATATTAGAAAATTGCTGCTGTTATTAGTGTATACTCAGAGGAAGATTGTTTACTATTGAGTTTGCTAAGGGACCTTGATGCATAACTAATAGCCCAGTCAATTAAGACCAAGAAGGTCAAATGGGGAAAAATGTCCATGTAGTTGCAAATTTTTGTGCAATGGTAGTGGGGAGTGTCATGATCAACATACTAAAAACTGCTAAGCAGTATATGGTGAGCATGGGGTGGGATGGGTGCTGGGGTGTTTAAAGGTAACTTTTCATGTTTTTCTTGAACATATCAAAAGCTGTGGCTCCTAGTGAAAATGTTTCCCAATACAAAATTAAACTGCATTAAATTTCCTACAAAAAAAAAGGTCCTCCCCACTTTCCCTTTATGACTAATAGTTTCCATGTTGCATGGTATATAAAAAACTACAGATTATTCAAAATAGTGTTCTAATGGTAAAAAAAAAAAACTGATGTGAGTTGGTAAATGAAGTGGGTTAAGATCAAATATTAAATGTGTTTTCCACATGTAAGTGTAAGAGAACCATATTAAGGGATTGTGTTCTGAGGGTGTGACAGGGTGGAAAGGCTAGGGTGGAAGTTAGAAGCAGGAGTGAAGATTGGTTGCCTGATTGTGGCCATGCACTGCCATCCTTCACAGGTCTGCAAACTGAACAGCCCACTTCATCACAAAAAGCAACTACAGGGTGTTTCACTAGGTTATACCGAGCCTTCCGCAGCTCACCTCATGAATTACTGGTGATACAGTGTGCCAATATTCCCAGGGGTGTTCATTTTCCACAAAATGCATTAACATTACATGAAATACAGATACGAATTACTAATAATACTAATGCAAGAAACACATAAGGACAGACTCTACATAAATCTCTGCACACTGTACACTGTTCTACGCTGCTAGAGGGTAAATTGATTGTTAGTCATCCTGTATGATTATATAGTGGAGTTATTTTCAGTTTATTAATGGGTACTTATGTGCAGTTCTTAATTGAGCATTTTTGTAAAATATGTTCCTACAAACAATGACACAGAAGTGCTTAATTTGTAAGTGTGATGATGTCAGTGGCCTATGTGGTGTTGATGGGAAATGGATTGGGTTGGTACATATAGCATCCTGCTCTGTCCATCACTGACAGCATGTTGTAAGACCGTGTAACTGTGTTGTAGTCACTTGGTGGTGAAGTAATGAATGACCAGAAAGTTACAATACTTCTCTTATCATTAATTGCACTACTTGTAGATGGCATAAATCTCTTCAGTTCAGGAACTGTTGGCACCTGTAAAGTGTGCTGCACTGAGTGGAGCCACTTACCACTCCTCAACAACATCTTGCAAGAAGGGTGTCAATTTGTCTGATGGAATAGGACTGATCATGCTCAAATCAAGACCAATAATCTACTGTAATGCATAGATCCAACCTTGAGAAGAGGCTGTCCGTAATCATACAGCAAATATAGAGGGGGATCCTCCTCTGGCAGTGTACATTTCCCCTCTAGTAGTGTACAACACTGTGCACAGATTTATGTACATTATGTCCTTTCTATTGTCTTTCATTAGTTCCTTTAGTAATTTATATATATAACACACTTTGTAGAAAATAAACACCCTTGGGCATATCTGCACACTGTGTCACTGGTGATTCATGAGGCGAGCTGCAGAAGGCTCAATATAACTTTGTGGAACATCCTGTAGTTGCTTTTTGTGAAGTAGTGGGCTCTGCAGTTCGCAAACCTGAAAAGGACGGCAGTGCATGACTACAATCCCTACATTCTCTCATGCTTCTAGCCTTTAACCCCGCCTTTCCACCCTGTTAAACCCCCAGAACACTGTCCCTTAACATGGTTCTCCTACACATTAATAGTTGTTCTTAACCCACTTCATTTAACAACACACATCCATTTTTTACCATTATAAACTATTTTTAACAGTCTGTAATTTTTCTGTCCAATCCTATGTGGAAACTATTAGTTGTAGAGAGAAAATGAAGAGGACCTTTTTTGTACGAAATTTATTGCAGTTTAAGTTTTTATTCAGAAAATAATTTTTGCAAGACAATGCAGATTTTCAAGATATCGAAGAAAAGTATAAAAAGTTACCTTTAAATGCCCCATATCCTAGACTCTCTCTCTCTCTCTCTCTCTCTCTCTCTCTCTCTCTCTCTCTCTCTCTCTCTCTCCCTCTCCCCCCCCCTCTCTCTACTGGTCCAGATATATGGGATGTTTTTTATCACACTCCCCCCTATCACTGTACAAAAATGTGCTGTACTTTTTCCTTCACTGACTGACCTATAATATAATGCCGCAACTTTTATTTTTGCTACATTTGCTGAAACAATGTTGCAGGAGGTTACGACTGGAGGTGGAAAATTGTATCAATCCACTGAGACACTGTTCAAGTAAAAATGAGCAGGGTGAACATGGGTCTTGTATGAGGACTGTGAAACTGTTACACTATAATCCTAAATTAGCAATGACTAAGTGTTTCTATAAATTAAATCAGAACAGCAAAGTGCTACGTAGGAAGCGTTCCAGTGCAGCACATTTTTCATTTTCAGAATTCTACAATGCAATGTACCTTATGTGCCAACAGAAGTTGCTATACCAGTGTTTCTCTTCGAATGGACAATTTTAGCAAGAATCTGCCTTCCAACCACTGAAAATCTTACCAGTTTTCTTTTTGCAATTATTCCTTTCAGCTTAACATACAAAATTAGAAGCTTAAAGCAACACATTTCAAAGCAAAGATACATGGATGACAAGAGCTCAGAATGCATATTTGTGTCATTAAATGTGAGATGAGAAGACCAGACAGACACTATGTTCTGAGCTGTTAAAATGTAAAACTACTCAGCACCCAAAAAGCATGTATTTTTAGCATATGGAGGAAACACCAAAAGTTTAGCACACTATTGAAATGATTACTGGGAACACTTGTGAAAATTAACAGCACATTTTGCTGTATATGCTCATCAATAACTTTTAATTTATATAGCCTAAAAAAAAGAGAGTAGTAAAATGTGTTTCTGTAGCTGACCAAAGTTGCATAAAAATTACCATATCATTCATTAGAACTCTAAATTCTGAAGGCAGTCTAACTGAGCTGCCACTTGGCCATAGTGAATGTAGGCTAGGCATGTTACAAATGTTGGTTTGTTGAATGTGTGAGCTTACTTTTCTCCATTTTCTGAAACTCAACAGAGACCTCCTAGGAGGTCATCTAGAGAAAAACAATGTACTGAATAAATACAACATTTGGGTCGATTCCTTGATGAAAATCTAGTTAAGTAGTATAATGCGTGACTACAAGAACCTCATCAGCTAACTAATTTTTATCGCTTGTAATGGTATGAGCGAGTTTTTAACAGCACAATTTTAATTCTATGCGCCTGAAATAGTGATTGAAAAACTTACCTACTACGTCTTCGATAGCATCTTCTTGCTGGCTTTGCTCTTCCTCACCAGAATCACTGGTCTGCAATCTCTCCCAGATATATGCTATCCTGTAGTAGAAACATTGATAAAACAACAGACACATAGTTACTAGACAGTATTAGCAAATAACTTGTTATAAATCACACTCTTTTAAAAAAAAATGACTCTTGAAAGATTTGAAAATACTTGCTCAGCCAGAATTGGCGATGAATTTGAAGATCAGCATGACATGCAATCTGCCAGAAGTCTTTCCACATTATACACAGTACTGTAACTTATGAAAAAATTGCAAAAATATCCAGGAGTATCAGTATGTAAGTCATATGCATTAAATAATGGATTGGTCTGTGAGTAAGAAGGCGAATATTTTAGCTAAGTTTTTAAAACAGCATTGTACTCCTGGAATTGTTTAACTGAGGTGAGAGGTTGTGGAGCCAGTGAGCAGAGGCAATGGATAAGTGACAAGTTGTGAGATTCAAGTATAGTGAGTGGTTGCTTTTACTCATTCTATTGTTTGCATTCCATCGAGAGTGCCCATTATCATTTTTGTATCTTAAATTGACAGCTCAAACAATCTCGTCAGCCATCACATTCACCAAAACAGAGAAAAAGAGAGAATGTGCTTTTCATGGAATATCACCGTGGACTCTAAAAAACAAGAACATGAAAAGGCATAAGGGGCACAAGGAGCTGAACTCTCAATCAGATGAAAATAGCAGCAAAATACAAACAACAGTTCATAGTCTGTAATCCAGGCAGCATGTACACAAAACACCATAACTCACAACACACGAAGAAGACAGTTGTGAAAATACTGTGCAGAAACAGAAACACTCAGCTGGACACCCAGAAATACACCATTAATCAAGCACACAAATAAAACCTTAGAGACAATGAGGTTAGCTTTGCTTTACATGATGCACCTGAAAGTTGCTATTCACCTTTGAAATAATGGCACATTTTTCCACTAAGTTTGGATTTGAGATAGGTTGTTGTATTTTGACAACAATTTATACATTCACCAAACATAAAATACAACCAAGTGATGTGGTACAGTCGTTACAGCACAGGAGTCACATAAGAGAGTATCAGAATTCAAATCTCCACATGAGCATCCACCTTCAGATTTTTTGAGGTTTCCTTAAATCACTTATAGCAAATTCAGAGACAATTCATATCAAAATTTCATTCTTCATTTAGGAATACGAATGTATATAAACCAAAACTTTACCTCTATGGTGATGGCAACACTGGAAAGCCAATGCTGATAGAGAAAGTTGTAAGTCGCCAACAAAATGTACATGTCATATTCTTCGGAATATGGACTTTGTGATTACAAGAAGAACATTCACAAAGTGATATTGCTTCAACAATTTGACTGATTGACATGGTGGTAAAACTCATATACTTTCAAACATATTGTTGCAGGGCAGCCCGTGACAGTGAATGTGAAAAAAACTGTACTGGTTTAAATGTCTGTCTTTTTGGGCCTTATATATTCATTTTTAATGAATTTGTTATTAGTGATGATGGTTTAATATACAGTTACAAACTGTACATGTTAAATCATATATTATTTACTGGAAGAAATGTTTTACACATATGCCACGATTCTTATCCATGGTTTTCTAGATTTTTTTTCCCTAACACAAATGAAATGAAAGTAAGAAAGAGTATGAGAATTAACTTATGCGTTCATTGCCACTTCTTCTCTGAACCAAAATCTCATGTTTCAATCAAACCCAGACCTCTGACTACACTTCAAACAGTACGTCACTACATCTAAGATTTTGTATTCATGTTCTTTGGCTTCACCAACTCTCAAACAAACTGGTACCTTTTTACCTAACCTTGGAGCTACAATACAGAGCATCAAAACCTACATTTAAACACGTACACAAAAGATATTTTGTCAGTGTTCTGGCCTCTTTCTTATTGTGCACATACGATATCACACAAAAAAACATCATCATGATACATCTGGTAACTGTTAACTGGGTTGACCAGTATTTGTAGTACATCGGTTGACTAGTAATTTATAGAAAGTATACAGGGTGTTTCAAAAAGGTACGGCCAAACTTTCAGGAAACATTCCTTACACACAAAGAAAGAAAATATGTTATGTGGACATGTGTCCGGAAACGCTTACTTTCCATGTTAGAGTTCATTTTATTACTTCTCTTCAAATCACATTAATCATGGAATGAAAACACACAGCAACAGAACGTACCACCGTGACTTCAAACACTTTGTTACAGGAAATGTTGAAAATGTCTTCCGTTAGCGAGGATACATGCATCCACTCTCTGTCGCATGTAATCCCTGATGCGCTGATGCAGCCCTGGAGAATAGCATATCGTATCACAGCCGTCCACAATACGAGCACGAAGAGTCTCTACATTTGGCACCGGGGTTGCGAAGACAAGAGATTTCAAATGCCCCCATAAATGAAAGTCAAGAGGGTTGAGGTCAGGAGAGCGTGGAGGCCATGGAATTGGTCCGCTCTCTACCAATCCATCGGTCACCGAATCTGTTGTTGAGAAGCGTACGAATACTTCGACTGAAATGTGCAGGAGCTCAATCGTGCATGAACCACACGTTGTGTCGTACTTGTAAAGGCACATGTTCTAGCAGCACAGGTAGAGTATCCCGAATGAAATCATGGTAACGTGCTCCACTGAGTGTAGGTGGAAGAACATGTGGCCCAATCAAGACATCACCAACAATGTCTGCCCAAACGTTCACAGAAAATCTGTGTTGATGACGTGATTGCACAATTGCATGCGGATTCTCGTTAGCCCACACATGTTGATTGTGAAAATTTACAATTTGATCATGTTTGAATGAAGCCTCATCCATAAAGAGAACATTTGCACTGCAATGAGGATTGACACATTGTTGGATGAACCATTCGCAGAAGTGTACCTGTGGAGGCCAATCAGCTGCTGATAGTGCCTTCACACGCAGTACATGGTACGGAAACAACTAGTTATCCCGTAGCACTCTCCATACAGTGACGTGGTCAACGTTACCTTGTACAGCAGCAACTTCTCTGATGCTGACATTAGGGTTATCGTCAACTGCACGAAGAATTGCCTTGTCCATTGCATGTATCCCGTCATTCTAGGTCTTCCCCAGTCGCGAGTCATAGGCTGGAATGATCCGTGCTCCCTACGACGCCGATCAATTGCTTCGAACGTTTTCCTGTCGGGACACCTTCGTTCTGGAAATCTGTCTCGAAACAAACGTACCACGTCACGGCTATTTCCCCGTGCTAATCCATACATCAAATGGGCATCTGCCAACTCCGCATTTGTAAACATTGCACTGGGCTGCAAAAACCACGTTCGTGATGAACACTAACCTATTGATGCTACGTACTGATGTGCTTGATGCTAGTACTGTAGAGCAATGAGTCAGATGTCAACACAAGCACCAAAGTCAACATTACCTTCCTTCAATTGGGCCAACTGGCGGTGAATCGAGGAAGTGGAGTACATACTGACGAAACTAAAATGAGCTCTAACATGGAAATTAAGCGTTTTCAGACATATGTCCACATAACATCTTTTCTTTATTTGTGTGTGAGTAATGTTTCCTGAAAGTTTGGCCGTACCTTTTTGTAACACCCTGTATATACATACAAATATATGTTCAATAAATAATTGACTTTCAGAGGTAGGAAGACTTGTTCTGAACCTTGAAAATGAAGTTTATTTATCTTTTGGATTAAAATAGACTCATAACAGCATTCAAAAGTAGAGTAAACTAACAGATATGGATAAAGTGGTATTGCATTTTAAGCTTGTAAAGTACAGACTGAAGAGTTAAATAAATAACTAAGATTGTGCACATTTTAAAATAGCTTTTTCTGTAGGAACAACTGTCAACATTACAGACACAGAAATCGAGATTGTCACACATCAAGCACATTCCTGTTGACTGCTACCCTGCTCTACAAAATTGGAGGCTGTTCTATAGTCAAGCAGAAAGTTTACACTTTATTAAAAACAGTAGGAATAACTAATAAGAGTTCAAATCATATGTCTCTTAGTATTTGGTTAAACAATTGGGAATATTTATAAGCCTCCATGGTACTTATATTCTCCATCAAAATCAACAGTATCAACATGTTTTATTCCAATAGGAAAATAACTGTGATATTTACAAATATACCATTATAAGAGAGTATATCATTACCACACCCAACCCAAAAAAACTTTAACTTATGATGCAGTACAATTCAGAGTTGAGAACATAGTACTGCTACATATTTAAGTCAAATGGGTAGCAAATATGGTTAATAATAGATTAAAGTTACTTTTCCCTAAGTAACTCGTCTTATATCAATCACAAGCTCTTTAAAGAAAAGTAAATAGCCATATACACACATCATGGGTAAATGACCAACATGTAGATGTAACCACCTCTCATGAAAAGCTGTATTACAACTAACACATTCCACACAATAATGCAGGTCATGAATTTAATATATGTAACATGAAATTAACCATTAATAATTCTGGTAACTGAATTTGAATAAAATGTTGAACTGACAGGAGTATAATAAACTCAACTTTGAACCTTAAATATTACTTCAGTAGAAGTTATAAATAATATCAGTGTTTTACACTGTGCAAAATGCAAACAGCAGCATATTAAAAAATAAACATAGCTAACTCAGGCAAAGAAGATAGCATACCAGACATTGTGGAGGCAGAAAAAGAAGGGGAAAAAAAACTGACAGCCAGGTTTCTAGTGTAACATGTTGACACTAGAGTTATTAGGCCTACAGTTTTCTGAAACATCAAAAAGTATTTGTGACAAAGTTTAAAAGAAAAAAAAGGACAAATGGAGGGAGAGAAGTGTGAAAGAAAATGAAAACTACTGATTTAATAACACCAAACTCAAGTTTTTGAAGACCTATCCTTACGTAAATAAACATCATAAGACCACACAGTACTACCAGTATGCTTGTGATGTACCCAAATTATTAGTGCTCAAGCAATAATAATACGAATCATCTGGGAAAAAATGGTATGACACACAAACATACAGGGTTTTTAATTCTTTTACAAACTTCTAAGGATGATGAAGATGAGTAAATGTATCAATTTGAAGTAAGATACTCTGGTCCGGAAACAAGTCGAAAGTTATAAGTGAAAATCGTTTTGATACCTATGGCAGTCGAATACATGTACCAGTACTGATGTTGCTAAGACTGTATGCTGGGTAGTCAACTTTAAGATGTGATACTATAGACAAAACCAGGTAAAAGTCTAGTAAACATGGGCTCTACAATATATACCTTAAGAGCTATGGACACTACTTCAGCTTCACTACTGTGAAAATTGATAAAGTTACTATTCTAAATCATCTCTGAAAGTCTGTGTCATCATCACAGAAATTTGCATATTTCTTTCTTTCATATGACCAGTTAAAAATTGCAATAGTGAAAGTTTAAATGTTGTAGATTACATTTTGAGGTCTCTTCTGACACACACATTAGGCAGATTAAGGATGTTGCAATAAAACAGATATAATAACTCAAATCTTTTCAAGTGATGTTTATTCACAGTAACTCAACACAAACACTTTATCACACTGAAAAATGGAATGTCATTCTGGGAACCTACTGTGATGTACACACACAGTGACCTGACATTTATGAAACAAAAACTGGTCTTAGTAATATCTTCTTATCACTGCAACAACTTCAATGAACTGTTATCCTCAGATTTGTAATAAGGGGAAACCTACTTACATATATCACAACTGAAACCTCTGATACTCCTTAGCAAACCACCAACCAAATTTTCGCTTTTCGACATAACTTAGGCATCAGGCTATGTTACATATCAGTATTACACTACAATTACGATTCCGTATTTATATTCGATGGCTTTGCCAGATCACGATCAAATTTACACATTTCATCCTAGCTTGGGACTAAAGTTACGTTACAGATTAGTCTGACACCATAACCCATATTCCAAAAACTAATACTGGTGCAAATGAATTTTGACAGTATTGTATTCTTTTCTTGTTTGCGCGCATACGATGACACATGCTACTACAACAACATCATCATCATATCACAGGATGAAGCAGATGCCCAGTATCGGTTAGTTTAGTTAAATCAGTTTTTTCCTCTCAAAGAAATCGGCCCTCTAGCTTGAAAAACTTTCTTCCAATCCCAAGTCTTTCAAATACACGGCTGCCTGCATGGAGAGAGATAGTTCTTTTCCTATGGTTGGTGAAATTACATGAACAACTGATTCTATCATCATCCTCCTCCTCCTCCTCCTCCCCCCCCCCCCCCCCTGGCCGTCGACGAAACCTGGTCAAGGTATATAGAAAATCTATACAAGCGGTTGGCAGAGTTTTACATATTTTTCAAATTTGTGTATACGGTGGCTGCAAACGACAGCGGTGTTCAACTGCGTACTGACAGGAAGCTGTACCTGTTCTGAACTTCGCATACAGATAACACTGATGCTGTGGCACTGCACTACACTATTTGTGAGCTATTCTACAGTCAAAATTTTGAAGTCATGGTAAAATGTCTACTATAGTTAAGTTTCCTTTCGTTGCATAAGGGCGTGTGTGTGTGTGTGTCACAGAGTGGAAAGATTTTGAGCGTGAGTAAATGAATGGCATACATGTAACGATCTGAAACCAGCACAATGAATATCACATGATTTTGGCGCACAGAAATTCTGTATAAATTATTCTATAATACAAGTGCATTACGAAACATTCTTCACATATGAAAAACGTCTTAGAGTGGCAATGTAATACAAACACGTCTTCAGGTAACGAAAATTGTATTTCAAGTTACAAAGGCAATAATAGACGTACAGTAAACAATTCATCGTGAATAAACGTAGACAACAGCAAACCACTTCACTCACCACTTAGAAACTGTCGTTATTAAGTGGAAAAACAGAACTAATAACGGTACGGCAACAATGATCAACGCCAACAACACTTCATTTCCCAGTCCTACAATCCACACGTCGTTCATAAACTCACTTATACCAGAAAACGGCATGGTTATATCAGCCACCCTATTGCACATAAATCCATTTACCACATATGTAAGCACTCGGTATGCGCAAACAAACAATCTACCACTACCCGCACTTCCCACATGTCACCCTCCTGGCCTCCTAGCCGTGTTTACGATTAACAAGTTAACAACTGACAAGTGTGTCCAAAGACAATCAGTATGCAGTGAATTCAAAGAGTAGGAAAAGCCCACAGTGGCTTCCCGTGGAGACGGCTGGCGAAGCGTCATGAGGAATACTGCAAGCGAGAACACTATACGTACATTGTTAATGAAAGCAAATTGCCAAATTCATGTGTTGAAATAAATAAAATTTAGTTGTTTATTAAGTACTCTTCTTTCTGGTCGTTTTGTACTACTATGAGCAAAATTAGAAACCAGTGCGCTATTTCTGCATTCAAAAATGTTCCATATAAAACTGCGAATGTCGTTTACCATCGAATTCGGAAAGATAAGACAAGTATAGCACAAAAACCTCTCACGCTGTATAAAAAACTGATCCTGTTAATGTGAATGATCACGGCTAATACAGGCGGCCGTGGAATGATTCAAGGATTTGCCGAAATCGTTTCCATCCCGAAGAACGGGACTTTAAAAAACTGAGCTTCTGGGGTTTTCTTTGAAAAGATAATTAAACGGTGACTTTTTGCCACCACTTTACATGCCAAATTAGTATGGAGATGGATCTGAGGTTGACGCAAGCACCAGCAAGTTCAGATAATTACCAAATATTAATCCTCTTTAGAAACACTTTTCTATGTATTACTGTTTTTGGAATTATTTGCACATTATTTTTATAGCGTTTTCAAACGTTTCATTTATACATCGACATTAATACTATCCGAAAACAGATTTGCTTTTATAAATAAATAACACTAGCAATAGATCAACGATACGAGACAAGTACACTGTCTGCTTTAGAAGCTTTATCTCCAAAGAAAATTAAATCAGATCAGTCGATCAGCACAGAGGTAGTTCTGGATCTAGACGTTACTGCTCAACACGAAACAGACAGGTTAAAAACTGAGATACTGCTGCTGAGGAGATAAAACTACGCTTTGAAATGAAGTAACAAGGTCTTGCAAGCCAGTTATTCCATGAGTGTTGTGTAAGTAAATAGATATGCTTTTTCTACATGTACACTCGTGCTCAAAAGTATCCGAACTACCTGATTGCATTTCGAGTGATTCACATTCAACCCACATAACGCAGCTGTCTAGCAGGTCCTCTAATCGTTCCTCAGGACAGTCGTTTGACTATTGAAAATGGTTCCAACTAGTCACCACCTGAAAACACTGCTCTGTATCGCAATAACTCAAAATGTAACATAATACCATGACACAATAAATATCAGGGAACGCCTTATCACAGATAAGACTGTCATTAAGGCTTGTAAGCTCACATTTATTACAATAAATGACATACCTGAAATGTCACCACTCTCATTGTTACGTCAGATAGGTAATGCACGTAGTAAGTTTGTCATATTCATGATTTCCTCTTCAAAGTAACATACCGTACGTACTATTTAACACAAAATGACATTAAAAATTTAAGTTATCCACGAGCAGGTAGTTAAGAATATGTATGAACTTCAAATGACACGACCGACCGTCTCGTTCTGCATATGGATTCAAACCCAGATCATGAAGACTAAGCAAAGATTTAGTGACTGTTGGAAACTAACAGTCACTCCTGACTTGGCATACAGAGAGTAATATACCTCAATTTTAGAGAGTATCAGTTAGCAAATATCAACTACGTCCTGGAATAAGTAATTGGTCTGATTCGCATTTCAGTAACTACATTTAGGGACTGGAGCGTAATTACTCAAATACTCAGAACTGACTGGAAACTAAGCATCACAAATCCGTAACTTTCATATTTGTTTCTATATTTCTTTCATGAGTGTACTCAAAACCAAGAAATTCATACATGGACTTTTTCTTGTGTCATCGATATTCAAGCACAACAAAAAATTGTTGTAAATAATTTGAATCATGGTATGTAAGGAAATCTTTCATTAAAACGACATGTTCACATAATTACGAAATGTCGTATTAATGATACATGGAACAAGTATTAATCTAATCATATTGCTGACTAGCCTTGAAGAGTCATCAGTTTTCGCCAATATCAGTAACCAAAACTAAACTTGAAAATAAAAAATAACAGTTCTTGTAATAAACTGCGACTCCTTTCATCCCTGTGAACTAACCACAAAAGATGTCTGATATACATCCACTCAGAAATAGCTAAGTGTGCATGCATTTAAAGATGAAGCACATGATGGGAAGTTCTGTGACAGAGATACGAACCCAATATGTAATCGAATTGTTAAGTAAGTAAAATCAAATTTTATGTATCGGTTTTTTTACCGGCTTCTAGGTGTTTGAATCTAAAATAAGGATACAAATTATTGTGCCTGAGCGAGAATCGAACCGCACACCTACAGACCTCCTTTATCATCCACGAATATAGCTTAACTATCAATTGCTTACTCACCAGTAGTCAAATGTGTACGTGTTTGACCAGAAATAACGACACCTATTGCGATTGTTGGCAACACACGAACAGGAATTAAAAATGCACCTTCATTTTCCACTAGGAGGCCAGTGTGCAAGTAATAGAGCTTGAAATGAAATTTTGAGTATTTTTGTACTGGATCAGGATTCGTACCCACATACTTATCTTTGGAGGAGACATAGTGAAGATTGGAGGCTTGGAAAAAGGAACAAAATGATTGAACTATACTGTTCAAAAAGATTCAGATCCTCGAAAGAGGAGATACGAATTCGAATCACAGCCCAGCACCAAATTTTTCAACGTCTCTAGTTCAATCAAGTACAAGTAAAATAAGAGTCTGTTCCTTAAGTAGCTATCGGTTCATCAAATAAAACAAAAAATTCTAATGTAAGTATTTCTGTTTTATTTACTATGACTTCCGCTTATGACATTTCCCAACGTAAACTGGCTCTGCCCATTTGTTAATGAAGGAACGGGATGTTTAATACGGATTCTGGATTATAAAGTCTTTCTCTTGAGGTTACCAGACGTAAAGTAAATCTGTTTGTGCCTCTTAAAAGTAAATGCCTCAACCCAAGCCTTGTACCTGTGATAGTTCGTTCCACCAGACCATTGTGACCACATTTCCCAAACCCCAAGAGTGTGCTGTAACGGATGATGTACTTAGCTTACAAAATTAGTCCCGGTGGAAAAAATGCGAGTCTATTAAATGGTTAAGTATAAGCAAGCTTCTGACGCGGAGGGTATGCTATTCTCATGTCAGCAGGATGTAAAGACTCTTCTAGGCATCATAGCCTCGATGTCTATTGGTCATTATACAGGTAGTTGCCCAAGAGCAGGTTCTTTCCCTGTCTACAGAATACTTTTACTGTTAATATCAAACATCAGCAATTACTCGTAGATTACATTAAAACTAAAGTAATTGGTGAAGTTACTTTTAACAAAAACGCTCTGCCTTTCTTCATTTGCTTCCGCCTAGAAATGGCTGTCGAATACTGCCAAACCGAATGCCAAGGCATCTTACTGCCTTCCGATATACACTCCTTGAAATTGAAATAAGAACACTGTGAATTCATTGTCCCAGAAAGGGGAAACTTTATTGACACATTCCTGGGGTCAGATACATCACATGATCACACTGACAGAACAACAGGCACATACACACAGGCAACAGAGCATGCACAATGTCAGCACTAGTACAGTGTATATCCACCTTTCGCAGCAATGCAGGCTGCTATTCTCCCATGGAGACGATCGTAGAGATGCTGGATGTAGTCCTGTGGAACGGCTTGCCATGCCATTTCCACCTGGCGCCTCAGTTGGACCAGCGTTCGTGCTGGACGTGCAGACCGCGTGAGACGACGCTACATCCAGTCCCAAACATGCTCAATGGGGGACAGATCCGGAGATCTTGCTGGCCAGGGTAGTTGACTTACACCTTCTAGAGCAATGCGGACGTGCATTGTCCTGTTGGAATAGCAAGTTCCCTTGCCGGTCTAGGAATGGTAGAACGATGGGTTCGATGATGGTTTGGATGTACCGTGCACTATTCAGTGTCCCCTCGACGATCACCAGCCTCGGTCGTATGCAGTCCTGATTGTGGCGCTCACCTGCACGGCGCCAAACACGCATACGACCATCATTGGCACCAAGGCAGAAGCGACTCTCATCGCTGAAGACGACACGTCTCCATTCGTCCCTCCATTCACGCCTGTCGCGACACCACTGGAGACGGGCTGCACGATGTTGGGGCGTGAGCGGAAGACGGCCTAACGGTGTGCGGGACCGTAGCCCAGCTTCATGGAGACGGCTGCGAATGGTCCTCGCCGACACCCCAGGAGCAACAGTGTCCCTAATTTGCTGGGAAGTGGCGGTGCGGTCCCCTACGGCACTGCGTAGGATCCTACGGTCTTGGCGTGCATCCGTGCGTCGCTGCGGTCCGGTCCCAGGTCAACGGGCACGTGCACCTTCCGCCGACCACTGGCGACAACATCGATGTACTGTGGAGACCTCACGCCCCACGTGTTGAGCAATTCGGCGGTACGTCCACCCGGCCTCCCGCATGCCCACTATACGCCCTCGCTCAAAGTCCGTCAACTGCACATACGGTTCACGTCCACGCTGTCACGGCATGCTACCAGTGTTAAAGACTGCGATGGAGCTCCATATGCCACGGCAAACTGGCTGACACTGACGGCGGCGGTGCACAAATGCTGCGCAGCTAGCGCCATTTGACGGCCAACACCGCGGTTCCTGGTGTGTCCGCTGTGCCGTGCGTGTGATCATTGCTTGTACAGCCCTCTCGCAGTGTCCGGAGCAAGTATGGTGGGTCTGACACACCGGTGTCAATGTGTTCTTTTTTCCATTTCCAGGAGTGTATGTCGCTGTCACTTCTTCCATATGATTTGGTCGACATGACCTGTTTCAAGTTGTGTATGACAGAGAATGTTTTAGAAAATCAGTTGTTTTCCTTTGCAATAAACAGAAAGATTTTAATTATAAGCTATCCACGTTCAAAATTTTCGCAATATTAATTCAGTTTTAATATGCGCTTCTATAAAATAGGAAAGTATTTCACAGTTGCAAAACCTGCATCCGACGAAATACATTGTATATTCGCTTAAAATACACTGATAGCTTCAGCACCGAGAGGAAAGGGACGATAAAATTTTTGTCGACGTGTGTTTTCGGTTGCCAGACGTCGTATTAGCTAGTCTCGCGGATTACTTCAAGACTACAGTTTTAGTCAAGAGTGATGTAGTCAGATTGCAGTCAAGACTTCCTCCAGGAAGTGCTGCAGTCTACAATGTTGCCAGATCGAGCATATTGCCAGACAGAATGCTGAGGGGAGCACGTCTGTATTGTCCACCTTACGTTAACGACTCGGCGGTCAGTTTTTTTGTCTATTACTATATCTACAACGTATGGCACGCTGAAGACCCAGAAGAATTTAAAAAATATTTGTTTATGAGAGCAACGTTAACTATAGTGTTCGAAGTATTCATAGTACTGTATACATGTGTGTAAACGCCTTCCAATGCCCACCCAAGGAAAGCAAGGATACACAGTCTGGCTTCAGTAATATAAATACGCCTCAGTTTGTGGATGAACGCAGACTTAGGTTGATAATCATTTTAAATATTTAGTAGTACTGTACCCATTGGTGTTAAACTCGTTTTCAACCAATGATTCCCACAGCTACAGGGACACTACTTGTGATGCCTCTTAGGCAAAATATTTACCCAGTGATATCAGACAAAAAGATCAACCTGACACAAACTGTGAGAAGTTTGTTTTACAACCTTTATACCTGGATAAATATCTTTTCCTATTTGAGATATCTGTTAACGTTGCTGCATAAAACGATTTAAGAACAAACTAAATTCCCTCAGCTACAACAATGTTTAAAGAAATCGTCTTAACGGCACTAAATCGTGGTTTGTGGATCGTTTACCGGCCGTACTCTTCTGCATTTCGCTGGTTGGAAGGCAAAAAGCTTACTGACAAATTTCACAGAAGAAAAAGGGAAACGAAATGCCTCTCAGTGTAAGGTCATGTTGTTTTATTTAAATGATTACGAAATCAGGTAAAACGAACAGTGAGGTTGTCAATATAAGCACATTACTGTTGTCAGTATGATGTTGCGCTGCCCAGGGCATGTAATGATAAAGGGCCCGTATAGGTCAGGCATATTGTACACCGAAGTGGAAGAGAGAGCACCACTAAATTGTACAATCCGTATGCATTGCATACACACAGAAATTACTGTTACAATGTACTTATGGAGCCCAATGAGTGAATTGCGTATTTTCCAGTGAAAAAGAGCACTGGCAAACAGTCTTCGCTGCATTAGGTTACTTAAACTGGTGTCACTCTGTGCTAGAACTTATGGTCAGCGACTAAGTGTAAGGTCAATGAGTCGGATGCGGGTTTTGTAACTGTGAAATAAATACCTACATTATAGAAGCGAATATTAAAACTGAATTAATATTGCGAAAATTTTTAATGTGGATAGCTTATAATTAAAATCTTTCTGTTTATTGCAAAGGAAAGCAACTGATTTTCTAAAACATTCTCTGTCATACACAACTTGAAACAGGTCATGTCGACCAAATCATATGGAAGAAGTGACAGCGACATATATCGGAAGGCAGTAAGATCCATTGGCATTCGGTTTGGCAGTATTCGACAGCCATTTCTAGGCGGAAGCAAATGAAGAAAGGCAGAGCGTTTTTGTTAAAAGTAACTTCACCAATTACTTTAGTTTTAATGTAATCTACGAGTAATTGCTGATGTTTGATATTAATAGTAAAAGGATTCTGTAGACAGGGAAAGAACCTGCTCTTGGGCAACTACCTGTATAATGACCAATAGACATTAAATGGTCTTGAAGCACATGTGTTCCAACAGCAGTATGAAGAAAATGATAGTAATAATGACGGTAATAATCCGATAACTTCACACTTCACAGTGGATTTTGTCCAACTAAGAAAATTGCTGAATTAGTGAAAATTTCAAAATGGCTTCACATCGAGGCTATGATGCCTAGAAGAGTCTTTACATCCTGCTGACATGAGAATAGCATACCCTTCGCGTCAGAAGCTTGCTTATACTTAACCATTTAATAGACTCGCATTTTTTCCACCTTGACTAACTTTGTAAGCTAAGTACATCATCCGTTACAGCACACTCTTGGGGTTTGGGAAATGTGGTCACAATGGTCTGGTGGAACGAACTATCACAGGTACAAGGCTTGGGTTGAGGCATTTACTTTTAAGAGGCACAAACAGATTTACTTTACGTCTGGTAACCTCAAGAGAAAGACTTTATAATCCAGAATCCGCATTAAACATCCCGTTCCTTCATTAACAAATGGGCAGAGCCAGTTTACGTTGGGTAATGTCATTAGCGGAAGTCATAGTAAATAAAACAGAAATACTTACATTAGAAATTTTTGTTTTATTTGATGAACCGATAGCTACTTAAGGAACAGACTCTTATTTTACTTGTACTTGATTGAACTAGAGACGTTGAAAAATTTGGTGCTGGGCTGTGATTCGAATTCGTATCTCCTCTTTCGAGGATCTGAATCTTTTTGAACAGTATAGTTCAATCATTTTGTTCCTTTTTCCAAGCCTCCAATCTTCACTATGTCTCCTCCAAAGATAAGTATGTGGGTACGAATCCTGATCCAGTACAAAAATACTCATAATTTCATTTCAAGCTCTATTACTTGCACACTGGCCTCCTAGTGGAAAATGAAGGTGCATTTTTAATTCCTGTTCGTGTGTTGCCAACAATCGCAATAGGTGTCGTTATTTCTGGTCAAACACGTACACATTTGACTACTGGTGAGTAAGCAATTGATAGTTAAGCTATATTCGTGGATGATAAAGGAGGTCTGTAGGTATGCGGTTCGATTGTCGCTCAGGCACAATAATTTGTATCCTTATTTTAGGCACAAACACCTAGAAGCTGGTAAAAAAAACCGATTAATAAAATTTGATTTTACTTACTTAACAATCCGATTACATATTGGGTCGTATCTCTGTCACAGAACTTCCCATCATGTGCTTCATCTTTAAATGCATGCAAACTTAATCATTTCTGAATGGATGTATATCAGATATCTTTCGTGGTTAGTTCACAGGGACGAAAGGGTCTTGATAGGAGTCGCAGTTTATTACAAAACTGTCGTCTTTTATTTTCAAGTTTAGATTTTGTTGCTGATATTGGTGAAAATTTTGCTAATTCATGACTCTTCAAGGCTGGTCAGCAATATCATTAGATTAGTCTAGCGGACCCGACAGACGTTGTCCTGCATGATATTTCAAGCGATAAGGATATTAATCAAAGTATGAAATGTGTGTTGTCACCGCCAGACACCACACTTGCTAGATGGTAACCTTTAAATCGGCTGCGGTCCGTTAGTATACGTCGGACCCGCGTGTCGCCACTATCAGTGACTGCAGGCCGAGCGCAGCCACACGGCAGGTCTAGTCTAGAGAGACTTCCTAGCACTCGCCCCAGTTGTACAGCCGACTTTGCTAGCGATGGTTCACTGTCTACATACGGTTTCATTTGCAGTGACGACAGTTTAGCATAGCCTTCAGCTACGTCATTTGCTACGACCTAGCAAGGCGCCATATTCAGTTACTATTGATATTGTGAATCATGTACCTTCAAGAGCGACGTTAATCATTAATGGATTAAAGTTAAGTATCAAACTAATTACGTCCGCTTTCTGAATTCTCATTCCTTGTCATGTTCAAGACCTCACGTCAGTATAGTTCTTCCCTCCTCACGCCAGCCTGCGTGAGCTAAAACGCGTGCATTTCGGCCTCCTCTCGTAACACGGTGTTGGCTCTTCTGCTAACACAACAAAATGTAAGACGAATGATATAATAATAATTTTATTATTCTTTATTTTGAAATAACGTCAATTTTTCTAAAAACAATTCGTTATAATCAATAATGTTTTTTTTAATTTTATCTTAATGCGAGCAGATGAACAATATTTTTAGTCAATTCCAGAGGAGTATAAATAAAAAACTTGACGGTTTTCCAACGCGAGAACACGCCACATATAATTGGCCATGTGAAAAGACAGGATTTTCTAGATCCAACCCACAAATCGACATTGTTTGACCTTATGGCTTACTAAAAGTCATGGCAAATGCCAAGCGAATTGGAAATTGCAGACGTCTAATTGGAAAGGGTAAGTCTGAAGGGATCATTGGGATTCGTGGCAGGAGAACAACTTCACCTTCAAATTTGTTGCTTCAAGAACATTGCCCATAATTTTCTTTATGACTTATCTTGTATCGTTGGATAACTTAAGTGCATTAAAATTCCGAAGCAAAATTATAGGTGAGCCAATTTTTAATCCCAAGTTATGTGGTGGCATTCCTGGTAAATCAAGCGAATTGAAATATTCAACAGGATCGTTGACTGCTTCGTCAGGATCGGTAACAATGTCGATCGATTTGAACAATATCTCATTGCTGGACAATGACTGTTGCATTTTGAAGTTAATTGTGTCAACATCGACCATTTTTGCGGCTTAAATAGCTCGTCCACGAAGCCACGCATTATTAATATAATTAGCTTGTAAATCTGGAAATATGCTTTCAATCAAAGCATCTTTCGTATTTACCATGTTGCAGAAATTGTCTCGCAATTTGATGCATTGTGTGTCTCCATGAGATGGTATTGTTCCATTTCCAATGTTGAGCAATTGCTCGGAGAATGATCGTGCCAATGGATCATTTAGCAGTTGAACACGTATATTTGTGTTAAGACGTAATGTACTGACATTTCGCCATAGGTAAGATTGTTTTATACATGTGTTAAATTCATCCGCATATGTAGCGCTTTTAATGACCGGCAATGTCTAACATTACCGGACAGCAGCAGTAAGGCACCACCGAAAATCCTGGTGTTATTATTTAGATCTTTCATCATTCTATCGAGAGCTTCAAGTGAATGCTTTTGGGCCATAGCTCATTCATCCAAGATAATTTTGCATTTTTGCAAAACTTTAACCATAACGGAATGCTTTTTTATGTTGCACACGGCATCTGGATTTGTGTGAATGTTCAACGGCAACTTTAGTGCTGTATGTGCAGTCCGTCCGCCATCCAGCAAAGTGGCTGCAATAGCTGATGAAGCAATATGATTATGTGATCGAATGCGCGCAAGTATTAGTGAGATGAGAAACGTTCTTCCAGTGCCACTTAGTGCGCCAAAAAATCCACCTTGTTCTGCTGCAGCTGACAAACTAATTCGATCGTATACATTCTTTTGTTCATAAATGAGTAGTTGCTCATTATTTTCAACGAAAGTAATTAAAGAGACCGTATTGAACTCTTGTTCGCGCTGAATCTCGCTGTTAATAACGTCTGTTGCTGGGCGGTTAAGTGAGGCCATACCAAATCAGAATGCAAATATCTTCCATCTTTATTACCGCCTCGTTATATATTTCCGACGAAAAATCGATATTGGGATCTTGATCAGCGATCCGAATGCGATGCAGAATGCTGTCGCTCATGGAATGTTTATATTTGTCCCAGATGACAGAAGCTTGAGATGGAAAACATGTCGTCAATAATATGGCGAATAATTGGCGAATTTTTTACTCTCTCATTCTTTTTTATTTTTATCTCTCTCTCTCTCTCTCTGTCTCTCTGTCTCTCACTCTCTCTCTGTCTCTCACTCTCTCTCTCACTCACTCTCTCTCTCTGTGTGTCTCACTCTGTTCCCTCTCTCTCTATCTCACACACACACACATTCGTTTATTATTTTTATTTTTGTTTGTTGTGCTCGACTATCAGTGAGACACAAATACATCCGTGAATGAGTTTCTTAGTTTTGAGTACTCTCAAGAATGAAATATAGATACAACTATGATAGTTACTGATTTATGATGCTTAGTCTGCAGTCAGTTCTGGGTATTATGAGTAACTACGCTCCAGTACCTAAACCTCGTATTCCAGGCCACTTGGGCACTTCCCAGCCCACTGTAGGATCACATCGGTTCGTCTTCTTCTTGCTGGTACTGTAACTGAGATTTGGCAACAAGGGAAGGTAAGTTTGGCAACTCTGTGATCGACAAGTTACTTCCTGGTGTGCACGGAATAAGCCTCAAAGTTCACTTGATTTTTCCTGTCATTTCCATGGAACAATCTGAGTTGTTATCGCTTGAGGTGTAACAAAAGATTGTAAATTTACGGTTTTCAGCCAAGGAAAGTCGTTGCACGTATAAATCGCAACCTATCTCGTCCTTTAAATAGCGGTTTACGAATAGTAGCAACTATTGACCTCATAAGATGAAGATAACTCTCATACCTCTTCGCTAGCTCTGTAGTAACGTGTTAACCTGTGTAAAGGAGTCTGTTATGGTTCGCGGTTTCAGTGTCGCTGATTGTAACGTTTTTATCCCTTCTGTGAAAGAGCTACAAGCAGTCAGATCAAACATCGGTAAGGAAATCGCATGAAAATACTTTCAACTCATAGTGCAATGGTGGAAACGTTCCAACGTTGCACAACAGGTATCGCCACTTTCCGCTGCTGACAAGCAAATTTTGGGTTTCTAGGAATACATTACTTTTTTTATCAATTGACACATTTGCATACCTCTTGAGTATGACACAGTATACCAATTAAACACAGACCCAATCGAAATCTATGTGAGTAGTATTTTACTAATTCGTGCCGATTGAGGCACGCTTGGGTACAGACACTCAGTTTTATTAAAACAGACTTTTGTCGTAAGGTTATCGTGGGTAGTTTCATTTCATTTCTTATAACACATTACACAGCTTCCGTAGGGTTTCTTTTAGTGTTGTTAAAACAATAGTAAACATTAGAGAGAAATTAATCATCAACGATATATGCAAAATCTCTGATGTTATCTATAACAGTCTGACAATGCATGTGCAGTTTATTGATTACACGCATGTAGAAAACTTGATATGAGTTAAAGTTGTCAAAAAAGGTTTGAAGAAGAATAAAATGCCGCTACTACACGACAGTTAATGTAGGAAATACTTTTCTGCCGTATTTTCGCACGATGTGCTCTCCCCATACATAATACAAAAGTTTCGAGATGCATCAGCTGCCTGGCCATCTCTTAAACCTGAAAAGAACAAAATGTCGCAGAAGTTAGCCATTTTTCCACATGCGACTATTTTGGGTTGAGAAGCGAAGGGAATTATGCTCAAAGTTCCATTAGATTGATAACTTTAGCAGACAGCAGAAATGCATTTAAAAAAATGTAGCACTGAATGTACTCGAACTCAGAACGTTTTATCCCTGGTGTGGGACACTTACCGTTATGCTTCTAGCTGACACTGTGCTAGACCACCTCCAGAAGTCGGGAAAAAGTCCTCCAGAACTTCCGCATTCCACACTAATGTGAGATAACACATATGGCCGGATCTAGACTTCTGAGAGACAGACAGTTACAGCTTTTCTTTTGCACCGCACGACCTTTTCAACAAACAGATAGCGCAATAGAGTAGCTCAAGTGGAAAGTAACACTTTCTATTTAAATTTCTGCATCTTATACTGTTGGCAGTTCTGTGTAGGTGGCAGTTACGTGATTTTACTTCGGTGATTACAAAATAGAGTCGCATGTATGCACTGGGTAGCCGAGGCAGCTGGTTCATGGCGATTCGGTCAACCAAGAAAATGAATGTACTGAAAATGCTGCAAACCATTACAGGGAGCCTGTGTGTCAGAATTCTCACCCAGTGCGGCGCAACGGCTTTATGATAAAAAAGATGGTTCACAGAACATAGGAGTTGGTGGTATATTGGATTGGTAATAGGTTCATGTACTTAGGGTCTGGTTTCGATTCCAACTACTATTGAAGATTTTTGATAGATACAGATTCTGTTCTCTTCTGGCTATGCCAAGTGAAGAAGGTATAATGGTATTGTGGTCTGAAATTCATATTAAACATATTCCTTCTCTACCAAGTAGACGTCAGGTTGAACCACAATAACGTCAGGAGTGGCGGCATGTAGAAACTCTATCACCAGAAACCTTTCTTATTATAGTTATGTATTTCTAATGACAAAAAAACGCTATGTAGGGTCACAGGACACTTATTCCATCTTTTATTTGAGCTTATGTATGTCGATAAAATTGGTTCTGAACTGGTAATGCTATTGAGACCGCCCGTAACTCGGAATTTGAGCACTTTGTGACAATACAGTTCGACTACAATTTGTTGTTTGTTCAAAACTGCAGATTTTTCAACGTCTCCAGAGATTGAGCGTGATGGGTTCGAATCCTGGCCCTTTTCATTATGTATTATCAAGCTCTAGCATGAGAACACCTATCTGCTGGTGGATAATAATTTTGTTTTTTAATGTATTTTCATTCGTTGTCAATACTAAAGATATCTGACGTTTTTGACTCCCAGTGAGACACAGAACTATTTGCGAGATCACTGTAAGTCCGAGGATGTTATTCCTAGCTGCTTGTGGAGAAAAATTCGGTATCTGACGTCTCTTGGCGTGTAGTCAACAACGATATGTAGGGGATTCGATTACCAGTCAGCTCTGAACTCCTCGTCACATTATTTCTAGTTCAAAAGCGCTCACATGTCGCTGCTGGTGTAATAAACCCATATTCAACATTGGTTTTCTCTAGAATGTAACAGCAATAGGTGTCGGGTTGGAGTCCTGGGAAGGAGAAAATTAATGTTTCGTCTCGTCATTTCAGTTAAACATGTAGGTATTGCCGAGAAAATCCGATATGTCACAGTTGATTGTGATTCGATAACAATCCTATTAGGTTCTGGGTTCGAAACATACGCAACACAAAGCTTTACCTCACGGCATTTCATGTACGTTATTTGTGAAGATGCAATATTTAACAACTCTCGTATGTCGTCATCATGGACAATAGATGCTGCATAGGAATTCGCGTCCGTTAAAAATGTTTACGTTATGTAATTTAAAGTTGATATTTGCTAACTGATACTCTCTAAAATCGAGGTGTAGTACTCTCTGTATGCCTAGTCAGGAGTGACTGTTAGTTTCAGTCAGTCACTAAATCTTTGCTTAGTCTGCATGACCTGTGTTTGAATCCATATGCAGAACGAGACGGTTCGTCGTGTCATTTGAAGTTCATACATATTCTCAACTAGCCGCTCGTGAATAACTTAAATTTTAATGTCATTTTGTGTTAAATAATAAGTACGGTATGTTACTTTGAAGAGGAAATCATGAATACGACGAACTTACTAAGTGCATTACCTATCTGACGTAATAATGAGAGTGGTAACATTTCAGGTGTGTCATTTATTGTAATAAATGTGAGCTGACAAGCCTTAAGAACAGTCTTATTTGTGATAAGATGTTCCCTGATATTTAAAGTATCGTGGTATTAGGTTACATTTTGAGTTATTGCGATACAGAGCAGTGTTTTCAGGTGGTGACTAGTTGGAACCATTTTCAATAGTCAAACGACTGTCCTGAGGAACGATTAGAGGACCTGCTAGACAGCTGCGTTATGTGGGTTGTCCGGCCGGGCTGGCCGAGCGGTTCTAGGCGCTACAGTCTGGACCCGCGCGACCGCTGCGGTCGCAGTTTCGAATCCTGCCTCGGGCATGGATGTGTGTGATGTCCTTAGGTTAGTTAGGTTTAAGTAGTTCTAAGTTCTAGGGGACTGAAGACCTCAGAAGTTTAGTCCCATAGTGCTCAGAGCCATTTGAACCATTGTTATGTGGGTTGCATGCAAATAAGGCGAAATGCAATTCAGGTCGTTCGGATACTTTTGAGCATGGCTGTACATGACTACTCTGTATTTCCCAATTAAGTGGCTGGCAGAGGATTCTTCGAACCATCTTCAAGCTATTTCTCTACCATTTCTCTCTCACGCAGCTCGACAGAAAAACGAACACTACAGTGTGAGCTCTGATTTCTCTGATTTATTGCGATGATCATTTCTCCCTATGTAGGTTGACGCCAGCAGAATGCTTTCGCATTAGGGGAAGAAAGTTGGTGATTGCAATTTCATGAGTAGATTCTGTCCAATTCGTATACAATATATGTAACACTAACTCCGCCATAGCCGGTCCCAAGCCCGGTTGAAAAAGGAGGAGGGGAAGGAGTAAAACCTCATAAAAAAACCTTGGTTCACCTGGCCCAGGTGATAGTACCTCGTGAGGGCCCCTTGCCAGGGACACGGTGAAGACCTCAACGGCAATGAAGGCGGAGATGAAGATCATCGGTACGGCGGAACTAGCGGAAGAGGCAACCTTGCTTTTTGGGATACTATAAAAGCTATCGTCCAAGGTTATTTTCACAAAAGGCACGACGGTTCCACAGGTTAGTGGCGGTACCCCAACAGCGTCTGTTCCACATGTTAGTGGCGGCTGATCTACAAAACTCAGAAGTGGAACTCCCAGCTTAACCAGGCTGAAATCTCAATTTCAGTCACAAACCCAGTCCAATTAAATCAACATGGATACAGCACCTTCGAAGACAAATTACCCCAGTGGGTCAAATCCCACGGTTGAAAAACCGCAAGTGGTCTATTCGGATTCTGGGGAGACCACATAAGTGTGCATGGAGGTAAATCGGAGTACCTCAAAACCCCGTAATAACAAAATCAAACCAAAATCTAGAATTTGGCTAATGACATTTAATGTAAATTCTCTCTTAAAAATGGGAAAACTAAAAAACATCCTGGACAAATTCAGAGAACGTAATATCAAAATTATTGCATTTCAGGAATCACGATATACAGATGAAAATCCTTTTGATTCGGAAGGATACAGAATATACAAAGGAAAACCTGTAAAACCAGCCATGGCAAATTGCCCACAATTTAGAACTGGATTTATAGTAGATACATCAATACTTGATTCAGTCGCGACCTTCAAATCTTACTCGGGTCGGCTCTCCACGATGACAATAAACTCAGCTAATAAGATATACACTCTAATCAACGGACATGCAGCAACTAACATCACTAACAAAAACAAAGTAGAAGAAGTAGAAGAATTCTGTAACCAATTAGATAATATTCTCCAAAAAATCCCAAATAACCATGTCAAAATCCTTATGGGCGATTTCAATGCACAAATAGGAAAAGAAAAGAAATATCGATATTGGGTAGGTAAATGGTCAGGGCATACACAGACCAACCGGAATGGCATGCGACTCATTGAAATCTGCAAAAACCATGACCTATTTTTCAAATCAACATTTTTCAAGAAAAGAGCCTCGAAAACAAGAACTTGGTTCTCACCTAATCCATTACTAGGTGAATATCAGTTGGATCATGTAATGATCTCCCG
Organism: Schistocerca gregaria; assembly: GCF_023897955.1. Lineage (NCBI taxonomy): Eukaryota > Metazoa > Arthropoda > Insecta > Orthoptera > Acrididae > Schistocerca > Schistocerca gregaria. The sequence continues at coordinate 649,895,040 of NC_064931.1, read as the reverse complement.
TGTAGATACAGTAGAAATCATGAAACTTAAAGTCCTTAATGGACTAGACCTAGATTCCGACCATTACCCAACAAAATTCTCCCTAGATGTCATTCCAGAAAAAAGAAAATTCACTAAGAAATCTCCACACCGTAAATATGATGTACAAAAGATAAATAGCAATGAACAATTTACAAAAGAAATGCAAAACTTAAAACCACAAAATTGGCAACAACTGCAAGCAGGACATTTAAAAGCAGCTGAAACTGTAGCACCGCAAACAAAAACACGTAAACACCCATTGTGGATAGATGAGGGTGACCAACTGATAAATCTCAGACAACAGGCGTGGCAAAATTGGTTCTGCAACAAAAATCAAAATACCCTGGAAGATGTCAAAGATACCAGGAAAACAGTCACAAAAGCAATACAAACAGTCCGTAAACAACATGAAGACAAAAAAGTTGCAAGACATAGAAAATGATTTCAAGAAAAACAATTCCCGAAATTTCTACAGAGTATTAAAACAAAAATTAACAAAGTACTCTCTTCCAGCACTCCAATGGGGAAATTGCTCATACCAACACCGAAAACTGAAATTCTTGCAAAATACTTTTCTAAATTACTGAATTGTGAAAAGCCTGGAGAAAAAAATTGAGTTCCATCGTACACAACGAAACCCAGACTCAAAGCCACCAAGTATACAAGAGATTAAAGAGATAATTCAGTCACTGAAAAATAACAACGCCTCAGGAAAGGACCAAATCATCGCAGAATTATGGAAAAATGCAGGAGAAAATCTTATTGCAAAACTCAAAGAAATTATGCATGAAATCTGGAAAACTGAAAAAATCCCCACAGATTGGAAGACTGCAATCATACATGCTCTGTACAAAAAAGGAAGTAAAACAGACCCCAACAACTATCGTGGAATCTCTTTATTGTCAATAACATACAAAATTCTGGCTAAAGCCCTACTAAACCGCGCAGAACCTCAGCTCGATTCAAAACTAGGCGAATACCAAGGTGGGTTCAGAAAAGGTCGATCATGCGTAGAACAAATCCTTAACTTGAAAAACTCAATGAAATATTTACATAGTGTTTCAAGAAAAAGTTGTGTCATCACGTTTGTCGACTTTAAAAAAGCATATAACAGTGTAGACCGAGAATCCCTTTTTGAAGTATTAGCAGAATATGGACTAAATCAAAAGACCGTAAACATCATAAAAGAAACACTCAAGGAGACCAACTCCAAAGAAAAACTTATGGGACAATTGAGCACAGAATTTGAAATAGACACAGGAGTACGACAAGGGGATGTACTGTACCCAGTGCTCTTCAATTGTGCTCTTGAAAAAGTTGTTAGAGAATGGAAAAAAGCAGGTGCACCAGCACACAGACTGGGATCACGACGTATGGGCGTAGAATTAGAGTGTTTAGCATTTGCTGATGACATGGCACTGATCGCACAAGACATTACCGATGCACAGAAACAGCTAGAATTATTACAAGAACAAACAGCTAAAATAGGATTACAAATTTCATTTGAAAAAACAAAATTTATGACTGACATCAAACATGCACCTTCTGATCTCAAAATTGGTAATAATTACATCTCTCGAGTAAAAGAATTTAAATACACTCCTGGAAATGGAAAAAAGAACACATTGACACCGGTGTATCAGACCCACCATACTTGCTTCAGACACTGCGAGAGGGCTGTACAAGCAATGATCACACGCACGGCACAGCGGACACACCAGGAACCGCGGTGTTGGCCGTCGAATGGCGCTAGCTGCGCAGCATTTGTGCACCGCTGCCGTCAGTGTCAGCCAGTTTGCCGTGGCATACGGAGCTCCATCGCAGTCTTTAACACTGGTAGCATGCCGCGACAGCGTGGACGTGAACCGTATGTGCAGTTGACGGACTTTGAGCGAGGGCGTATAGTGGGCATGCGGGAGGCCGGGTGGACGTACCGCCGAATTGCTCAACACGTGGGGCGTGAGGTCTCCACAGTACATCGATGTTGTCGCCAGTGGTCGGCGGAAGGTGCACGTGCCCGTCGACCTGGGACCGGACCGCAGTGACGCACGGATGCACGCCAAGACCGTAGGATCCTACGCAGTGCCGTAGGGGACCGCACCGCCACTTCCCAGCAAATTAGGGACACTATTGCTCCTGGGGTATCGGCGAGGACCATTCGCAACCGTCTCCATGAAGCTGGGCTACGGTCCCGCACACCGTTAGGCCGTCTTCCGCTCACGCCCCAACATCGTGCAGACCGCCTCCAGTGGTGTCGCGACAGGCGTGAATGGAGGGACGAATGGAGACGTGTCTTCTTCAGCGATGAGAGTCGCTTCTGCCTTGGTGCCAATGATGGTCGTATGCGTGTTTGGCGCCGTGCAGGTGAGCGCCACAATCAGGACTGCATACGACCGAGGCACACAGGGCCAACACCCGGCATCATGGTGTGGGGAGCGATCTCCTACACTGGCCGTACACCTCTGGTGATCGTCGAGGGGACACTGAATAGTGCACGGTACATCGAAACCGTCATCGAACCCATCGTTCTACCATTCCTAGACCGGCAAGGGAACTTGCTGTTCCAACAGGACAATGCACCTCCGCATGTATCCCGTGCCACCCAACGTGCTCTAGAAGGTGTAAGTCAACTACCCCGGCCAGCAAGATCTCCGGATCTGTCCCCCATTGAGCATGTTTGGGACTGGATGAAGCGTCGTCTCACGCGGTCTGCACGTCCAGCACGAACGCTGGTCCAACTGAGGCGCCAGGTGGAAATGGCATGGCAAGCCGTTCCACAGGACTACATCCAGCATCTCTACGATCGTCTCCATGGGAGAATAGCAGCCTGCATTGCTGCGAAAGGTGGATATACACTGTACTAGTGCCGACATTGTGCATGCTCTGTTGCCTGTGTCTATGTGCCTGTGGTTCTGTCAGTGTGATCATGTGATGTATCTGACCCCAGGAATGTGTCAATAAAGTTTCCTCTTCCTGGGACAATGAATTCACGGTGTTCTTATTTCAATTTCCAGGAGTGTATGTAGGTGAATGGATTGCAGAAAATTGTAATGAAAAGAAGTCTGTCAGATCAAGAGTCCAGAAAATGGAGACGGCGTTTCAGTTAACAAAAAACATTTACAACAAAAAGAGTCTCTCGTGGAACTGCAAAATACGACACTATACAACAGTAATTAGACCCGAAGCTCTCTACGCATCTGAGACACTAGGAAAATTCTAGGACCAAGAACTAAGGATGGGGTGCATTATCCAAAACCCAATGCAGAAACATATAAAAATATCTCCAAAATAACGGACACAATGCGCATGAGAAGAATCCAATTCATGGGGCACTTAGAAAGAATGGACTCAAACAGGTTAACACACAAAATACATACATTTTTAAAGAACAAAACTACAAGACCGAACTGGTACAAACAGACAGAAAAAGACCTGAGAGAATTAGGGTCTTCAAATCTACATGATAGAAATGAAATCAGAAAAATTACAAACACACGGGGTTTTGAGGAAGAAGAGAGAAACACTACACGACATACGCGGTCTACGCAACGAAAGCTAGCTCATTTGTTGTTTATGAAGGAATACTGGGCGAAAAGGAAGGTCAACAAATGTTGATTACGCGTGGTCTTAAGTGATCCATCCGCGAAGAAGAAGAAGAATATGTAACACTCTATCCCGTGTTGTCCCGGCGGAGGTTCGAGTTCTCCCTCGGGCATGGGTGTGTGTGTTTGTCCTTAGGATAATTTAGGTTAAGTAGTGTGTAAGCTTAGGGACTGATGACCTTAGTAGTTATGTCCCATAAGATTTTACACACATTTGAACATTTTTCTATCCCGTGTTTCGCGATAATACAAAACGAACTACCATTCTTTGGACTTTTTCGATGCCTTCCGTCAGTCCTACATGATGCAGATCCTACACACAGCAGTACTGTAGAACAGGGCGGACAAGCGTAGTGTAAGCCACCTCTTTAGTATACGTCCGCAGCTCGTGGTCTCGCGGTCGCGTTCTTGCTTCCTGAGCCCGGGGTCCCGGGTTTCTATTCCCGGCTGGGTCAGGGATTTTCCCCTGCCTAGAGATGACTGGGTGTTTGTGTTGTCATCATCATTTCATCATCATTCATGTAAGCGGCGAAATTGGGCTGAGCAATGGTTGGGACTTTGTACGGGCGCTGATAACCGCGCAGTTGAGCGCCCCACGTACCAAACATCATCACCATCTTTATTATACCTGCGGCGTTTTCTAAGTGTTCTGGCAATAAATCGCAATCTTTGGTTTGCGTTTCCCACCAACATTATCTATCTGCTTGTTCCAACTTAAGGTATTCTTAATTGTAAGGCCAAAGCATTTAGTTGAATTTAAAGCCTTTAGACTTTCGTGATTTATTGTATAACAGAAATTTAGCAGATTCTTCTTACTACTCATGTGGATGACCTCACATTTTGCAATAAAACAAAAAATTAGAAAATGTTTCACAGCAGACTGGATTTCATCTTACATTGACAGTCACCCAGTCTCAGAGAAAATTCTTCTGAATTCAGATTACACCACCGGTAATGACCAGGTCTCCATAATATCCAGAGGTGGGCTCATGGGCTCACTTTTCCTTCAATTGACTGGTTCAATAAAATAAGAAATTTTAAGTGTATTTTGTGCTTTTCATGGGCTACATGTTGCTAAATGTGATGGAGTGATGCAAAAGATAAGTTTTACAGTAACTTCCAAACCTACCGAAATGCATCACGAAGTGGTTTCTCTCTGCTTTCGGCCAAGAACCTTCATTAGAATAAGTCATCTGAACACACAAGTAAAAACAGAAAACATAAAAAAATTTGCCCGCAGAGAAATCTTCTGGGAACTGCGTAGTGATTTTCCTGAGCTATGGTAGGTATTTATGAATGCAATAAGATGTTCTAGCTCTTTGTGTAAAGCCCTCGAAGTTAGCATACGAATGTTTATATATTGTTAAGAGCTGATGCACATTATTAAGCATCGCTTCAATCAAAAATTGTAATAAATAATTTGTGACACTGGTGTCAAAACTTTAGCGCAGCGCGAGAGAACAGTATCCTCTCTAACGTCATACGCGTTTCCAATAGCAGCCCGACCCCCTCGGAAGGCCTACCTGGTTGTTTGTAGTTGCCTTGCTTCCTAGCTGCCTTGCGGGAAAGCTATGGAGTGCGCGTATAGCGTACTGCCCGAAGTGATATTGTTTTCAATCTCTTTGGTACTGCCCGTAAGATGTAGAATACTCTGTGCAGGGCTTCCCAACGTGTGGTCCGCGGACCCCTTAGGGGTCCGCCGGCTCTTTCTAGGGGGTCCGCGGCCATCTTTCACCAAATCGTTTAAAATAATGAGTAAAATTATTTAATAAAAATGTGAAAATCAAATTCATCACTTTTTTTCGTGTGAGTAACGTGTACTTTTACTTCAGGTCGTATCCCCAAGCAGCCTTTGCGGTTCCTAAGCAAGAACGTATAACAGTTTAGTACCGGAGAATGCGGCTTCTGTGGTCGACAGTTTCGCAACAATACGGGGGTCGTTTGTGCGCCGGCTCACGGCGCTAGATGCGCTGAAACCTTTTACGCATGCGCAGAGCGAGCTTTGTCGACCAATCACAGCGCTCGCTGGCACGTATGCGGCCCCAGGCACCATTAAATGTTAATCTTGCTTTGTCAGTGCACTACCTATTTCATAATTCGATTTTTGACCAGTTTATTAATTCCAACATGGATCGGTGGCTGAAGTCAGGATCATTAAAGAAGGGTGCAGTTTCTCCATCGCCTTCACAATAAGGGAAGTTTCCAGTTGAAATGAACGAGGAGGGAGGACGACCGAAGGAAGAGTTTACATACATTTGAACATTTTTCTTCGGGTTACATAGAGCAACCACAGTCGTTGCGTGCACCCACCCCATGGAGAGCAACCTGATTTTTCTTAGGATTTCACGAAAAATCACACACACACACACACACACACACACACACACACACACACACACACACACACACACACACAAACACGCACACACACACACACGACTGTTACGAAATATGCATGCTCCTTACACAGCAGTAGCCAAATAGTGGAAGTGAACAGACCATAAGCGGCAGCTTGTCAACAGCTATCAGTTTGGACGTGGCGTTGACTGCTCTTGGAGGAAGACAGCTCCAACGTGTGAAATGTCAGTTACCAAGTAATTTTAATCAGGCTATAGTGTGTTGAACAAAGTTAGTAAATCCACTAGTAAGTGTCTGGATACAGTGGGAATTCAAACTGGATCGTTAATTTCAAGTTTTTTTTTCATTCATCTCTAAACCAAAGACTATTGCTACTTCGGGGAAGGGGAGGATGGGCAGGGGGGGAGGAGTCATTGGGAACATGGCACTTGCCTTAAGAAGCTTTCAGTTCCCATGGGTTTCGCTGTGAAATTTAAAGTTACTGTGCTGTTGACTGGCTAGGGGTCCGCCATGGATTTTCGACTGAAGAAGGGGTCCGCCAGCTGAAAAGGTTGGGAAGCCCTGCTCCATGGTACCGCGCATGTAGGTATTACGTTATACCTCGGAGGTTTAATTCTTATCTCCATGTTTTATATCTACACGATATTGCTCAAAGAGGTTTTGGGCGTATTATAATATTTGAGAGTTGTAGCATCATGTTTTAGTACCTGAACAGTGTAAAATCGCGTAGTCTACTTCCGCCGCCAAGCAGTGTGTCAGCAGTGCGCAAGTAGCAGCATTACTGCGTTTACTGGGCAATCTTGTATTTTAATAACCGTTTAAAATTTGTGTCGATTTGTTTGTGATCTCTGTAGATTAATTCAGATGTTCTTTGCACAACAGTTTTTAGCATGGGTAGGGACTGCAACTGCTGTGTTCGGTTTGCAGGCTGAGTTGGCATCCCTTCGCTCCCAGCTTCAGGCAGTGATGACTTCGGTCACACAGCTTGAGGCTGTTGCCAATGGGCATCACTGTGGGGGTCCGGATGGGGGTTTGTCGGGAACGGCCAGCTCGTCCCATGCATCCCCCGGTCGGACTAGAACTGTGGCTGCCCGGGATACTGCCCACATTGATGCTGATCCCTCTCCTGTGGTAGAGTGGGAGGTCGTCTCTAGGAGTGGCAGGGGGCGAAAGACATTCCGGAGGGCTGAATGGAAGGCCTCTCCAGTTTGTCTGACGAACCGGTTCCAGGCTCTGTCTCCGGCTGATACTGATCTTTGGCCGGAGACGGCTGCTTGTCCTGTTCCAGAGGTTGCCCCTCAGTCTGCAAGATCCAGGCAGTCACAGAGGGTGGGCTTACTCGTAGTTGGGAGCCCCAACGTCAGGTGTGTAATGGGGCCCCTTAGGTATATGGCAGCAAGAGAGGGGAAGAAAACCAATGTGCACTCCATATGCATACCGGGGGGAGTCATTCCAGATGTGGAAAGGGTCCTTCTGAATGCCATGAAGAGTACAGGGTGCACCCATCTGCAGGTGGTCACTCATGTCGGCACCAATGATGTTTGTCACTATGGATCGAAGGAAATCCTCTCTGGCTTCCGGCGGCTATCTGATTTGGTGAAGACTGCCAGTCTCACTAGCGGGTTGAAAGCAGAGCTTACCATCTGCAGCATCGTCAACAGGACTGATTGCGGACTTTTGGTACAGAGCTGAGTGGAGGGTCTGAATCAGAGGCTGAGACGGTTCTGCGACCATGTAGGCTGCAGATTCCTTGACTTATGACATAGGGTGGTGGGGTTTCGGGTTCCGCTGGATAGGTTAGGAGCCCACTACACGCAGCAAGCAGCTACACGGGTAGCTGGGGTTGTGTGGCGTGGACTGGGTGGTTTTTTAGGTTAGATGGCCTCGGGCAAGTACAGAAAGGGCAACAACGTCAAAGGGTGTGGGGTATAGTCAGGACATGTGGGGACAAAGCAGCAATCGGTATTGTAATTGTAAACTGTCGAAGCTGCATTGGTAAAGTACCGGAACTTCAAGCGCTGATAGAAAGCACCGATGCTGAAATCGTAATAGGTACAGAAGGCTGGCTGAAGCCAGAGATAAATTCTGCCGAAATTTTTACAAAGGCACAAACCGTGTTTAGAAAGGATAGATTGCATGCAACCGGTGGTGGCGTGTTTGTCGCTCTTAGTAGTAGTTTATCCTGTAGTGAAGTAGAAGTGGATAGTTCCTGTGAAGTATTATGGGTGGAGGTTACACTCAACAACCGAGCTAGGTTGATAATTGGCTCCTTTTACCGACCTCCCGACTCAGCAGCATTAGTGGCGGAACAACTGAGAGAAAATTTGGAATAGATTTCACATATATTTTCGCAGCAGATTATACTCTTAGGTGGAGATTTCAATTTACCAGATATAGACTGGGGCACTCAGATGTTTAGGACGGGTGGTAGGGACAGAGCATCGAGTGACATTATACTGAGTGCACTATCTGAAAATTACCTCGAGCACTTAAACAAAGAACCGACTCGTAGAGATAACATCTTGGGCCTACTGATAACAAACAGACCCGAACTTTTCGACGCTGTAAGTGCAGAACAGGGAATCAGTGATCATAAGACCGTTGCAGCATCCCTGAATATGGAAGTAAATAGGAATATAAAAAAAGGCAGGAAGGTTTGTCTGTTTAGCAAGATTAATAGGAGGCAGATTTCAGACTACCTAACAGATCAAAACAAAAATTTCTGTTCCGACACTAACAATGTTGAGTGTTTATAGAAAAAGTTCAAGGCAATCGTAAAATGCAATTTAGACAGGTATGTGCCGAATAAAACTGTGAGGGATGGGAAAACCCCACCGTGGTTCAACAACAAAGTTAGGAAACTATTGCGAAACCAAAGAGAGCTTCACTCCAAATTTAAACGCAGCCATAAACTCTCAGACAAACAGAAGCTAATGATGTCAAAGTTAGCGCAAGGAGGGCTATGCGTGAAGCGTTCAGTGAATTCGAAAGTAAAATTCTATGTACCGACTTGACAGAAAATCCTAGGAAGTTCTGGTCTTACGTTAAATCAGTAAGTGGCTCGAAACAGCATATCCAGACACTCCAGGATGAGGATGGCATTGAAACGGAGAATCGCACGTGTAAAGGTGAAATACTAAACGCATTTTTCCAAAACTGTTTCACAGAGGAAGACCGCACTGCAGTTCCTTCTCTAAATTCTCGCACAAACGAAAAAATGGCTGACATCGAAATAAGTGTCCAAGGAATAGAAAAGCAACTGGAATCACTCAACAGAGGAAAGTACACTGGACCTGAAGGGATACCAATACGATTCTACACAGAGTACGCGAAAGAACTTGCCCCCTTCTAACAGCCGTGTACCGCAAGTCTCTAGAGGAACGGAAGGTTCCAAATGATTGGAAAAGAGCACAGGTAGTCCCAGTCTTCAAGAAGCGTCGTCGAGCAGATGCGCAAAACTATAGACCTATATCTCTGTCGTCGATCTGTTGTAGAATTTTAGAATATGTTTTTTTGCTCGCGTATCATGTCGTTTTTGGAAACCCAGAATCTACTCTGTAGGAATCAACATGTAATCCGGAAACAGCGATCGTGTGAGACCCAACTCGCTTTATTTGTTCATCTGACCCAGAAAATATTAGATACAGGCTCCCAGGTAGATGCTATTTTCCTTGACTTCCGGAAGGCGTTCGATACAGTTCCGCACTGTCGCCTCATAAACAAACTAAGAGCCTACGGAATATCAGACCAGCTGTGAGGCTGGATTGAAGAGATTTTAGCAAACAGAACACAGCATGTTGTTATCAATGGAGAGACGTCTACAGACGTTAAAGTAGCCTCCGGCGGTGCCACAGGGGAGTGTTATTGGACCATTGCTTTTCACAATATATACAAATGACCTAGTAGATAGTGTCGGAAGTTCCATGGGGCTTTTCGCGGATGATGCTGTAGTATACAGAGAAGTTACAGAAAATTGTAGCGAAATGCAGGAAGATCTGCAGCTGATAGGCACTTGGTGCAGGAGTGGCAACTGACCCGTAACATAGACAAATGTAATGTATTGCGGATACATAGAAAGAAGGATCCTTTATTGTATGATTATATGATAGCGGAAAAAACACTGGTAGCAGTTACTTCTGTAAAATATCTGGGAGTATGCGTGCGGAACGATTTGAAGTGGAATGATCATATAAATGTAATTGTTGGTAAGGCGGGTGGCAGGTTGAGATTCATTGGGAGAGTCCTTAGAAAATTTAGTCCGTCAACAAAGGAGGTGGCTTAAAAAACACTTGTTCGACCTATACTTGAGTATTGCTCATCAGTGTGGGATCCATACCAGGTCAGGTTGACAGAGGAGATAGAGAAGATCCGAAAAAGAGCGGCGCGTTTCGTCGCAGGGGTATTTGGTAACCGTGATAGCGTTACGGAGATGTTTAGCAAACTCTAGTGGCAGACTCTGCAAGTGAGGCGCTCTGCATCGCGGTGTAGCTTGCTCGCCAGGTTTCGAAAGGGTGCGTTTCTGGATGAGGTATCGAATATATTGCTTCCCCCTACTAATACCTCCCGAGGAGATCACGAATGTAAAATTAGAGAGATTCGAGCGCGCACGGAGGCTTTCAGACAGTCGTTCTTTCCGTGAACCATACGCGTCTGGAACAGAAAATGGGGGCTTGCGGAGTATAAATGTAGATGTAGAACCTCCGTAGTACCACAGTCTAACATGTTAGTACTGCCCCGACTCAGTACAGGCGGCCGCGACCAGAGTCATGAGAAGTGGCAACGCTGTGCAGACGGCTTACTACCCTTGTAGTAATATGTTCACGGAGATAAACTTTTTGGCTTCAGTTTTTGAGATATGTGTAACGTCTGGTTAAATCTTTTCCTTAGAAGCCCAAAGACTGTTGACCTGTCCTTAAATAAGAGTTTTCTTACTGATCTGTTATCATGGGGCTTCAGTCACAAAGGCTGCAGGCCGAACGCTGGAAGAACGTAGATACAGGAACCATCGGTATAAGAGCTGTAAATTCTCGTAGCTATGATGGGAAAGCTCCAAGCGCTAACAGGAAGCACTGATGCTCAAGTCGTTATAGGCACTGAAAGCGGGCTGACACCGGATATAAGCCCAGCTGAAATTTTTGCGAAGAACCTGCGAAAGGATCGGCTAAATACTGTTAGCAGTAGCGTGTTTGTTGCTGCTAGAAGTAGTTTATCTTGTCACGAAATTGAAGCAGATAATTCCTGTGAGTTAGTATGGGCAGAGGTCATTGTTGGCAATCGGAATAAGGTAATAATTGGACCCTTTTACCGAACTCCCGATTCAGATGATAGAGTTGCTGAAAGGTACAAAGAAAACTTGAGTTTGATTTCAAACACGTAACCGACTCATACGATTATAGATGGTGGTGACATTAATTTACCCTCGATATGTTGGCGAAAATACATGTTTAATTCCGGAGGTGCGCATAAAACATCATCCGAAATTGTACTAAAGGCATTCTCTGAAAATTATTTCTAGCAGTTCATGAGCCCACGCGATTAGTAAGCGGTTGTGAAAACACACTTGACCTCTTAGCAACAAATAATCCTGAGTTAACAACGAGCAATATAGGGATTAGTGAACACAGGGTTGTCGTAACGAGGTTGAATATTGTAACCCTCAAATCCTCCAAAAATCAACGAAACATTTACCTAATCAAAAAAGAGAGAAAAATTCACTTGACGCCTTCCTGAGAGACAATCTCCACTCCTTCCAAATTAATAATATAATTGTTGACCAGATGTGGCTTGAATTCTAAGAAATAATATCGGCAGCAATTATGAGATTTATACCAAATAAATCAACAAACGACAGAGCTGATCCTACTTGGTACACAGAACGGGTAGGAACAGTGTTGCATAAAAAACGAAACAAACATGCCTCATTTGAACAGACACAAAATCCACAAAATTGGCGATCTTTTACAGATGTTCGAAATTTAGCGCGGACTTCATTGCGAGATGCTTATAACAGTTTCCAAAACGAAACTTTGTCTCGAAACCTGGCAGAAAATCCAAAGACATTCTGGTCGTATGTGAAGTATGATAGCGGCAAGAAACAATCAATGCCTTCTCTGCGCGATAGCAATGGAGATACTATCGAAGATAGTGCTGCCAAAGCAGAGTTACTAAACATAACCTTCCGAAATGCTTTCACAAAATAAGACGAAGTAAATATTCCAGAATTCGAATCACGAAAAGCTGCCAACATGAGTAACGCAGAAGTAAATTACCTAGGAGTAGTGAAGCAACTTAAATCACAATGAAAGCAAGACTTCTGGTCCACACTGTGTACCAATTAGGTTCCTTTCAGAGTATGCTGATGTGTTAGCTCCATACTTAACAATCATACACAACCGTTCGCTCGACGAAAGATCCGTACCCAAAGACTGGAAAGTTGCACAGGTCACACCAATATTCAAGAAAGGTAGTAGGAGTAATTCACTGAATTACAGGCCCATATCATCAACGTCGATATGCAGCAGGAGTTTGGAACATATGTGTCCGAACATTTTGAATTACCTCGAAGAAAACGGTCTATTGACACACAGTCAACATGGGTTTAGAAAACATCGTTCTTGTGAAACACAGCTAGCACTTTATTCGCATGAAGCATTGGGTGCTATTGACAAAAGATTTCAGATCGATTCCGTGCTTATCGAATATCGTCTCAGTTATTTGACTGGATTTGTGATTTCCCAGCTGGCCAGTGTGACCGAGCGGTTCTAGGCGCTACAGTCGCGAACCACGCGACCGCTACGGTCGCAGGTTCGAATCCTGCCTCGGGCATAGATGTTTGTGATGTCCTTAGGTTATTTAGGTTTAAGTAGTTCTAAGTTCTAGGGGACAGATGACCTCAGAAGTTAAGAAGTCCCATAGTGCTCAGAGCCATTTGAACCTTTTTTCTTTTTTTTTGTGATTTCCCATCAGAGGTCACAGTTCTTAGTAATTGACAGAAAGTCTTCGAGTAAAACAGAAGTGATTTCTGGTGTTCCCCAAGGAAGTGTTACAGGCCCTTTGCTGTTCGCTATCTATATAAACGATTTGGGAAACAATCGGAGCAGCCGTCTTAGGTTGTTTGGAGATGACGCTGTCATTTATCGACTAATACAGTCATCAGAAGATCAAAATAAATTGTAAAACTATTTAGAAAAGATATCTGAATGGTGCGAAAGTTGGCAGTTGACCCTCAATAATGAAAAGTGTGAGGTCATCCACATGAGTGCTAAAAGGAATTCGTTAAACTTCGGTTACAAGATAAACCAGTCAAAGCTAAATTCCGTAAATTCAACTCAATGTCTATGAATTGCAATTATGAACAACTTAAATTGGAACGAGCACATAGAAATGTTGTGGGGAAGGCTAACCACAGACTGCGTTTTATTAACAGACCTACTAGTGGACTGCCTACACTACGCTTGTCCGTCCTCTTTTAGAGTACTGCTGCGCAGTGTGGGATACTTGCCAGATAGGACTGACGGAGAACATCGAAAAAGTTCAAAGAAGGGTAGCACGTTTTGTATTATCGTGAAATATGGGAGAGAGTGTCACTGAAATGATACAGGATTTGGGCTGGACATCATTTAAAGAAAGGCGTTTTCGTTGCGACGGAATGTTCTCATGAAATTCCAATCACCAACTCTCTCCTCCGTAGGCGAAAATATTTTGTTGACATCGACCTACATAGGGAGAAACGATCACCACGATAAAATTAGGAAATTAAGAGCTCGTAAGGAAAGCTATAGGTGTTCGTTCTTTCCTCGCTGTAATTGGAATACAGAGAATTATGGAGGTGGTTCGATGAACCCTCTGCCTGGTACTTAAATGTGATTTGCAGAGTATCCATGTAGATGTAAATGTAGATAGGGGGACGTTGACGCCCTTATTATAGAAACAATATTTAAAGATAGAATGAGAGTGTGAAGCTACGTAAAGCGTAAAGACAACATAGATGTAAAATGTAGATAAAATATGGTGTGCGTGTATTATACTAAATGTCTATAATCATTAATTAAGTACCATTTTTCAGATGCGAGATGAATATTTTGTTGACTTGGTGGAAGAGACCAAACAACGAGATCATCGGTCTCATCGGATTAGGGAAGGATGTACGCCGCGCCCTTTGCCTGAAGCGATTTAGGGAAATCACGGAAAACCTAAATCAGGATGGCCGGACGCGTGGTTGCACCGTCGTCCCTCGCGCGTTAAAATACTTTGTCACAGGATGTGGAAGCACTTATCGTTACAGTGGCGATAAGAGCTAACCACGACTCCGGTGTTCAAAATATAACGGACACGCACGAGCTATTCCGATGAAAAGTCGGATAATTTCCAAGAGTTCCATGGACTATGTGAACAAGAAGATGACTTTAATAAAAAGATTCGCAAAATTTGAGTAGAAGTACCCAAGAGCTCGTCCAACATTACGTAAACGTACAATTCCAAGAATTTTCCCCAGTCTACCACATTACCTAAACAAACCAAATAAATCCGATTTCGGGGAAGATCCAAATGAAAGAACACAGAAGCGAGAGGAAGCTGTTCGTAAGAGAAATGAAGAGTGCCTTGTTGAAGATGCGATTAAAAACTTTAACGACGTGCGTCAACGTGTAGTGTATATAAAATTTTAGGAAGTTGCACGTTGTACCGTACGGTAATAAACTATTCATTATTTAACTATCGTTGATTCTATCGGGAATCGTTGTACACAACGACCGTAGACTATAAGGAAGGAGAGCCACACAGCAGTTAGTCCCAAATCTAGATTTCGGCTATAAATGGCCATATATAGTGCATTTTGGTTACAATTCAACAGGCTCGCGGAAGTTCATATTACCATATGTTCTTGCAAATGTCCTTTTGCCTATAAACCTGCAAGAACATATTGTCACTTGAACTGGCGCGAGTCTGTTAAACTGCAACGAAAATGCACTGAAGTTGGCTGCTGAGTGTCTCTCCTTCCTCATTCATTATATTTCTACAGGTTATCATGCAAGAAATAACAAAATTAAAACTAGTGTAAACGTTTCACAGCTACAAAATTATTGCTTTCTTGGAAACCACTTGGTACATTTTACATTTAGGAGACGATAGCTGAAAAGAAGTTAAATAAACCTATACCTGTAACCAACTAATTTCATAGTTTGTTATTCTATATCTGATTCTAGATTTTTACCTGTTGGTTTTTTGGATTAGGAAAGTATATCTTACTGTTTACACATGCAGCGTCAAACCTCCTCACCCATTTTATTTATTGCATTGATTTAGAACTCCACTACTTTGAAACGTCTCTGGCTTTATAGCCATGAATAATTAGTGCATCATTTTAGAATGGATAGGAGCTGGCAACTTATGTTAGAATGAGGTGCCTGTACCTGTAAGTGGAGTAATAACAGGGATGCGTGACTGAGTGATAAGAAAAACCTACCCTGTGGTCCCTTGCACTCATAGTCCATTTGAATGCCCTCTACCTGTTAAATCCTACCTAACTTTACTTTGTCTGCAGTCGTTCTTAACACTACACTCCAATTGGTGTTACATATTTACCCTTTGCATTAACCCAACACAATTCAGGAAGAGGGTCGGACACCATCGAATAAATAACACGCACCTCTGGTGAAACAATACTGCATTGTTAAGGAACTATGTCCTCCATTTAGTTTGGTATACAGTAGTACTAAGCAAATGCAAAGATACAATTGCCACACAACAGAATTCCTAGAGATTACGCAGAAGCCGCTAATTCGAAATGACAAGACACACTTTTAAATTTAACTCACTAGCGACTCCTGTCTGAGATCACAATAATACAGCTATCACACAGGACGTTTAAAAGTAAGTGCTAGGATATTTATGAATCAGTTTGGTAAGTAAGCACCATATTCTCCAAAACTATAAAAAGTAATACCCACATTTGTAACCAAAATCGTCATCAGCAACTATTTAGCACAACACTGAGGACGTTCACAACAACATAATAAACATTGTCCTACTTACCACCAGCAATGAGAGATACAACTTAAGAAAGCGATACAAACTGTGTTCATTTGAGCTATCAATGTCTAAGGCTGTATGTATTGTCACACAAAAAAAAAATCAAAAAACAATTAAAGTCACTTTCTACATGAGTGTTCACCTGTTGACTTTTCTCAACGATCAAAAATCTTATTTCACCACCGACGTGGAACTGCCATCAGCTACAGGTCCATCCTTTAACAAGGGCTTGGGACCCCTATTTATCACTTTTTAACTGCTTGTGATGTCAGACATGGCACTTTCCCTAACACCTTTGATTTGATAATGCTACACAGTGATTCCTACCGTACCAACTCACTAGTAACTCTGCTAAAAATAATTTTATGATCTTACTATCTTTACATGTATTTCTCTGGATGAATTGTACTTGCTTCTCGCACTGAGATGAGTCCAACCACCTGTTGGCAAGGGGTATCTGCCCCAGAAAACTGAGTCTTTTTGCTTTTTCCGGTAGTATTCCTGCGCCATGACTCCAGAATCCTTCCACATGCTTGAGTGAGTTCTGATTGGGGCACTCAATTAAAATTAAAGTATCTGTAGAGCCAAAGATCGGATTACAATGCGGTTTGCACCAAGTTACATTAAATTAAACAGAGCACAATAAAAAAAGTTCTAATAGCACTCCTGCTCTTACTCTGCTGATTCGATTACGTAACTTTGGTGCTGGGAAATGAGAATGGTCAGTGAGATAGAAGATCACTGCCAAGCCTCACAGTGAGTAAACTAATAATGAACTTGTATTAAATGAGTATAGCGTTAGAGACCACTTTATGTAACTTACGTTTAATACACAATAACAATTTGCCACCATCTTTTATATTTATTGATATGGGGAAGTCATTTTTTAATGTGTTATATACGTGCATAACATACATATTGCCCAGTACTTGACAGCTACTAACTTATCATAATTTTTATCATTTCCAAAAATATTCATTCTTGAGCATTTAAATGAGAATATTATAACTGATTTTTTTCTTATTCACATGTGTTGATCGTAGCACTGCACTTTTAGATTTTACCCAGAGATGGGATAAATGTAAATGTAGCAATGAAACAGTTGTGTTTAACATGCACTTCATTCCGTAATCGACAAAGGAAAAATGCATACTTAAGTTAATTGCAGGCAGAAATCACACTGAATCATGGTTCCGCAAATATTCCACTCCACAGTGCTGTTGCTAGTCAGTCTCTGTAGCAGCCGCTGTCGCAGGCAGAGCCCCCCTCTCCCCCCCCCCCCCCCCCCAACCATGAGTGTAGAGCACTAGGGAGGGAGATAGCTGGGGAGCATCACTATTGCGATCATCTTCACACCTGTGTGCACGATCAACCGTGCCATGACGGGCTGCAGAGCAAGGTGCAGTTGGACCATTTCTCACTGAACATGGGGAAGGGCGCAATGACATGGATCCTGCTCTGTGGCATATAGATGTTATTCATTGAGGTGAGGTGGAGGTCGGCGTGGTCGGCCATAACGAGAATGATTGACAAAGATTATCGATGGTGGGGAGCTACAGCATGGGGTTGGTGAAGTGGTGGGGTTAGTGACGTTAGGATCTGCAGGGCCAGTTGCAGGCTGTTGTGATGTTCTTGGGGCCACGATAGTGAACAAGCTTCCAGATGAGAGTAATGATGTGACTGCAGCTGTGTGCATGTTGCCTGGAATTTTGTAACTACGAGAGAAATATCAGGCTATAAATCCATTCTTGACTTGAAGTTCCTCATTCCACCTCTAGAACGTGAGGAAATCATTGACTAGTGTGACCTGAATGTCACCTGGCAGAAAGTACTAATCATCTAGTTGGAACACAAAGGTATTGTCAATGTTTGGGCCACGCAGTAGAATTGGGGGGTGGGGGTGGGGGGGGCACAGGAACTGCGTCATTCACGAGTGGTTTGTACATTGTCGGTATGGGTGACGTCACATAAGGTTCAAGCCAGCTTTAAGTGATGACCACCACAGCGATAGGCTTACAATGAAGCAATATGTCGAAAGTTACTGCCTTGTCTGATGACAATGTGAGTGCAAGTGTCAGGTGGCTGTAATGCTAGGTGACTAGTGTTATCCTGGAGCATGATGTAGTCACATTCTGTTGGTGTCTTATGGACGAAGATTTTGGAGAACTGTGTGGCTGTGGACACAGCGTACTGAACCATGCAATGTGTTGTTTGACTGGTCTGACGGGAGCAGGAAATTCTGAGGACTCCATCAGTGGCACTTGTAGCATGAAGTCTGCAGGCAGAGCGAGCAACTCACCGTAAAGGACTTGTGGGAGGAAGACGGAAATCATCTCTGTGAGTGGTGCGCACACAGGAAAAAGTGAAATTGGGTTTAACGTCTCATCAACATCGAGGTCATTAGAGACGGAGCACGAGCTCAGATTGTGATACGGATGAGGAAGGAAATCTGCCGCGCCCTTTCAAAGGGCATCTACATGGAGTGATTTAGGGAAATCATAGAAAACCTAAGTCTGGATGGCTGGACGCGGGTTTGAACCATCGTCCTCCCGAATGCGAGTCCAATGTGCTAACCACCGAGTCGCCTTGCTCGGTAGCAGTGTGTACACCTAATACACTACTGGCCATTAAAATTGCTACACCAAGAAGAAATGCAGATGATAAAAGGGTATTCATTGGACAAATATATTATACTAGAACTGACGTGTGATTACATTTTCACGAATTTGAGTGCATAGATCCTGAGAAATCAGTACCCAGAACAATCACCTCTGTCCGTAATAACGGCCTTGATACGCCTGGGCATTGTGTCAAACGGAGCTTGGATGGCGTGCACATGTACAGCTGCCCATGCAGTTTCAACACGATAGCACAGTTCATCAAGAGTAGTGACTGGCGTATTGTGACGAGCCAGTTGCTCGGCCACCATTGACCAGACGTTTTCAAATGGTGAGAGATCTGGAGAATGTGCTGGCCAGGGCAGCAGTCGAACATTTTCTGTATCCAGAAAGGCCCGTACAGGACCTGCAACATGAGGTCGTGCATTATCCTGCTGAAATGTAGGGTTTCGCAGGAATCGAATGAAGGGTAGAGCCACGGGTCGTAACACATCTGAAATGTAACGTCTACTGTTCAAAGTGCCGTCAATGCGAACAAAAGGTGACCTAGACGTGCAATCAATGGCACCCCATACCATCACACCGGGTGATACGCCAGTATGGCGATGACGAATACACGCTTCCAATGTGCGTTCACACCGATGTCGCCAAACACGGATGCGACCATCATGATGCTGTAAACAGAATCTGGATTCATCTGAAAAATGACGTTTTGCCATTCGTGCACCCAGGTTCGTCGCTGAGTACACCATCGCAGTCGCTCCTGTCTATGACGCAAGGGTAAGCGCAGCCATGGTCTCCGAGCTGATAGTCCATGCTGCTGCAAACGTCGTCGAACTGTTC
Source organism: Schistocerca gregaria (assembly GCF_023897955.1). Lineage (NCBI taxonomy): Eukaryota > Metazoa > Arthropoda > Insecta > Orthoptera > Acrididae > Schistocerca > Schistocerca gregaria. Next base: position 649,875,569 of record NC_064931.1, on the reverse strand, counting down.
CTGCAGATGGTTGTTGTTTTGTAAATGTCCCCATCTGTTGACTCAGGAATCGAGACGTGGCTGGTCGATCCGTTACAGCCATGCGGATAAGATGCCTGTCATCTCGAGTGCTAGTGATACGAGGCCGTTGGGATCCAGCACGGCGTTCCGTATTACCCTCCTGAACCCACCGATTCCATATTCTGCTAACAGTCATTGAACCTCGACCAACGAGAGAAGAAATGTCGCGATACGATAAACCGCAATCGCGATAGGCTACAATCCGACCTTTATCAAAGTCGGAAACGTGACGGTACGTATTTCTCCCCCTTACACGAGGTATCATAATAACGTTTCACCAGGCAACGCCGGTCAACTGCTGTTTCTGTATGAGAAATCGGTTGGAAACTTTCCTCATGTCAGCACGTTGTAGGTGTCGCCACCGGCGCCAACCTCGTGTGAATGCTCTGAAAAGCTAATCATTTGCATATCACAGCATCTTCTTCTTGTCGGTTAAATTTCGCTTCTGTTCACGTCATCTTCGTGGCGTAGCAATTTTAATGGCCAGTAGTGTACCTTGCAAGGTAATATTTTCACCCACTGAACGCTGTGACACATAAGGATAGCTTTAAGTGGACGGTGCCATCGTTGAATAAGGCCATTGCATTGTGGATGGCAAGCTATTATGTGGTAACATTGTGCACGATAGTTCGTTAAATAGCACCAATTCACACTGTTGTCCTTGGTCAGTGGTTATAGAGATAGGACAGCCAAAATGCCATATGCCAGAAATAGCTCTTGCTGTCGTATCTGCCACAATGTCCTTGAAGGGAGTGGCTTCCACCCAGCGTGTCACTCGGTTGTTGACAGAGAGTATATAATAACAGCTTTCAGACTTACAAGGAGGGGGAGGGGGGGGGGGGGGTACGACGTTGAGATCAGGGATTTACTTCAGACTTTGCACACCTTTAGTCAGTTGTTAAAACAACATAATGTGCTAGTAGTAAGGTGCACTAATCCGACAATTCAGAGAACATCGCAAGAGTAATTTTAAGCGTCTGTTATATACCTGACGTATAGAGAGCATCATGACTGATACAGGGATTAGTGATCACAAGGTCATTGTAGCTAGGCTCAATACCATTTCTTCCAAATCCATCAGAAACAAACGCAAAATAATTTTATTTAAAAAAGCGGATAAAGTACCACTAGAAGCCTTCCTAAAAGACAATTTCCATTCCTTCCGAACTGACTATGCGAATGTAGACGAGATGTGGCTCAAATTCAAAGATATAGTAGCAACAGCAATTGAGATATTCATACCTCATAAATTGGTAAGAGATGGAACGGATCCCCCGTGGTACACAAAAAAGGTCCGAACGCTGTTGCAGAGGCAACGGAAAAAGCATGCGAAGTTCAGAAGAACGCGAAATCCTGAAGATGGGCTAAAATTTACAGACGCGCGAAATTTGGCACGTACTTCGATGCGAGATGCCTTTAATAGGTTCCACAACGAAACATTGTCTCGAAATTTGGTAGAAAATCCGAAGAAATTCTGGTCGTATGTAAAGTACACAAGCGGCAAGACGCAGTCAATACCTTCGCTGCGCAGTGCCGATGGTACTGTTATCGACGACTGCGCCGCTAAAGCGGAGTTATTGAACGCAGTTTTCCGAAATTCCTTCACCAGGGAAGACGAATGGAATATTCCAGAATTTGAAACACGAACATCTGCTAGCATGAGTTTCTTAGAAGTAGATACCTTAGGGGTTGCGAAGCAACTCAAATCGCTTGATACGGGCAAGTCTTCAGGTCCAGATTGTATACCGATTAGGTTCCTTTCAGATTACGCTGATACGATAGCTCCCTACTTAGCACTCATATACAACCGCTCGCTCACCGATAGATCTGTACCTACAGATTGGAAAATTGCGCAGGTCGCACCAGTGTTCAAGAAGGGTAGTAGGAGTAATCCATTTAACTACAGACCTATATCATTGACGTCGGTTTGCAGTAGGGTTTTGGAGCATATACTGTATTCAAACATTATGAATCACCTCGAAGGGAACGATCTATTGACACGTAATCAGCATGGCTTCAGAAAACATCGCTCTTGTGCAACGCAGCTAGCTCTTTATTCGCACGAAGTAATGGCCGCTATCGACAGGGGATCTCAAGTTGATTCCGTATTTCTAGATTTCCGGAAAGCTTTTGACACCGTTCCTCACAAGCGACTTCTAATCAAGCTGCGGAGCTATGGGGTATCGTCTCAGTTGTGCGACTGGATTCGTGATTTCCTGTCAGGAAGGTCGCAGTTCGTAGTAATAGACGGCAAATCATCGAGTAAAACTGAAGTGATATCAGGTGTTCCCCAGGGAAGCGTCCTGGGACCTCTACTGTTCCTGATCTATATAAATGACCTGGGTGACAATCTGAGCAGTTCTCTTAGACTGTTCGCAGATGATGCTGTAATTTACCGTCTAGTAAGGTCATCCGAAGACCAGTATCAGCTGCAAAGCGATTTAGAAAAGATTGCTGTATGGTGTGTCAGGTGGCAGTTGACGCTAAATAACGAAAAGTGCGAGATGATCCACATGAGTTCCAAAAGAAATCCGTTGGAATTCGATTACTCGATAAATAGTACAATTCTCAAGGCTGTCAATTCAACTAAGTACTTGGGTGTTAAAATTACAAACAACTTCAGTTGGAAGGACCACATAGATAATATTGTCGGGAAGGCGAGCCAAAGGTTGCGTTTCATTGGCAGGACACTTAGAAGATGCAACAAGTCCACTAAAGAGACAGCTTACACTACACTCGTTCGTCCTCTGTTAGAATATTGCTGCGCGGTGTGGGATCCTTACCAGGTGGGATTGACGGAGGACATCGAGAGGGTGCAAAGAAGGGCAGCTCGTTTTGTATTATCGCGTTATAGGGGAGAGAGTGTGGCAGATATGATACACGAGTTGGGATGGAAGTCATTACAGCATAGACGTTTTTCGTCGCGGCGAGAGCTTTTTACGAAATTTCAGTCACCAACTTTCTCTTCCGAATGCGAAAATATTTTGTTGAGCCCAACCTACATAGGTAGGAATGATCATCAAAATAAAATAAGAGAAATCAGAGCTCGAACAGAAAGGTTTAGGTGTTCGTTTTTCCCGCTCGCTGTTCGGGAATGGAATAGTAGAGAGATAGTATGATTGTGGTTCGATGAACCCTCTGCCAAGCACTTAAATGTGAATTGCAGAGTAGTCATGTAGATGTAGATGTAGATGTAGATGTATTGAATATTAGAATTCATGGCGGTCAAGCGGTTAGCATTGTGTAAATAATGGAATCTTCTAGATAAGCTCAAGTACTGTGGTATGAATGGGACAGTCCTCAAATGGTTTAAATCATACCTAACTGGAAGATTGCAGAAAGTTGAAATAAGCAGTTCACATAATATGCAACAAACTGGTGATTTCTCAAACTGGGGAACAATCAAGAATGGGGTGCCGCAAGGTTCGGTCTTGGGTCTTCTGCTGTTCTATATATATTTTAATGACTTGCCATTCTATATTTACGAAGATGCAAAGCTGGTACTTTTTGCCGATGATACAAGTATAGCTATCACACCCAACAGACAAGAATTAACTGGTGAAATTGTAAACGATGTTTTTCAGAAAATCATTAAGTGATTCTCTGCAAATGGGCTCTTATTAAACTTTGACAAAACACAGTATATACAGTTCCACACAGTAAATGGAATGACACCAATTATAAATATAGACTTCGATCAGAAATCGGTAGCTAAGGATGGAATATTCAAAATTTCTAGGTGTACGCGTTGATGAGGGGTTGAACTGTAAAAACCACCCTGAGGAACTGCTAAAACGTTTGAGTTCAGTTACTTATGCTATTAGGGTCATTGCAAATTTTGGGGCTATACATCTCAGTAAATTAGCTTACCACGCCTATTTTCATTTTCTGCTTTCGTATGGCATCATATTCGGGGGTAACTCATCATTGAGTAAAAGAGTGTTCGTTGCACAAAAGTGTGTAATCAGAATAATTGCTGGAAATCATGCAAGATTATCCTGCAGACTCTTATTTAAAGAGCTAGAGATCTTCACTGTAGCCTCACAATATATATATTCACTTATGAAATTTGTTATTAACAATCCGAAAGAATTCAAAAGTAATAGCAGTGTACATGGCTACAACACTAGGAGAAAGGATGATCTTCATTACTCAAGATTAAATCTAACTTTGGCTCAGAAGGGGGTAAACTATGCTGCCACAAAAGTAGTTGGTCACTTACCTAATAGCATCAAAAGTCTGACAGATAGCCATATAGCATTTAAAAGTAAATTAAAAGAATTTCTTAATGGCAACTCCTTCTACTCATTAGATGAATTTTTGGATATAGTAAGTGGGTAATAATGTAATATCTTTTATAGACACCATTTATTAACCTGACACGTTCCACATCATTACGAAGTGTCGTATTCATGATCTATGGAACAAGTACTAATCTAATCTAATCTAAAATGGTTCAAATGGCTCTGAGCACTATGCGACTTAACTTCTCAGGTCATCAGTCGCCTAGAACTTAGAACTAATTAAGCATAACTAACCTAAGGACATCACACACATCCATGCCCGAGGCAGGATTCGAATCTGCGACCGCAGCGGTCGCTCGGTTCCAGACTGCAGCGCCTAGAACCGCACGGCCACTCCGGACGGCAATCTAATCTAATCGAGCTCCGTAACACGAGGGTGTATGAGAGCGCGGTTCGGCTCCCACTCAAACATAATTTTTAATCTATATTTTATTTCATCATTGGTCATATTATTTAATTTGTATGACATTTGAGAGATAGTATAATTAAAAAACCAAGTGTATTTGTGTGAAGTTTTAGTGAATTTCATGTTATTTGAATACTTACTATTTTTAATTAAATTTAATTATTAGAACAAACATACAGGAGACAGGTAAAATAATAAAACACCTGTACTTACTTGGGAATGGTTTAGTAATAATGAGTTGGACCCCCAATTGCCCGAAATACAGCTGCAATTCTCCTCGGAATACTGGCATATAATGATTGCATAGTCTCCCGTGGAATGTTATGCCACTCTTCGATCAGAACCTCTTCTAACTCCTGTAGTGACGATGAAGGCGGAAATCTCCTCCCAAGTCTGTGTTCCAATAGCGCCCACAAGGGCTCGATAATGTTCAAGCCTAGGGACTGTGCTGGCCAGGGAAGATGCTGGACTTCAGTTGCATGCTCCTATTGTACTGTCCTGACCGTGTGAATGGGTGCATTGTCTGTCATAAAATATATCATCATTTTTGGGGAACAACATTTGAATCATGGGGTGCAACTGATCACCTAAAATGTTCACATAATCGTTGACTGTAACACGGCCTCTGAAAGTAATGATGGGACCAGCAGAATACCATGATACGGCTGCCCACACCATCACACTTCCACTTCCATGCTTAGCCGTTGGAATCAAGCAAACAAGATTGTAGGCTTCTTTTGGCGTTCTCCAGGCGCAAACCGACCCGATGATGGAAATAACGAAAACGTTGACACCTCGGACCATATGATGTGTTTCCACCGATTAGCCATCCAAGATTTATGCTCTTGACACAGTGTTTTATTTTTCTTTGCGTTGGTTGCCGTCACTAATGGTTTTTGTATAGCAGCTCGTCCACGAATATTCACTTTATGGAGTTGTCGGCGGACAGTGTCGATAGATACGGGGTCTCGACGATGGCTATTGAGCTCTGCCGTCACTGCAACCACCGTTGTTGTGTGTTGTTTTGACACAATTCGTCTTAGCGTACGACGATCTGTCATTTTGTTTTGATTTGCGCCCACTATTACTTTTACACGATGAACTCTTTCCATATTTCGTTTAGGCTGTCATGACTGTTGAAACAGTTGCTCTTGAAACATTCAACAAGTAGCCTGTCTTGGTGTCTGATGCTCCATATAATCGGCCACCCACAATCTGCCCCCTTTGGAACTCTGTTGGGTCTTTCATTGCTCGTCGACCTCGGCCTCTGACTGCAAACACAAAGTGTACACTACTCGTAAAGAAACTGCACTGATGCCTAGTCCGTACTGAAGACGCACAATCCAGCGCGACACGTGCCTTACCCGCTTTGTTGACCGACAAACACAACCACCCCATTACTACCACTGTTCAAATTATTTTGCCTATCTCCTGTCTTTATACATATCGACAAGTAAATCAAGAAAAGCATAGAGATTTCCTAAAAATGTATGCCTGTCTTCATTTGCGAAATCCCTTGTACGTTCCATATGGTAAAGTACACTATGTGATCAAAGGTATCCCGACAGCTGGCTGAAAATGACTTACAAGTTCGTGGCGCCCTCTATTCGTAATGCTGGAATTCAATATGGTGTTGACCCACCCTTAGCCTTGATGACAGCTTACACTCTCGCAGGCTTACGTTCAGTCACATGCTGAAACGTTTCTTGGGGAATGGTAGCCCATTTTTCACGGAGTGCTGCACTGAGGAGAGGTATCAATGTCAGTCGGTGAGGCTGCCACGAAGTCATCATTCCAAAACATCCCAAAGGTGTTCCACAGCAGGACTCTGAGAAGGCCAGTCCATTACAGGTATGTTAGTTTTGCGTAACCACTCCACCACAGGCCGTGCATTATGAACAGGTGTTCGACCGTGTTGAAAGATGCTATAGCCATCCCCGAATTTGTCTTCAACAGTGGGAAGCAAGAAGGTGAGTAAAACATCAATGTAGGCTTGTGCTGTAATAGACCCACGCAAAACAACAAGGGGTGCAAGCCCCCTCCATGAAAAACACGACAACACCATAACACCAACCCCTCCGAAATTTACTGTTGGCACTACACACGCTGGTAGATGACGTTCACCGGGCATTCGCCGTACCCACACCCTGCCATCGGATCGCCACATTGTGTACCGTGAAGCGTGATTCATCACTCTACGAAACGTTTTTCCATTTGTTCAGTCGTCCAACGTTTACGTTCCTTACACCAAGCGAGGCGTCGTTTGGCATTTACCGGCATGATGTGTGGCTTATGAGCATCTATTCGACCATGAAATCCAAGTTTGCTCAACCCCCGCCTAACTGTCATAGTACTTACAGTGGATCCTGATGCAGTTTGGAATTCCTGTGTGATGGAAAGATGTGTTACGACTTCTGCAGTACTTGTTAGCAGCAGACACAGTGGCAGCGCCAAAGACTGAGACGGCGTGTAGTTTTACAATTATCTATTGAACTTTCTTTACAATTTCTGCCTCGTCGTTGCTACCCAATCCTGCGGATCCCTCCGCCTGGCTGCTGCTGTGTAGATTCTCCGACAATGCGCGCAACGCCAACCGTTGCTCGCACTCGGGAGCCTCAGGCCACCAGTGCTCCGCTGAAGCCAGGATGCCCTGGGGTTCAAGATGAACTCGTCACCGCTCGGCGTCTCCCCCGCCGTGAGGTCAGCTGCCGACGCCTGCTGCACCGGCGGCTGGGAAGCCGTCAGTCGCTATGTCCGCGAGGTCCCGTCATGGACGGTCCACGCGCCATGGGGCCAGGTTGCCGTGAAGTCCGGGCGTCAGTCCCCGGCGACGCCTGTGAGCAAGAGCGCGCTGCGGCCGGTCCTGCTGGAAGTTCTCGCTGTAGTTAGTCAGCCATGGTGCCGACCGAACTCGGGCCGACCTCCAGAGCTGATGTTGACATCTGGCGGCGAACGGATGACTCCTGTGAGCTGGAACAGACTTCCGGAATCGTCATCTATGAAGATTGATCGTTCGGACACGGACCACGTCCGTCCTCAGATCCGAACAGCTTCCTAATGGCTTCTGTCTGTTGCAGCCTGCTCTCCACTAGTTATATCCGGCAGGAGGACGTTTTTTACTCTCGGTGGTAGCTTTTTGTTATTGCTCCTGCAGTATATTGCAGCGTAACTTAGCGTGCCGGCCTCACTTCCCCTTACTGAGCACTCTCCAGGCTTCGCTCTGCGCTCAGTCTGTGTGCATCCTTGCGTCAGTCTGTTGGTAGACTGCTGCTGTCAGCAAGGCTATCTGTGCATGCTTATTTCGCAACGCCTCGATCGCCGGCGTGCCTCTGTTTTGCCATTCTCCACTGCGTGAAGCAACGCTTACTACATTTGGCCGCAAAGATGTCTGCCTGTTACACATTACGACCCTCTTTAACTGTCGGCGGACTCTGTCAGTCAACAGATGAGGTCGCTCTGTACGCTTTTGTGCTGTACATGCCCCTCCACGTTTCCACTTCACTATCACATCGGAAACAGTTGACCTAGGGATGTTTAGGAGCATGGAAATCTCGCGTACAGACGTATGACACAAGTGACACTCAATCACCTGACCACGTTCGAAGTCCGTGAGTGCGGAGTGCCCCATTCTGCTCTCCCACGATGTCTAACGATTACTGAGGTCACTGATATGGCGAACCTAGCAGTAGGTGGCAGTACAATGCACCTAATATTAAAAACGTTTGTTTTTGGGGATGTCCGGATACTTTTGATCACATAGTGTACCTGCAGCTACTTTGCACCTCCACACTTTGAACTGCAGACAGAGAGGCAATCCCCATTTGGCACGTAACCTGCGTAGTGGTGAGACGTTGCTAGTGCAGCAAGAACGAATAGTGTAGGTGCAAATTTGTTGAATATAACAGAGTTTACGCTTGTACTACAAAAATGAAGTTTTGCACTCGAGCCGAACCGTCGCCTGACATAGGTTGATCTTACAAAGCTCGAACGCTAACAACTTTTTTTTCTTTTTTTATATTTAGGAACTTTCCCGGTGCCCTATGTTAGGGATGGGGGAAAGTGGGCAGGATATTTATTTTTCTTTTCTTTCTTTTAAATTTTTATTTATTTGTTTTTTGGACATTAATACCACCGAGAATATCAGGAAACTGGCGTCGCTAGGAGGAGGCCGCAGCAAGACGTCAGACTAATTAAGACTATGAACGTACAGTTTTTTTGAGAAGAACATTCCGACGATCTAAGTGTGGAAGTGGCGGGGATCAACTCTTCATGTGTTGAGAAAGACGATGCAAAGGAAATTGGAGAAAAATTGTCTGTATTTTCGATTGTGGACAACTGCACAATGACGTTTATTAAGGAACTGCCAAAGTCAAGGATACTCTTCTCGCCTCAGAAAGCAAGTAGTGTGCTGCATGTCCTTAAATCCACTTCACAGAGTCCGTCTTCGCTTGCGGGAAGTATCCCACGTCCGGAAAGAGGAGCAGTTGAGTAGGTAACTGATGAGGAATCGTACGGGTAATTAGGGACAACGTTTGTCGTACCAAGTACCAGACAACTCCTGCCAATCTGCACACCAGGCGGTGCTCGTCTGTGTCAATAACATCACAGAGGACATACAACAGGGTGTTTACCTTATCTTGAACAGCAAGCTGTGCCAAACAAATGAACATAATTTCGCTAGCATGCAGCGGGCCACGAATGGTGGAATATGAAGTGTCTGTCACACGTGGGGGATACTTGACGCCAAATATAAATTGTCGTATTGTGTCCGTTGCTGAAGATCGAGTGCTCGTAAACGGCGATCTAAAAGCCCAGCTCGTAAAGTAGACATTGGCTGTTGATGGCAATTGTCCGCCGCGGATCACTAGCAAAATCGAGTCCTAAGCATCAGATAGTGTCAGCTACACACAAAGGAGCAGCATTGTTCGCAGGAAACCACGTCGCTCGATATGCGGACGTTAAGGTAGCTACCAGAAGCTTCGCCGTAGGTGCTAACCCATGTCAGTGACTCCCTGCCTCAGCACGACTACGAAGAACGATTACGAGATCGTCTGCATAAGCAGTGCACCTGAATATATGGTCACCGAGAGACATCCCACAGAAGCGTTGACGGAGGCCGCAGAGCAACGGTTTCATGGGGAAAGCATACAACAGTGCAGAGAGTGGACAGCCCTGACGCACTGATCGACGGAGCGAGATAGGAGGGGTAAGACCACCATTGTAGAGTACACGAGATGTAGCTCCACGGAGGAGACGCATTACGACGTCAGCGGTAGTATCAGAGTAGCCCATATTGCGGAGCACACCTTCCAGGTAGTCATGATCGATCCGATCGAACACCTGGCTGGCTGGCGTCAAGAGCTGCCAAAATTCCAGGCATACGACGAGCGTAAGCAAGAGAGATTATGTCCCGACAGTGGCAGAGGGCAGTGCAGATGTTATTGGCACCTGTCAAAGAAATTTGATCGGGGGAAACAAAGTACCGAGCGGTCAGTTTAAGCTGCGCAGGCAGCAGCTGGGTGAAGATCTTTGTGTCGCTGTTGAGCAACGTGAAGAGCGGTAATCGCGTATCCGTGAGGTACCCCGAGGCTTGCGAATGGGAATGGGGAAACTATCGAGGAAATCGTCTGGAAGCGGCACAAAAGGTGACATAAGATCCTGACAAATTTCCGTCTCCGCTGGCGCCAGAAGGGGGCAAAGTGTCCGATAACACTCCAGTGGGAGGCCGTCAGGGCCACCGACCTATTGGTACAACTCGTCTGGATAGCGTCATAGACTTCGTCCTCCATGACGTTGTCAATCAGATCCATCATCACATCCACGAGAACTGGGCCAAAGGAGAGTCTGGAGACCGCTGTAATGTTGGTAGGGTAGTGACGTTGTTCAGAGTACATCATAACATAATGTGCATTGAGGGGAGACCCGATATCCCTCTGGGTATCAAAACACTGCCCATCATCAGCCGCCGGCCGCGGTGGTCTCGCGGTTCTACGCGCGCAGTCCGAAACCGTGCGACTGCTACGGTCGCAGGTTCGAATCCTGCCTCGGGAACGGATGTGTGTGATGTCCTTAGGTTAGTTAGGTTTAAGTAGTTCTAAGTTCTAGGGGACTGATGACCTCAGAAGTTAAGTCCCATAGTGCTCAGAGCCATTTGAACTATTTTTTGAAGGTGGAACGTTCACTGCAACAACCCGAACCGGATGGCGCATAGACACTGACGACACTGACGCCACTAAACGTGAGAGCTCTAACTCTGGCATCAGCGAGGATACCGTCACGTAAGAGGATCGCCACCCCACTTCCAGTTGGGGAAACATGAGAGACTTATATTATAAAACCACTGCGAGCACAGTAAGTTGCAACGTGCACCTCCTGAAGGAGAGCTATGTCAACGTCCGAGGTACACAGCATGTCATGGAGTAAAACCAGTTTTGTGGCATAAGTGAATGGTGTTGACATTGGCCGTTGCTATGCGATAAGTCTGGAAAGCTGCCATCACCAGGACGACAGGCGATACAAACATGGGGGAAGCACAGGGAACTCCCTGTTAGGCCCCCATGGAAGGGCACATCTCTGTAACAGTGAGTGAACCGACCCCACCAAAGGGGTACCATCGCTCTGTACATCTCCAGAATGTCCATCCGCAGCATCTATGTCGTCCGCCCAGGAGACAGACACTATCAGAGGTGGGCCCACAGTTAGCGTCAGGAAAGAGAGGCAACTGCATCAGACGTAGGTGGGGAAAGGTTGGTGTCCAGAGGTGGACGCTGACTGGAGATGTAGGCGGAGAAGGACGTCGCGTCGTCAGGTGTCAGGGCCTCAGAGGACAGCGCACCATCAGTAGCAGGGACGCCATCCTGTGCAGACTTCCGATGGACGGAGTCGTCAGGAGGGATAGGGCGTTGTCTCTTCCGTTTCCTCGGCGACCGTTGCTTCCTAACATGCCGTTCCGTGTCGGATGACGGGCGGTTATCGTCCAACATGTGGGCACATGGCTACAATTCCACGATCAACAACCATGGAGTCGGAACAGACAGCTTGTTCCTGCTGACGGTCAGCGTTCACTTGTATTTCCTCTGCCAGGGGTGTAGAAGAGACAGGCGAAACGTCCGTCGCGTCGTCGAGAGGAGCCGACACCGATACCGACTGATTCAGAGTGAGCGTAGCAGGTAGCACTGCCGCAGACGCATAAAAATGAGGTAAAACAGTAGGTGCCGCAGGAAGCGCGATATCTCTGATCGGAGTCTGAATCAGTCTACGTCGGAGACATTCAGAACAAACATGGCCTTCCTGGCTACGACCTGAACAGGTGCGCGGCTGGCTATCGTACATGACGACAGCCCTGTAGCCGCCAATAACCAAGTAGGAAGGCGCGTGTTCCGTAGATAAATTTTTATCTGACGGACACCGTTGAGGACACGGGATGTTTCGAATGTCTTCCACGTTTCAGCCACGTGACTGACGACGTTGCCGTAAGGTTTAAAGGCGGCCACATCAACTTCCGACGGTACTTTTAACGGGTGTCAGAATACCTGCAATGTTAGGAGGCCACAACCAGTGTGACCAACCACGACAGTCCCTATATGTCCGCCAGAGTATCGGAACTTGAGAGCGTTAGCGTGGCGCTCACAGCGTTCGTCATTCGCTAGCTTTATGTACAGTCTTAGACATAAAAACTGACCGCTGGCCGGCTGCCACAGAGACTAAGTCCGAGTCGTTCACTTAAGGTGGCCAATAAAACTGACCGCCCATGACAACGCTAAGTCCGTCCATCGGCACAATCTGGCAACACTGTAAGATGTGGAAGTGTTAGGAGGAAGTGTTATCTACTTCCGAGATGTTCTCGGGTTGTGTGAGGCCGTGGTCTAGTGGTAATCGTCGTGCATTCTAACTTATATTCGCCTGTTCGGGTCCAACTGTACTTTTTTCTCAGCCTGCCCTGTAACTCAGCGTGTTCGGCCAGAGGGTTAGTTGCCCTCTGTAATAAAAAAAAAAGAATTAATGGATCAACGACGAACTGAAATGGGTGTCTTGCGACGTCCGCAACGAGCAGATATAACGAACAAAAACGAACAAAATGAGATAAAAAAGTGGTAAACGTCGTGCATTCTAACTTACAGTCTCCTGTTCGCGTGCAACTGTACTTTTCTTTCTTTCTCCTTTTTTTTTAAAATTACATTTCGGTCTAAAATTATGAGTCTGATTGAACATAGAAGATAATTCGCTTAACATTCTACACACCAGCAATAACAAGTACTTCCAGAAACAATTCCGCAGGACAGCTCGTGGCTGCGTCGCAACCATAACAGCTTACGCTCAAGCGTTTCCTCGCGCTGCAGCGGCTACCGGTCACCTGTCAGACGCCACCCGACGCCTGAAATCCGGCGCCGCCCATGTGAACGCGGCGCCACGCTGTCAGTGTGTGTATCAGCTGTCATTTTCATGTTTCAACAAAGATCGTTCTGGCATGAATGATTTTCCACATTAAGGAAGTGTCGACTACTGATATATGTGATAGATTACCATTTTACCATCATGCGACATTTGCATTCAACAGGCAAAGTTCAGAATTCTGGTGTAGGAATACTGCATGTTCTAATTCGAAACAACAAAAATAAAAAAAATTGTTCAAATGGCTCTGAGCACTATGGGACTTAACTTCGAAGGTCATCAGTCCCCTAGAACTTAGAACTACTTAAACCTAACTAACCAAAGGACATCACTCACATCCATGCCCGAGGCAGGTTTCGAACCTGCGACCGTAGTGGTCGCGCGGTTCCAGACCGTAGCGCCTAGAACCGCTCGACCCAACAAAAATCAACGGAGTGACTATTATTGAGCTCATTGAGCATTCCTATGCAGTACTGTTACTGGTGACGTGTTATGATGCCTTTATCGTTAACTTCCTGAGAAGAAATGAAAGGCTGGGCTCCACCAAAAGACGTAAACTAGAGCAAAGAGTAGTGTGAACATAATATTTTACATCTGATTGCTCTAAAAGTGTGTTTTGGGCTACGAATTCTGCCCCAAGGGGTGTGTGCAACACAGCTGGAATTTGTTGACAACAACTGAGACACCTTTCGGTCGCAGTGTAAGAAAATCGAGCAACAAAACTACATCACCTGTGCTACTGCATGATAACGCGCTCTGTTGATTTACGAAACAAGACTATCTAGGAAAGTCATCTCTGAGGAACTTGTATTGATAGGGAAGTCCTCTCTCAATTACTTGTCCCTCTGGCTATATATTCGTAAAATTTTACCTATCCCGCTCTTGAGTGATCGATCAACCGTCAAGGCAATTCATTTCTAGAAGAAAATACTCTTAAAACTACTCTGTTTAAGTAGTTCTAAGTTCTAGGGAACTGATGACCACCGCTGTTAAATCCCATAGTGCTCAGAGCCATTTGAACCATTTGAGTGCAGGAATAGCCGAGCGGTCTGAGGGGCTGCAATCGTGGACTGTGCGGCTGGTTCCGGCGGAGATTCGAGTCCTCCCTCGGGCATGGGTGTGTGTTTGTCCTTACGATAATTTAGGTTAAGTAGTGTGTAAGCTTAGGGACTGATGACCTTAGCAGTTAAGTCCCTTAAGATTTCACACACGTTTGAACATTTGAACCATTTGATTGTTGATGGGTGTGATTTCTTTGACAGAGTTGAGGATATATGTGTGTTCGAGAAATGCAATGCCGAAGATTGGTACACCTTTCGCTACCTTTTGTTGTATTTTGCTCTTGAAGATGCAATGGTTTCCTTAATGCAAAGTTTCATTGTCAGTTAGACGTGGTTCTTGAAGAGCAAGGATGAGAATTTTTTGTCGGTCGATTTCTTTTGTGAGATTATTTAGTTTTCGTGCTTGGATCAATGTGTCGATGTTTAGTTTTCAAATGCATGTTTTCTGATTGTAGAGAAATTTACCAGAGATCTTAGACATTCTCAGCCGTGCTAACCTGGACTCCCCAGAATCCGAAAATCCAACTGACGCCTGTCGACAGCAGGGTTCTGTACCACCTGGGGTAAAGTTGACTTTGGTCGCACAGTTCATGTTTGCTTGTGTTTCATTGGTTTAGACTGGGTGATTCCAGGACCAGACAGGACCAGAGGGTGTTGAAGGCTTTGGAACCTAATATTTTCAGCCGAACTCATTGAGCTAACAGACGGTGACCAGAGTAGCGGTGATTTTCACTCTGACGTGTCTGCATTTTGGGTTCAACGGATTGAGTAGCCGTTCAGGATTGTGTTAGTATTTGGTTCACCCCAATTATTTGATTACCTCTGTACCACCCATATGGGGGAAGATTTCCCCTTTCGGCCACACGGGATTTTTATTATTTTTATTATTATTATTTTTATTATTATTATTTTTATTATTTTTATTATTATTATTTTTATTATTTTTATTATTATTATTATTTTTATTATTATTATTATTATTATTTTTATTATTATTATTATTTTTATTATTATTATTATTTTTATTATTATTATTATTTTTATTATTATTATTATTTTTATTATTATTATTATTTTTATTATTATTATTATTTTTATTATTATTATTATTTTTATTATTATTATTATTTTTATTATTATTATTTTTATTATTATTATTTTTATTATTATTATTTTTATTATTTTTATTTTTATTATTTTTATTTTTATTATTTTTATTTTTATTATTTTTATTTTTATTATTTTTATTATTATTATTTTTATTATTATTATTTTTATTATTATTATTTTTATTATTATTATTTTTATTATTATTATTTTTATTATTATTATTTTTATTATTATTATTTTTATTATTATTATTATTATTATTTTTATTATTATTATTTTTATTATTTTTATTATTTTTATTATTTTTATTATTTTTATTATTATTATTATTTTTATTATTTTTATTATTTTTATTATTTTTATTATTTTTTATTATTTTTATTATTTTTATTATTATTTTTATTATTATTATTATTATTTTTATTATTATTATTATTATTTTTATTATTATTATTATTTTTATTATTATTATTATTATTATTATTATTATTATTATTATTATTATTATTATTGTCATTATGACATCAGCAAATCCCACATGGTGTATCTTCCCACCACTGAAATAGATGTGTATTGTTCGATTCAGTATTTCCATCACATAAATATGGGTTATAATTACGTTACATTGCTGCTAGTAGACATATTTCTCACTTTTTCTTAGGCAGTTGCAACTTGTTACTCCATCATAAGAATTTATGTGCGCAGCATTGTTGCAATACAGACGTTCAAATTATCCGATTTCTGTAATTTCATTTCGATACCAGATCGTTCTAATCGCATTCAGCCAGTCAGTCTTAATGTCGATATCCGACTACGACTCTCAGCACTTGATAGACTGGGTAAACCACATTCTTAACCGGACTGTTGAATCTAGATCACTTATCTATGACAGGGCCTGAATTCTTAAACACTGTGGAAAGTAATAATACAATGTGCTTATTACAAATAGGTTATTTAAATATAAATGTATGAACTAACGGGATAACAGTTTATTTACAGGAGCAGAGACCCATCCATCATAGCAGAGTAGTGCGGTTCTAGGCGCTGCAGTCCGGAACCGCGGGACTGCTACGGTCGCAGGTTCGAATCCTGCCTCGGGCATGGATGTGTGTGATGTCCTTAGGTTAGTTAGGTTTAAGTAGTTCTAAGTTCTAGGGGACTGATGACCTAAGATGTTAAGTCCCATATTGCTCAGAGCCATTTGAACCATTTGAAGAGTAGTGCGAGATTGGTTTCAGGGCCAAGAGAGGATAAAGCTGTTGCCGTTTGTTCCACGATCACCGAACATCAACCAGATAGAGAATATGTGGGTAGAGGTAACAAGGTCATTGCCATGTGGATCTACAAATGCAAGCGACCTTTGGACGAATATAGAAAACGTATATTGGGAAGTAAACAATCACACTACACTGTCGACGACTTAATGAAATCAATGCACCTATCTTACGTAATGATCGTGAGTGGGTTGGTTAGTTCATTTACTTTCAATCTCACAATTCTTGCAGTGCAAGGTAATTGAAAAATCTCATCCACTCGACGCCAACTGAGGAAATGACTGGTGCATGTGTTGTTCAACACACAGTAGTTGTCACCCTCACTGGAATCAATGACTGACTGTGTGTGTGTGTGTGTGTGTGTGTGTGTGTGTGTGTGTGTGTGTGTGTGTGTGTGTGTTCACGCACAATCTGAATCAATACTATTAACATTAGAGAGACAGCCAACAACAAATATTGCATAAAATATGACTGCAAAGTATTTTAATGCGATGGGAAGTTACAAACTAAATTTTTACCCAACCCACGACCTTCATATTCCGTTAAGTAAGAAGTATTAGAGCTTCTGTTAAGTTTGGAAGGTAGGAGACGAGGTACTGGCAGAAGTAAAGCTGTGATGACGGGGCGTGAGTCGTGCTTGGGTAGCTCAGTCGGTAGAGCACTTGCCCGCGAAAGGCAAAGGTCCCGAGTTCGAGTCTCGGTCCGGCACACAGTTTTAATCTGCCAGGAAGTTTCAAGAAGTATTAACTCCATACTATCGTTAGCAGAGACAGTGCGCTTTTGTCGAGGATCGCGACAAGTGCAGCGATTTGCATGGACCAATGCCGCCGCGATTTGTTTATGTTGGCTGAGCGTGGACACTGCAGCAGACGCTTCGCCATAAACAGGAAGAAATCACCTTGACTGACTGCAGTGAGCGGATATCACTAACTGCGTGTTCTTAGAGTAACCAACGTGAGACTCTACTAACAGGTGCCATGGAGCAATTGCAACGGGTATCGTGTCATTAGTCATCAGAATATTAACCAGTGATGAAATGTCTACTCTATTTGAATCCCAAGAAAATAGGAACCTTCTCACAAAGGAATGTGAGGTGATATCAAAATTAATCCAACATACAAAAATTAACTGCAGGGCTTTCATGTATGCAGTAATAGCACACAAGGAAATATTATGTCTTGGATGCGTATATTTCATTTCCTCTTCTCATATTAACGCCCTTGTTTTAGTATGAAGTGTGAAAATAAACACGAAAAACTAAAGTTCCTGAGAAGCATATCAGTCATTTCCTCTTCTCATATCACAACTTTTATTTTAGTATGGAGTAAAAAAGTAAACAGTTTAGGGTTGTTCAAATGGCTCTGAGCAGTATGGGACTTAATTTCTGAGGTCATCAGTCCGCTAGAACGTAGAACTAATTAAACCTAACTAACCTAAGGACATCAGACACATACATGCCCAAGACAGGATTCGAACCTGCGACCGTAGAGATGGCGCGGTTCCAGACTGTAGCGCCTAGAACCGCTCGGCCAACCCGGCCGGCATACTTGTATAATGACCATTCGTTGTTTGACTAAATATGAACTATAATCTGATTCACATATATATAACATGGGTTAGCGCCGTCACAAAGCAATGACTAAGGATTGGATGAAGCTGAAGTCTCGTTATATTGATGGCAAGACAAATGTTCGCAAATTACCTCAATTGCCTCAAAAAACAATTGCATCTTAAATATCGAAGGACCGACGTCCACACTGTCACAGCGCGTTGAAATACAGCAACGACGGCAGATGAAAATTTGTACCGATTGGGCTTCGAACCTGGACCTCCTGCTTACTAGACAGACGTGCTGATCAGTGCACTATCTTTTTTTTTTTTTTTTTTTTTTTTAAGTTTGAGAAGACTTTCAGCACCAGGCAGACGGAGGCAAAGTGGGCAGGGGTCGAAGATCCGAGGCCTGGCCACAATGCCTCTCCCATACCTGGCACTGAGCAGCTGCATTATTCCCATGTATTCCATGTTTGCACCCGTATATTCCTTTAAATTGTAGAGCAAGATTGAAGTAGTAATAAGGTAAAATAAATTAAAGATTGACGCCTCCAATGGCGTGCGTTCCTTGTAGAACATAAGTGTGAAAAGGGTGACGAAAAAATACAGAACAAACATTCATTCAGAAATATATTCACAATTTAAGTTATTATGCACTGGATGCATATGAGGTCTGTAAGGAAGCCATATTTTTTCAAAAAAACGAAAAAATTTCGGATCCGGAGGGGTTTTGCCATTTTAGAACAGTTCTGATTTTAGAAACATAAAAGAATTTCCAGGAATAAAAAAGTGAAAGAGTAGTATTCTGCTTCTAATCAAAAAACTGTCCACCTCGTCGTAGTCCACATAAAGCAATAGATAAAAAATTTGAAACCATTCCTTATATTTGTTGTTCTTCTTCAGCGTAAAATGTTCTTCTGCAGTATAAAACATGTACTCTTCTCCGTTCTAGGTTTTGTTTGTTACGACGTAAAACACAAACTGTCCCAGAAGCCACGAATAACTGTTATTCTTTGCGGACGGGTAACATTTTCAGTCGGGTTGTAAAGCTTCAGTTATCGGTATATGACTTTCTGCGGTTCTGTTGATAGTGCTAATTTCTTCGTAGTCCAGTTCCAAATTCTGATTCTATTTTCACATAAGAAGATGGGCGTGACTGTTTCTACAAGTCGACATTTGTCGCAGTATGGAGATGCTCTCAATGTGATTTTCTATAAACGTTCCGCTGAGGGTATGGTTTCGTTTACAAAGTCGCACCATACGGCACTTACTCCAGTTGGTATTATTTTATTGTTGATATTTTTCCAGACGTTCCTCCAGTTTTTTGTAGGTTAAGTTACCGGAATTGGTTTGTGAAGACGACGACTTGTAATATAATCATAGATGGTTCTAGTGTTTGGTTTGTGCTGGTGGAAGTCTTATACAGCTCCAATCGCCATAGTACTTTCGGACGTAATCTAGGCTGGCATGCTACATTAATAGGAGCGTTCCTATCCCCAGGATATAACGAGAGGAACAGAAGTTTCGTGATGTCAGTCTTAGTGGCATGTTTTAGTTTAAAAGCTCGTCTTTAATTCCAAGTCCTCTGCTCTGTTTTGCCTCTGCAAAGTCGCCGTGTGGAAGGATACTTTGAAGATATTTTGTTTTCACACATACCAAGAGGCTACAGATAATATTTTATGTGCAGTGACCTGCAGTATCGGTAAGACTGCTGCGACATGATATATTTTTCTAATTATGTATGTATCTATAAACTGAACTTTGTGCAGTCGGTCTAACGATCGCATGTCATGGTCCTTCAACAAGGTTCCGATGACATTAAGTTTCCGCTCCCAATTGTTCGTAGCCATGCGTTTGGGATTCGCTCTTAACCATAATCCGAGTTGGAGTCTGTCTTCAGTTACATCTAACCAGTGCGCACCTATTGCACTATTGTAAGAACAGAGATGCAGTATTTTGGATTTAAAATTTTGTAAATTCTTGGTAAGAACTTATGAGACCAAGCTGCTTAGGTCATCGGTCCCTAGCTTACACACTACTTAATCTAACTTAAACTAACTTACGCTATGGACAACGCACACAACCATGCCGGAGGGAGGACTCGAACCTCCGACGGTGGGCACTCTTGGGACACAGCAGCCAACGTCTCTGCAGCATCTATCTATACACGCTCCTCGTCAGACGCGAATTCCCATCTTTGCCGCATACCGCATACCGCATACCACATGCCCCCCCCCCCCCCCACCCGCCCCCGGCCAATATTCCACTCACTCGCGGCCACACTGTATTCCCGTGAGGGTTCGGACGATGTCGTGCTTCTAGCTCTGAAAACTTTAGAAGACCCGTCGAGACCCAAATAATTATACAGGATGTTTCAGGAGGAATAGTAAATATTGTTGGAGGTGGTGGGCCGCGCGTGATTAGCCGAGCGGTCTGGGGCGCTGCAGTCATGGACTGTGCGGCTGGTCCCGGCGGAGGTTCGAGTCCTCCCTCGGGCATGGGTTTGTGTGTTTGTCCTTAGTATAATTTAGGTTAAGTAGTGTGTAAGCTTAGGGACTGATGATCTTGGCAGTTAAGTCCCATAAGATTTCACACACATTTGAATATTTTAGGAGGTGGTAGTATAGACAAATCACACCCATCAACAATCAAATGGTTCAAATGTTGAAATGTGTGTGAAATTTTATGGGACTTAACTGCTAAGGTCCTCAGTCCCTAAGCCTACACACTACTTAACCTAAATTATCCTAAGGACAAACACACACCCATGCCCGAGGGAGGACTCGAACCTCCGCCGGGACCAGCCGCACATTCCATGACTGCAGCGCCCTAGACCGCTCGGCTAATCCCGCGCGGCTAGTATAGACAAATTGCAGAAAAAATGCCATATAACACCCTGTATATGGATATATGTGTGGTGTCTGTTCTTTCGGAAATGTCCGAAAGAAAAGACACTACGAATCCGGGTTCGAACCAGGTGAGGCACAAATTTTCATCTGACGCTGTTGTATTTTAATGCCCATGACAGCCTGGACATCTGTCCTTCAATCTTTAATTGATTAAAAAGGCTGTCTATTTCGATACGTAATGTCTGTTCTTTAGGAAATGTCCGAAACAACAGTCACACACACACACACACACACACACACACACACACACACACACACATTTTTATCTTTAGTGCTATTCGGAAAATGTTTGGCAACTCAGTGATAGTGCCAGACACGAGCTGCATCAACCTACTCATTTGACTAGATGTAGTTGTAATTTTCTGAATAATTCCTGTTTAATAAGTGACAGCGACAGTGTCTCTCATCGTTTACTTTGTCGGAAACCTGCTTCTTACTGCCCTAGCCTATACTACAGCAATGAGTAATCGCTCACATTCTTAATACCTCACTGTACGTGCTACTGCAGCTGTAGCCAAAGATTCAAATCCCACTGGAAAAGTATGTTTCAAGTCAGATGGTTCTGCTCCTCCCCTACTGTCATTGAAAACGATCACAACGAAATTAAGTATAGGTATTCTATGAAACGCTTGAGTTCATACTGTGGTGGGGTGAAGATGAAAAAAGTAGTTTTCACAATTATCAGATCACAGATGGAATTTGTAAGATTCCATTAATTATGATTGCATTATTATCTGTTGGTTCACAGCCGCTTTTCTGCCGCTTATTGCAACTGTTATTTGAATGTTAGATCTGGAAGAATAGAAACATCAAATTTTCGCCATATGGAATGTTCGAATTTACCTTAAGTCTTCACGTTTCGAGCAAAGGCAGAATATCTGTCAGGAAAGCTGACAACAATAAGCCAGGCCATACCTGTCTTCTGGCGATGTGCTAATGACAGTGATCTCAATAACAATATTGTACGGCAATGATACATTGCCAACTCAACCATTGGAGAAGCTCCAAAACTGTGAATCGCGTCTGGTGAATACGATTTCAAGATATCGGTCCGATTAAGACAGTAAAAACACAAATAATTGTCGCAGTTATTAATTTATGACATTTAGTTTGCACTCAGTGCATCTATGTATTAAAAGTAATTGCGCTCTAGCCCCTAAACCTAGTTACAGAAATGCGAATAAGACTCATTGACATATAATTTGTATCTTGCGGCCCTTGCCACCCGCAAACTTTGAGACGCAGCTAAAGTCACTTCTGAGGTCACTCACAGAACACATCAGCTGGTATCCTTCCTGGCAGTATAACTGAAACTTGGCAACAGCGCGGAATGTGTGGCAACTCTGTGACCAACGAGTTACCTCCTTGATGGCACAGAACTAACCTACTGAATTCTCTTGACATTATCGTATCATTTCAACTGAATACTGTGAGTGATTTTCTCTTGAGATGTGACATAAGGACATCAGTTAACGAAAGTGGTTCCACACGGGAAATACAACTACTCTCGTCTCTATGTTGCGATTTATCTTCCATAGCGCTACTGAGCCAGTAAGTACGTCAAAGACCCGCACCTGTTCGTTAGCTCTTAGACAGTCGGCTTTCAGCCGTGATACCGTGCGGACGGGCTGGGCGCGCCGAGCAGCGTTGTTTGCCGGCTAGCGCGCGGTCGCGTCGTTGTATTGCCTTATAGTACCTGTACCGACCTGCCATGGCGTTCTCATATCGAAAAGCTACAATCAAACTAACGTTCAACGCATATTACACGAGACCGACGGCCCATGAAATTGAACGGTTTCTACGAGACATCAGGCACATAGAACCACAAGAACTGATAGGCATTCATTTATCTATTGTAACCAGCACAGTGTAACTCAAACTGATTGACGAAGCGGCCTGCGACAGATTACTCCAACGATCTGCAAACGGCTTTGGCTTCTGTCACACAGACGGTAATGTGAGCGTGGTAGGAGTTGACCATACTGGTTGGGGATGCGTACCGTGCGCGTCTTTGAACTACCGTTCGAAGTTCCTGCCAACCTAGTCGTCGATGCGGTGCGGCCATACGGCACAGTTCTGAACCACACAGAGGAGAAATGGAACACATTCGAAACGTACCCTGTCCTTAACGGGGTACGACAAGTGCGCATAGAACTTAAGAAGCACGTTCCATCGTATATTTTCGTTGGTGGTTGCCGCGCAATTGTTATATATGATGGACAACCGAGGACCTGCTCGGGCTGCGGCCAGGAGGGCCATGTTAGAAATGAGTGTCTGCAACGCCGCCTCGTTCAGGTGCCCCGCAATGAACTTCCCCAACGATCCACTATGACCTCTCTCTAGCTAACATATGTGGAGGCGGCACGACATGTGATGGATGATCAAAACCTGCTACCTCCTCAAGCCGCTGCGAGCTCCGTTGAAGAGTCAGCGCCGTCGACGACGCCGCAGCCCAACGGTGCAGAGGTTCCTACAGCCTCTGGCCACCGCAGCGTCGTGGGCACCCAGCCACCGTCACTGTCTGGATCGGACACAGGGGTTCCTAGCGACCGAGACTGTGTCGAGCCCCGCCCTCCAGTGGATGTCTAATCTCGGACCCAAAAGCAAAAATCACCCAAGCGACACAAGAAGAGGCGATTGTCAGTTGAAGAACAGGACAGGGATGTGAAGCCGGCGGAAGACATCGACTTCGTTTACTCGTTCACAATTCCAACGGACTCCAGTGGAATCATTCGCCAGAAGATGCTTGAAGACAAGGAACACTCTCCTAAATCTGTTGGCCCAGACAGCGAGGCGCATTGCGTCGACTCCTAAAATGAGGGCTCCTGTGAATGCGAGCAGCCACCAATGACATCACAATCGTCTCTTGGTGATTGGGCAGACGATATGGAGGCAGATGATGCACAGCAAACGTCGATATCTCCACCAGAGCCCTTGGCTGACATTGAGCCCGGAGGGCTCTGCCAGTCAGGGTCTCATACAGCACAGTAATGCACAGTATGCAGATGGATGGCTGTGTGGTGTGTGAGATTACTGTGGGCTTGCACCGGCACATTGCCTCCGCCACTTGATATGTCTCAGTCATACCGTGTCGTAACAGTCAATGTAAATGGTGTCCACTCCACTGCCAAGACCCGCATGTTACACGACATGATCAGAGCAGCAGACTTGGACATTGCTCTTCTCCAGGAGGTCCATCCCGAGCTGCGTTTCTACTGTAAGTAGGCTGTTTAGGTTTTCTTATTGGTAACGCCACATAGCGCTCCGTATAAAAATCACTGGCTGTGCCGTGTGCAGTCTGTGGCTGGTTTGCATTGTTGTCTGCCATTGTAGTGTCGGGCAGCGGCAGCTGGATGCTAACAGCGCGTAGCGTTGTGCAGTTGGAGGTGAGCCGCCAGCAGTGGTGGACGTGGGGAGAGAGATGGCGGAGTTTTGAAATTTGTAAGAATTGGTGTCACGAACTGATATATATATATATATATATATATATTATGACTATTAAGGTAAATACATTGTTTGTTCTCTATTAAAATCTTTCATTTGCTAACTGTGCCTATCAGTAGTTAGTGACTTCCGTAGTTTGAATCTTTTAGTTAGCTGGCAGTAGTGGTGCTCGCTGTATTGCAGTAGTTCGAGTAACTAAGATTTTTGTGAGGTAAGTGATTTGTGAAAAGTGTAGATTAATGTTAGTCAGGGCCATTCTCTTGTAGGGATTACTGAAAGTCAGATGGCACTGCGCAAAAAAAAAAAAAAAAAAAAAAAAAATTGTGTGTCAGTTTAAGCACAGTCGTGTATAATTTATGTAAGGGGAAGTTTCAATACCTATATGGCTACACCACCTACAGCCTACCCGTAGGTGATGGCGCAGGAGGAACGGCCATCCTTCTCCGAGATGACATAGACGCGACGGACGTGACGTACTTGCCGAACGGGCGAGGCATCGCACTCACACTTGGCGCAGTCCGCCTCATTAACGTCTACGCTCCCACCGGTAATTCGCACCGTAGTGACAGGCATGTCTTCTATTCGGAGGAGGTAGCCCCATTTTGCAAGGAAATATGGACCATTACATTTTAACTGTGTTCTGCGGCCCGAGGACCAGATACCGCATTACGTCCCATGCCCGGCTCTACAAGCATTGATACGTGACCTCACGCTCCACGACACATGGCTCTTACGTCATGGAACCCAGAGCGGATATACGGACTTTACCAGCCATTCTGCCAGTCGTCTAAACCGGATATACGTCTCGCGTGCCCTCCGCACAGCAACCCGTGATGCAGAACTCTGGCCGACGGCCTTCACGGAACATCTCGAGTACATCTGTGCTGTCACCTTACCCTGACAACTCACAAGACGCAGCAGGGGCCCTTGGACTCTGAACGTCTCCCTCCTTTGCGAGGAAGCGTGTCGCCGAGCCGTCACTGACACGTGGCGTCGATGTATGAGGCGCCTGCCCATGTATGCTTCCATGTTGCTGTGGTGGCTGGGATGTATCAAACCTGCACTCCGAAAGACCTTGATGGCCTACGGGCGTGACAGATCGAACCGGCAAAGGGCAACATCGGAATTTTACTATAAAGTGTTATGTGAGCTGGCGACGCAACCGCCGTCTCCAGAACGTCAGATGTTCGTACAACGCAACAAAGCTCGTCTACTTCGCCTCAGGACAGAGCAGCTAGAAGGTGTCCGCATCAGTGCGCGAGTTCAAGACTGTATCCCCAACGAAACGGCGTCAGTGTATCACATTGTGTGCGAGAGGCGCCACCGCAAACATCAGCTCATTACGGCGGTAAATACGGAGGAGGGCGGCCGCGCAGTGACACAAACGGACATCGCGCACACGTTGACCAGACACTATGGGACCTTGTACATGGAAGATCCGCGAAATGTACGTGATTATGACGAGCTGTTGCACGATTTTCCCGCCCCCTCGGGACGTGGCGCCCGATGATAGTCTGCTGTTGCCCATTACACCCGACGAGCTGACATCGGCCTTGGCACGTGGAGCACCGAACAAGCCGCCTGGACCGGACGGTTTACCCCTGGAATTCTACCGCACTTTTTACGAACTTGTGGGTGACAAGTGGCTCCAAATGTTTCAAGACTTGATCCGCCCTGATTTCACTGTCCCCAAAGAATACACTGAAGGCATCTTGATCCCAGTACCGAAACCGAATGGTGGTTGTAGGTGGCAGGACTTTCGCCCACTCACACTCCTCAACAACGACTACAAGATCTTCGCCCGTATCCTCCGCGCGCGTCTCCACCCCGCTACCGGGAAAGCCACCCACACCGATCAGACATGTTTAGGTGGTGTCAGCAACATTCATACGGTGTTAGGAGCATACAGCGACGTAATTACTTTGACGTCGGCCTGCAAAATACGAGGCGCCCTTGTCGCCGTAGATTTTGACCACGCATTCGACCGTGTCGACCACGGCTTCTTACGCGCAGTTTTGCAACACATGGGCCTCTCTCCGGAGTCTGCACAGGTGGTCCTTCGATTGGTCCACGGAGCGCGTTCCCGCATGATTGTCAAAAGGTTATCAGTCTGGTCACATTGTTGTTGGACGGTCAGTGCGACAAGGGTGCCCCCTGTCGGGTATATTATTTGCTGCAGCTCTTGAACCAGCTTTACATGGTCTACGGCAGCGATTAACTGGTATTTCCTTACGGGACGTGACCTTTCGTTGTGGTGCATTCGCCGATGACGTGGTGTTCCTGGCCAGATCAGAGGAGGAAATGTATGTGGCGCTACAGTGGCTATGCCAGTACGGGGTGGTCGCTGGAAGCGTCATCAACGTGAAGAAGACAAAATATATGGATGTCGGAGGGGGGCTTTGCCACACAGCGGCGGTGCCCTTTGACAAGGTGCCCGTACTCAAGTGTTTAGGAGTGCAATTTTATAGCAATGTCCGTCGCACGGTGGCGGCTACGTACCGCCGGCTCCTACACCAGACACGTGGTCTGCTGCAAGACAACAAACTGCATCGCTTGGATATGCTCCTCGGAACACGTTATGTCAACACCTATCTTGTCTCAAAACTGAACTATTTTGCGTATATACTTCCCTTCACGGCTACCATGGCCGACAGATATGAAGCAGCATTTGGACATTTCGTAAGCGCCGGTCTGGTTTTTAAAGTCCGATACGCCACCCTGACACTGCCGCAGCGGGCGGGCGGTATCGGTTTAATTCATGTATATAACCGTGCGCGATCGCTTTATCTCAACACTATGCATCGCACATGGACCTCTGCCCACGCCACTGACGGGCACCCTGATAGCGGAAGTGGCACCGCACTCTCTGCATCCCCTGGTTTCTGTAGGACACATTTCACCGGCACTCACCCACATCAGAGAGTTCTTGATTGACTTCAGCTACTTACGGTCAGAACTTCCGACGACACGGAAGCCCAGCACGAAAGACTATTATCGCCTCTATCAACAGCAGCAACCTGTAAATACGGTCGCCCAAAGACATCCTGAAGTTGCCTGGAACACGGTGTGGCGAGTGGTACACACGCCTTTTCTACCTAGAACGGTACGTTCATTGTGGTACGTGATTGTGAATGGGAAGTTCGCTACTCGTCAGCGGCTACATTCCATACATCTGACGGATGTCAGTCGCTGACACGGATGCACACCGTCTGACTTGTGCCGCGACCAGCGAGTGCTGGCTACTGACGCAGCGCATACTGGCATTACTCTTGCGGCGATTGCCGGAGTCTATCTCCCCTGATGATATATTGCGCCCCGACGGAGTATACTTCCCATCAACCAGGCCGAACGCCGTTAACTGGCTAACTACATACACTCCTGGAAATGGAAAAAAGAACACATTGATACCGGTGTGTCAGACCCACCATACTTGCTCCGGACACTGCGAGAGGGCTCTACAAGCAATGATCACACGCACGGCACAGCGGACACACCAGGAACCGCGGTGTTGGCCGTCGAATGGCGCTAGCTGCGCAGCATTTGTGCACCGCCGCCGTCAGTGGCAGCCAGTTTGACGTGGCATACGGAGCTCCATCGCAGTCTTTAACACTGGTAGCATGCCGCGACAGCGTGGACGTGATCCGTATGTGCAGTTGACGGACTTTGAGCGAGGGCGTATAGTGGGCATGCGGGAGGCCGGGTGGACGTACCGCCGAATTGCTCAACACGTGGGGCGTGAGGTCTCCATAGTACATCGATGTTGTCGCCAGTGGTCGGCGGAAGGTGCACGTGCCCGTGGACCTGGGACCGGACCGCAGCGACGCACGGATGCACGCCAAGACCGTAGGATCCTACCCAGCGCCATAGGGGACCGCACCGCCACTTCCCAGCAAATTAGGGACACTGTTGCTCCTGGGGTATCGGCGAGGACCATTCGCAACCGTCTCCATGAAGCTGGGCTACGGTCCCGCACACCGTTAGGCCGTCTTCCGCTCACGCCCCATCATCGTGCAGCCCGCCTCCAGTGGTGTCGCGACAGGCGTGAATGGAGGGACGAATGGAGACGTGTCGTCTTCAGCGATGAGAGTCGCTTCTGCCTTGGTGCCAATGATGGCCGTATGCGTGTTTGGCGCCGTGCAGGTGAGCGCCACAATCAGGACTGCATACGACCGAGGCACACAGGGCCAACACCCGGCATCATGGTGTGGGGAGCGATCTCCTACACTGGCCGTACACCTCTGGTGATCGTTGAAGGGACACTGAATAGTACACGGTACATACAAACCGTCATCGAACCCATCGTTCTACCATTCCTAGACCGGCAAGGGAACTTGCTGTTCCAACAGGACAATGCACGTCCGCATGTATCCCGTGCCACCCAACGTGCTCTAGAAGGTGTAAGTCAACTACCCTGGCAAGCAAGATCTCCGGATCTGTCCCCCATTGAGCGTGTTTGGGACTGGATGAAGCATCATCGCACGCGGTCTGCACGTCCAGCACGAACGCTGGTCCAACTTAGGCGCCAGGTGGAAATGGCATGGCAAGCCGTTCCACAGGACTACATCCAGCATCTCTACGATCGTCTCCATGGGAGAATAGCAGCCTGCATTGCTGCGAAAGGTGGATATACACTGTACTAGTGCCGACATTGTGCATGCTCTGTTGCCTGTGTCTATGTGCCTGTGGTTCTGTCAGTGTGATCATGTGATGTATCTGACCCCAGGAATGTGTCAATAAAGTTTCCCCTTCCTGGGACAATGAATTCACGGTGTTCTTATTCCAATTTCCAGGAGTGTATTTTGCGATGCTCCCAAAGGCACACTCGACTTTTGGTCCCTATTGATGGCGACACATGCAGCTTTCAGCCGCCACCCGAAGTACAGAACTCGTTTCGCATATTATTGAGGTTCATTATTTGCGAATCCTCCTGCTCACTGGGGCGTTCAGGGTATGAAACGCTGAAAATGAAGACTCCTGGAGCATATTGATCCTCTACGGATGTAATAGGGGGGAACCCCTCCCAACAGACGAGAAGACGACTCGGACGCTCGGCTACGGCAGTTGTAGTATCTTTCTTTGTAATGAAACAAAATAAATCTATAAATACAGTACAACAACAAAAATTGAAAATGTTCTAAAAATTAAATAAATAAATAAATAAAACAACATCGACAAACCCACTACTTCCTGATCTTTCGATCCTCGAACTCTAACACGTTGCTTGGGCGTGGTGGCGGGATGGCCAGGCTTCGGGTGTCGACCCCTGCCCTACCCGTCATCCTGCCCCTGCAGCGGTTCCTTACACACACACACACACACACACACACACACACACACACACAAGCTGGCAGACACAAACTCAATGATGGAATCTTAAGACAACGCTCTAGCAAATTTCGTCTTAACACTTTTAGTAACCCTTCGTGTCAAAGCGAAGACCTTAAGGTACTGTCAAATTCATAATTCCACTTTTGTTTTCTGCCGACATATTTTTTGTTGTTGTGAATACATAATTTTATCTATGAACTGCCACATTTTCTTAATACTTGCGAAGCAAATCATGTGAAGTAACACTTTACCAACTTGCTGGGAAGGTGGAAAAAGCACTACCCTTTCTGGATGTTCTCTGTATATTCCTGGATGTCGAGGGGGTTCTAGTAATGCGACCTTCGAGTAAATGGTTAGAGATGAAGAACCTAGTGGTGAATGAACTCATAGATGAGCTGAATGCGGAAGACTACTCTTGAAAAGAATAAGTAGACGATTTATTCACAGTAAGACTTAGGAAATTTGCTAGTACTGTTAAACTTATGTGCACTGAACATTGTGAAAAAGTATTTAAAGACGAGCCCCACGAAAACTGGCGTAGTATTATTTATGGGGAAGCATGTCCAGCACGCATACTGAAAAATTATGTTTCTCGATGAAACTTTAGAGAGGATTGTAGTGTATCTAGAGGTAGCCCTGGATGGAAAACTATTATGAACACCACACACAAAGAATATGTTCCACTGCGAAAGATAATTTTATAAGCACTAGAAGCTGTTGTAGGGTAAACTGGGGTCTAAACCCAGTACGTACTGGATATATACCCCTGAAAAATACCAATGATAATATATTGACCTATAATATGAACAAAGTCGAACAGAAGGTGGCTGCTAGGGAGTCTGGCAAAGACCCGAGACTGGCCTGCTTCCACAAACGGATGGAATTAGCAGGACATCCACTCTTGGAATGGATATTATGCTACACATGCCCGCCTTACACCTGTGGCTTAAAATGGATGCAGTGGCAGGGACATAAAGGCTAAAAATTGTAAGTAACTGGATATAGTTAGAATATACTGAATCCCAAATCAGTATGGCGATGGCTGGGGAAATGCCGACTAACTATACAATAACTTCTAGCTGTTTCAATAAACCTTGCCATCTAACAGTTGGAAGCAGGGAGCAGTGGAAAAACGAACCACTATACCGTGCAGGAGACATAATATAGTGGTTTACTGACAGGTCGAAAACAGATGAAAGTACCGGGTCTGGTGTACTGCCTAGAATCTCTTTAGGGAAGATGGCCACAGTACCACACGGTATCTTCTATCAGCATGTGCACGGAGGAGAATTAGAGTAGACCCTACAAAAACCGTAGCATCTACTTTTATTCAGACAGCCAAGCAGCTCTGAAATCTCTATCAACCCCTGCAACTACATCGAAGGTCGTTGCAGGATGCCATGAAGCATTTTCTTTCGGAAATGTCCGAAAGAACAGACACCACACATATATCCATAAACAGGGTGTTTCAGGAGCAATAGTAGATATTTTAGCAGGTGGTAGTACAGACGGAAAAAATTCCATATAAATTCGTCCAGTTTTTATTGAGTACTGAGATACAGCTGTCGGTACTTAACCCTAAAACTCAAAGCAAAGCCAAATGAGGACGTTCAAAGTTGATTTTCAAAAATTCCTCCACCAACTTCAATGCACATTTGACTTCTCTCGATAACACCACGTGTAGTTCTTCTGAGGTCGTCATTGCATTCTTTTATGAGGGCTGCACTATTCATAATCAGAACGATCAAATCGGCTCTTGGGTTTACTTTTTCTTTGTAGACTTCACCTTTAACCATCCCCGCAGGCAAAATGCAGAGAGAGAGGATCTGGGGACTTTGAAGGCTAAGAAAAGTGCCCCTATCTAATGATCAATCTTCCGGGAAATGTTAGGTTTGGATAATGTGTCACCTGACGACTAGCATGTGCAGGAGCCCCGTAATGCTGGAGAAACATACGCATTCTTGTAGCCAAATGAACCTGCATCTCGGTTCTTACAATAGTGCAATAGGTGTGCACTGGTTAGATGTAACTGAAGAGAGATTCCAACTCGGATTGTGGTTAAGGGCGAATCCCAAGCGCATGGCCACGAACAATTGGAAGCGGAAACTAAATGTCCTCGGAACCTTGTTGAAGGACCATGACATGCGATCGTTAGGCCGACTGCAGAAAGTTTGAAAGTCCCCTTAGAAAAATTATACAAGACTGTGCTTAAACTGACACACAATATCTTTAGCGCAACGCAATCTGACTTCCAAAAATCCCTACGAAAGAATGGCCCTGACTAGCATTAACCTATACGTTTCACAAATCACTTACCTCACAAAAATCTTCGTTACTCAAGCTACTGCAATACAGCGAGCGCCACTACTGCCAGCTAAATAAAAGATTCAAACTACTGAAGGCACTAACTACTGGTAGGCATAGTTAGCAAATGAAAGATTTTAATACAGAACAAACAATGTATTTACCTTAATAGTCATAATATATATATATATATATATATATATATATATATATATATATCAGTTCGTGACACCAATTCTTACAAATTTCAAAACTCCGCCATCTCTCTCCCCACGTCCATCACTGCTGGCGGCTCACCTCCAACTGCGCAACGCTACGCGCTGTTAGCATCCAGCTGCCGCTGCTCGACACTACAATGGCAGACAACAATGTAAACTAGCCACAGACTACACACAGCACAGCCAGTGATTTTTCATACAGAGCGCTACGTGGCGTTACCAATAAGAAAATGTAAACAGCCTACTCACAAGTTCAGTTTATAGATACATACATAATTAGCAAAATATATCATGTCGCAGCAGTCTTACCGATACTACAGATCACTGCACATAAAATATTGGCTGTAGCCTCTCGGTATGTGTGAAAATAAAATATCTTCAAAGTATCCTTCCACACGGCGACATTGCAGAGGCAAAACTGAGGACTTGGAATTAAAGACGTGCTCTTAAACTAATACATGCCACTAAGACAGGCATCACGAAACTTCTGTCCCTCTCGTTAGATCCTGGGGATAGGAAAGCTCATGTTAATGTAGCATGCCAGCCTGGATTACGTCAGAAAGTACTATGGCAATTGGAGCTGTATAAGACTAACATTCATCTGCCGTCGTTGCTGTATTTCAACGCGCTGTGACAGTGTGGACGTCGGTCCTTCGATATTTAAGATGTAATTGTTTTCTGAGGCAATTGAGGTGATTTGCGAACATTTGTCTTGCCATCAATATAATGGGACTTCAGCGGCATCCAATCCTTAGTCATTGCTTTGTGCCGGCGCTAACCCATGTTATATATATGCGAATCAGATTGTAGTTCATATTTAGTCAAATAACGAATGGTCAGTATACAAGTATGGCGACCGGGGTGGCCGAGCGCTTCTAGGCGCTACAGTCTGGAACCGCGCCACCTCTACCGTCGCAGGTTCGAATCCTGTCTCGGGCATGGATGTGTCTGATGTGCTTAGGTTGTTGTTGTTGTTGTTGTTGTTGTTGGGATTTTTAAGGGGGACTAAACAGCTAAGGTCATCAGTCCCCCATTCCAAAAAACCGGCGAAACAAAATTTACGGAACTGAAAGAACACCAATGTGTCAGCGAACACTAGAGACAAGAAGAGTACAGACGAACACTGGACAGAAAGAAACAGAAGAAAAGAAGAGGGTTGGAGACTGGTTGACTGACCATGGGAACAAAAATTGGGAAAGAGTCAACCATCCGAATACACACATTAAAATCTGCAACCAATGAGACACTCGAGGACAAGATACACAGAAAAGGAAAGGGACAGGTCCCCCCTAAATGGAACCATAAAAAGGACTACCACGGATAAAATTTAAAACGTCGTCAGCCATGGAGGCATCGTCGCATAAAACCAAAGGCAACGTGCCCGGGAGATTAAAAGTCTGCCGGAGGATGCGCAGTCGGGGACACTCCAACAAAATGTGGGCGACCGTCAACCGGGACCCACACTGATACAGGGGGGGATCCTCCTGACACAAAAGATGTTCGTGCGTCAGGTAGGTATGGCCGATGCGGAGCCGACACAGGATGACAGAGTCCCTGCGAGAAGCCCGCAGGGAGGACACTGCCACACATCGGTCGTCTCCTTCACAGCCCGCAGTTTATTCGGAGAAGTCAGGCTACGCCATTCGTCACGCCACATCTGAAGCACCTTACGGCGCAACACCAGCTGCAAATCACGAGCCGGGAGGCCGATCGCCAAAGTGGGGGCGTCGACCGCCCCTTTGGCCAGCCTGTCGACACGTTCATTCCCCGGGATGCCAACGTGACCTGGCGTCCAAACAAAGACCACCGAACGACCAGAGCGGGTAATGGCAAAAACAGACTCCTGAATAAAGGATACCAGAGGAGAAGAGGTATAGCAGCGGTCGATAGCCTGGAGGCTGCTCAGGGAGTCACTGCAGATGACGATGGACGTACCTGAGCAGGAACGCATATGCTCAAGAGCGCGCAATATGGCCACCAGCTCTGCAGTAAAAATACTGCAGCCAGCCGGCAAGGAGCGCTGTTCAACATGGGCAGCGTGAGCAAAAGCGTAGGCAGGACGACCATCCACCAGGGAACCATCAGTGTAGACAGGCTCACAGCCTGAAAATGAGGCGACGAGCGCAAGAAAACGGTGACGGAGGGCCACATGCGGAACCGAGTCCTTGGGTTCCCGTGCCAAGTCCAGGCGGACGGACGGACGGATGGGTCATACACCAGGGAGGCGTGCGTGCACAGGCCCGGAAGGGCGGCAGAAGAGGGAACGACCCCAGTTCCGACAGCAGGGACTGGATGCGGACAGCAATGGAAAGCCCAGACCTAGGTCGCCGGTCGGGCAGAGGGAGGACCCTGGCAGGGAAAAGCAGGCGATGATTGGGATGGCCCGGTGAGCAATGCACGTGGACAGCATAGTCGGCGAGCAGTCGGTGGCGGCGATTCCGCAGCGGGGGAACCCCGGCCTCCACCAGCAGACTATCCACGGGGCTCGTACGGAAAGCACCAGTTGCAAGCCGAACCCCACAGTGGTGTATGGGGTCCAACAACGTCAACACTGAGGGCGATGCAGACCCATAGGCCAGGCTCCCATAATCAAGCCTGGACTGCACAAGGGCTCTGTACAATCGCAACAGCGTGCTGCGATCTGCACCCCAAGACGCATGGCTCAGGCAGCAGAGGGCGTTGAGGTGCTGCCAGCACTTTTGCTTCAGCTGAGTAATATGAGGAACCCATGTGAGCCAGGCATCAAAGACGAGTCCTAAGAAGCGGCTAGTGTCCACCACTTCAAGTAGGTGACCGTCGAGGTAAAGTTCCGGATGAGGGTGGACCGTCCGACGCCTGCAGAAGTGCATAACTCGAGTCTTGGCCGCAGAGAACTGAAATCCATGAGTCAGAGCCCATGATGCCGCCTTGCGAACGGCTGCTTGCAGCCTGCGTTCGGCGACTCCCGTAGTCGTTGAGTTAAATGAGATGCAGAAGTCGTCGGCATACAAAGAAGGAGACACCGACGACCCCACAGCTGCAGCCAGACCATTAATGGCCACTAGAAATAAGGAAACGCTCAACACCGAGCCCTGCGGGACCCCATTTTCCTGTATATAAGATGAACTAGAGGCGGCACCGACTTGCACCCGGAAAGAGCGGCGCAATAAAAAGTTTTGAAGAAAAGCTGGGAGCTGACCACGAAGACCCCACTCGCGCAACGTAACAAGGATGTGATGCCTCCATGTTGTGTCATATGCCTTCCGCAGATCAAAAAATACAGCAACGAGATGCTGACGGCGGGAAAAGGCCGTACGGATAGCAGATTCCAGCCGCACCAAATTGTCCGCAGCAGACCGGCCCTGACGGAAGCCACCCTGGGATGGAGCGAGGAGACCGCGCGACTCAAGGACCCAACACAAACGCCGCCCCACCATACGTTCGAGCAATTTGCACAAAACGTTGGTTAGTGTAATGGGACGATAGCCGTCCACCGCCAGAGGGTCCGCACCGGGCTTCAAGATGGGAACGATAACACCCTCTCGCCATTGCGACGGGAACACGCCCTCGCTCCAAATGCGGTTAAAGATGGTGAGGATGTGTCTCTGGCAGTCCCTGGAGAGATGCTTCAGCATCTGTGCGTGGATGCAGTCCGGTCCTGGCGCTGTATCAGGGCAATTGGCGAGGGCAGAGAGGAATTCCCTCTCGCTGAAAGGAGCATTGTATTTTTCAGAACGACGTGTGTGGAACGATAACGGCGTCCGCTCGGCGCGCTCCTTTAGAGAGCAAAAGGCAGGAGGGTAAGTTGCAGTCGCAGAGCTCGTAGCAAAGTGCGTGGCAAGGTGGTCAGCAATGGTGGCAGCGTCCGTGCAGACAGCGCCGTCCAGGGAGATTCCAGGGACACCCATAGGGGTCTGGTATCCATAAATCCGCCGGATGCGGGACCACACGAGCGACGGGGAGACACGGGAGCCCAAGGATGAAATGTACCTCTCCCAGCATTCCTGCTTACGCTGTGCAATAAGACGACGGGCCAAGGCACGGAGCTTCTTAAAGGCGATGAGGGTCTCCAGAGACGGGTGCCGCTTATGACGCTGGAGTGCCCGCCTACGGTCGCGAATAGCCTCAGCAATCTCCGGCGACCACCAGGGGACAGACTTCCTCAGAGGGAGTCCAGAAGAGCGAGGGATGGCAGTCTCGGCCGCAGAAATAATTGACGAGGTCAAGACACGGATCACCTCGTCAATGTCACCCTGTGGAAGAGAAGCAATGGTGGCAGCGGAAGTAAAAGCCGGCCAGTCAGCCCTGTTGAGAGCCCAGCGGGGCAGGCGCCCAGAAGAATGACACTGGGGCAGTGACAAATAGATGGGAAAATGGTCACTACCACACAGATCAGGATGCACTCTCCAGTGAAGGGATGGGACAAGTCCGGGGCTGCAAAGAGAGAGATCGATGGCCGAGAACGAGCCATGGGCCACACTGAAATGCGTGGGAGCACCGGTGTTCAAGAGGCTAAGGTCGAGCTGAGCCAACACATGCTCCACAGCGCGACCGCGGTCATCGGAGACAGTCCCACCCCATAGAGGGTTATGGGCATTGAAATCGCCCAGAAGCAGCATTGGCGGCGGGAGTTGAGCCAGCAGCGCAGCCTAGACATGTCGGGGGAGTTGCCCATACGGAGGAACGTAAACAGAGCAAACAGTAATAGCCGGCGAGAGCTCAATCCTGACAGCGACTGCCTCTAAAGGCGTCAGAAGGGGTACTGGTGAGCTACAGACAGAGTGGTGAACAAAGAGGCAAACTCCACCTGAAGCTCGTTGACAGTCAGCGCGGTTCTTATAGTATCCCCGATAACCGCGAAGGGCAGGGGTCCGCATTGCTGGAAACCAAGTTTCCTGAAGAGCAATGCACAGAACAGGGGAAACACTCAAAAGCATCCGGAGCTCAGGCAGGTGGCGGAAATAACCGCCGCAATTCCACAGGAGAATGGAAGCTGGAAGGTACTGGGAGGGCGTTAAGTCCACTAAGAGGCAGACGGCGCCGCAGAGTCAACGGCCGCCACCGAGCGAGAGTCAGCTGTGTCCATAGGAGAGGTCCCCGAGGGTTCCGTGAGGGCGAGATCCGCGGCAGAGGCGAGGATCTCCACCGCATCCCCAGAGCCAGAGCTATTGACAGCAGGCGGTACTGAAACTGCCGGAGCGTCCTTCTTGGACACGTTCCGGTCCTTCTTCTCGCGTCTGTCCTTTGGCTTAGAGGGCTGGGAGAGCTTCTCTGAAGGAGCGTCGGAGGCTGACGACGACGCAGAAGCCCTACGACCAGCAGGTGGATGAACCTTCAGCCACTGGCTGACATCCGGCGGGGTAGCAGAAGAAACGGAAGAAGGGAGGGCCGGCAGAGACGACGCCGGCAGAGACGACGCCGGCAGAGACGACGCCGGCAGAGACGACGCCGGCAGAGACGACGCCGGCAGAGACGACGCCGGCAGAGACGACGCCGGCAGAGACGACGCCGGCAGAGACGACGCCGGCAGAGACGACGCCGGCAGAGACGACGCCGGCAGAGACGACGCCGGCAGAGACGACGCCGGCAGAGACGACGCCGGCAGAGACGACGCCGGCAGAGACGACGCCGGCAGAGACGACGCCGGCAGAGACGACGCCGGCAGAGACGACGCCGGCAGAGACGACGCCGGCAGAGACGACGCCGGCAGAGACGACGCCGGCAGAGACGACGCCGGCAGAGACGACGCCGGCAGAGACGACGCCGGCAGAGACGACGCCGGCAGAGACGACGCCGGCAGAGACGACGCCGGCAGAGACGACGCCGGCAGAGACGACGCCGGCAGAGACGACGCCGGCAGAGACGACGCCGGCAGAGACGACGCCGGCAGAGAAGTGGGAGGGGGAGGGATCGAGCCCCCTGGTTTTGGAGCAGATGTCACTCCTGAAGCATGTGCAGGGGGAGTGACAGAAGGGGGTTTGCCCCCAACTGCTAAGGGGGCAACAGAGGAAGGCTTGCCCCCAGACACAAGGGGGGCAGACAGAGATGGACGGCCCCGAGGGCCAACTGAAGGCGGCACAGAGGAGGCGACAACTGCCGCCCGTGAGGGCGACGATAACGTAGCTGCAGCATAAGAAGTTTGAAGAGGGACAGGATGCAACCATTCAAATTTCAGTTTTGCCTCGCGATAAGTAAGCCGGTCCAGGGTCTTAAATTCCATAATCTTCCACTCCTTATGAAGAACGGGGCAGTCCGGCGAGCATGGAGAGTGGTGTTCCCCACAGTTGACACAGACAGGCGGAGGCGCACATGGAGAATCGGGATGAGAGGGGCGGCCGCAATCTCGACATGTGGCGCTGGATGGGCAACGGGAGGACATATGCCCAAACTTCCAGCACTGGAAGCACCGCATCGGGGGAGGGACGTATGGCTTGACGTCACAACGGTAAACCATTACCTTGACCTTCTCAGGCAATACAGCACCCTCGAAGGCCAAGATAAAGGCACCGGTGGCCACCCTGTTGGTCTTGGGTCCTCTGTGCACACGACGGACAAAATGCACACCACGTCGTTCCAAGTCAGCTCTCAGCTCGTCATCGGACTGTAACAAGAGGTCGCGATGGAAAATAATCCCCTGGACCATATTTAAGCTACTGTGGGGAGTGACGGTAACAGGGACGTCTCCCAGCTTATCACACAAGAGCAACGCCCGTGACTGGGCTGGGGAGGACGTCTTGAGGAGGATGGACCCATTCCTCATTTTAGACAAATCCGCCACTTCCCCAAACTTATCCTCCAGGTGTTCCACAAAAAACATAGGCTTTGTCGAAAGAAAGGAGTCACCATCAGTCCTGCTGCAGACAAGGTATTGTGGTACATAAGGCTCCTGCTTGGCACTAGATCTGCGTCCCTCCCATGGCGCAGCCAACGAGGGGAACGACTGAGGATCATATTGTGCAGCATCGAATTCAATTTTGCCTCGCTTAGAGACGCTGGTGGCAGTGCGACCACCAGCTTGGTGAGATTTATTGCGCTTCATTGCGCCACATCCGCCCAGATGCCACCTACTCCGAACGAGGGCTCTCCCCAAGGGCGCCACCCAGCCAAAGCAACGGGTACCTGGCCGATATCCCATTGCCCGGAGTCCCCGTGCCCCAGACAAGATGGGCACATACTCCTTGGCATGCATGGGGAGGAAACAGCTCTGGCATCTGTAGTGCGATCCCTGCGTGGTCAGGGGGCTACCACCAAGAGGGTACATGACGACCCCACCACAACGGACTGGCTACCGTGCTGGATTTTAGGTGTTGAAAGGGTCCACAGTTGCCGTGGGCGCTAAGAAGGGGATTGCGCACAAGACGAGGAGGCAACCCAGAAGACATGGGGTGTAAATCCCTCCACACGACAATAGATAGCATGCAATATGTAGGTGCACGATGGACCAATAGAAAAACACCACGTAAGGCGTCCTTCCCCAAATGGCACGCACTAACAACAGAAATTTTGAAAATGGCAGGTCAAACCCAAGTGGGGACCATCACATAAGGCCGAAACTTTGAAGACTCCTTTTAGTCGCCTCTTACGACAGGCAGGAATACCGCGGGCCTATTCGTACCCCCGAACCCGCAGGGGGAGATGTGCTTAGGTTTGAGTAGTTCTACGTTCTAGCGGACTGATGACCTCAGAAATTAAGTCCCATAGTGCTCAGAGCCACTTGAACCATTTTTTAAGTATACAAGTATTTACGAACAGTAGAAGTAGAATTGCAGTGAACTGATCACTTAACCAAGTGCAACATAGGGCACCTGTGTAATGAGTCATTCGAAATGCATAGCTGAGGGTAATATTTGTTGCATAATTAGTGTAATACCCGCACGATGATCTCTGTAGTCATACTGTATTTTTAGCAGCCCGCGAATGGAGAACTATGTTCCTTAAATCGGATTACTCAAACTGAGGCCAAATAAAGAGAAGCGACGACGCCACAACAATATCTTTACTTAAGTAGGTAGTCAGCGCTAAATTATGTGAGCCACCATTAACGTTACTGTAATCAGTTTGACAGCATAACACCACCACAACTATTGACAACCTGAACCATATCATCACGCAGTTGTGACTCGCAGTGATTACAAGTTGCTGATGTTTGTCAAAAATAGCAGAAAGCGCCTCTGAAGTTCCATTTGCATTACCCCTAGGACGGAGATAATCCTAATCAGCAGTAATTGGTCACCCTGCGAAGCGAAGGGTCCACTTATTGTCTCAAGTTCTTGCAGTTTGACATTAATGCAGTTCCTGATGGTTTCATACTACCAGGTTCTTTTGGCTATCGGAATACTCGTATGGGAATTATAAAAGTATAATTGCTAGAACGCTCAACTACCTTAATAACACTTCATTCTGCATTGAACACGACTCGGAAAGCGACGTTAATTTGACGTTTCCATCGATCTCCAGACGTCTTACT
Organism: Schistocerca gregaria; assembly: GCF_023897955.1. NCBI lineage: Eukaryota > Metazoa > Arthropoda > Insecta > Orthoptera > Acrididae > Schistocerca > Schistocerca gregaria. The sequence goes on along the minus strand of NC_064931.1, from coordinate 649,834,763 downwards.
GAATGAAGTCTGAAGTGCATGCACAGTTGTGTTGCCTGCCGCATGGATTCTGTCAAGTGTTGTGGCAGCTGGCAGTCATTGCTCAATAAAGACATGTGCAAAACAATCAAGTATTATATTTGTCGTGGTTGGCAGGAGAGCCAACACCGTGTTACTAGAGGAGGCCGAAAGGCACGCGATGTAGCTCACGCAGGCTGGCGTGAGGTCTGGAACAGGACAAGGAAATCAGAATTCAGAAAAACGGACATAGCTGGTGGAACACTTAACTTTAATCCATTAATGACGAAGAACGTCGCTCTTGACGATACATGATTCACAATATCAATAGTAAATGAATATGGCGCCTTGCTAGGTCGTAGCAAATGACGTAGCGGAAGGCTATGCTAAACTATGGTCTCGGCAAATGAGAGCGTATTTTGTCAGTGAACCATCGCTAGCAAAGTCGGTTGTACAACTGGGGCGAGTGCTAGGAAGTCTCTCTAGACATGCCGTGTGGCGGCGCTCGGTCTGCAATCACTGATAGTGGCGACACGCGGGTCCGGCGTATACTACCGGACCGCGGCCGATTTATAGGCTACCACCTAGCAAGTGTGGTGTCAGGCGGTGACACCACATCCCTCCCCCGCAAATCGGCGTACGGTTGTGGCATAAGGCTTCCGCCCGCCGTGGGGAGGACCGCATGTTGACGTATGCGACGAGGTGGGGAGCCTAACAACAGGCGAGGCTGTGCCACCCGCACCCTGCCATTCGGACCGCGGGGAGCTAGGAAACACCTGAAAACCTGCTCCAGGGTGCACGCCAACATGCGGTGTATGCGCCCGCAGAGAGACAGGAGGGGCCGAAGGGTCGACCTCCATCGGGCGGGGGCACCCGACGGGCGAAGACGACATATGGTCCGGAGCGGGCAAGAGTTCCATGTAGGAGGACAACTGGTCACGGGAAGCGATCGGCGGCGCGTGACTCAGGGAGGCGCCCGGCGGTTGCAGCGACGCGTCCACTGCGGGCGTCGCCGGCGGGAGAACAGGCGGCGCGGCTGCGGCGCGTCGCCATGGGGCAAAATGGAAGGCAGCGTCGTTAACAACTGGGGTTGAGGCGAGCCAGTAGATGGGTCCCCGGGGCGCTGACCGGACGGCACCGTCGCTGAAAGCAGACGACGAGCGGCAGATCCCGTGCGACGACAGAGGCGCAGCTGATTGAGATGCCGACGCACCTCACCAGATTCCCCCAAAACCAGATCCATAGCGCTGCCAAGGCAGCGAAGAATGCGCCCTTCGAGCCAACGCCGTGAACCTCGATAGTGGCGATAGTAGACAACGTCGCCTGGAGCAAAAGCAGGTGTCGGCCGCTGCACAGGAACCTGATACGGCGGATATAGCAAAGACATCAAGGTTCGATGAGGGCGACCGTGTAGCAACTCAGCCGGCGAGCGACCATCTCGGGGCTGAGAGCGATACGAGGACAAAAACAGCAATAACGCGTCCTCCCGAGAATGCGACTCTTTCAACTTCGACATCTGTGACTTGAAAGTCCTGACCGATCGTTCAGCGGCACCGTTTGACTGTGGCGAAAACGGCGCGGACGTCAGATGTTGAATACCATTGGCCCTGCAGAATGACTGAAATTCTGCGGACATGAATTGTGGGCCATTGTCGGAAACAATAGTCTGTGGAAGACCTTCAATGTAAAAGATAGCGGATAACGCTTGGATGATGGCAGATGACGTCGTGGAAGACATCCGGACAACAATAGGAAAATTACTGAATGAATCTACCACAACCAACCATCGAGCATTCCAGAATGGACCAGTAAAATCAATGTGTAAGCGTTGCCATGGGGAAGTGGCTTTTGACCATGCAAAGAATTTCCGCGGTGGTGCTGATTGTTGTTCGGCACACACCATGCAAGAAGAGCACATATTCGTAATCGCGGCATCGATTCCGAAACAAGTACAGTGCTGACGAGCAAGTTGTTTCGTTCTCACTATACCCCAATGTCCTTGGTGGAGAAGCTGCAAGACAGAGGACTGTAACGAACGTGGTACCACGACCCTAGACTGATCATTATCAGAACGCAACAGCAAAACACCACGCCGTACAAAGAGTCTCTCCTTGTGAACAAAAAGTCGGCGAACCAACGGGTCCCCGATCCGTGACTTTGACAAGGGCCATTGCGTAGCAACAAAACGCAGAACGCGAGCAAGGACAGGGTCGGCAGCTGTGGCTGTAGCTACACGACGAAAATCAATCGGAAACGATTCGACCACGTCATCGGTTTCCGCATCAATGAACATGCAAGCACGTTCGGAGGAATCGAATGCCCTATCCTCAGCAACAGGCAAACGGGACAACGCATCGGCGTTTCCGTGCTTAGCAGTGGACCGATACAAGATATCGTATGCGAGAGGAAAACAGACCAGCGAATGAATTCCTGCGCTGTACGTGGAGGTACAGGTTTGGTCGGATGAAAAAGCGATGTCAAACGTTTGTGGTCTGTGATTATGGTAAAATGACGACCATACAAGAAATCATGAAACTTTGTAACACCAAATACGAGAGCCAATGCTTCTTTCTCGATCTGTGAATAATTTCTTTGCGCAGACGAGAGGAATTTGGACGCAAAGGCAATACGGCGATACGGCGATCGTGCGATCCATCTTTGTGCGCAAGCACAGCACCGATCCCGAAATCCGATGCATCCACCATCATCAAAATGGGCTTCTGGGGATCGAATGGCGTAAGGCAAGTATTGGAAAGCAACGCCGATATCAAGTGGCGAAAGGCGCGTTCGCATTCCGTCGTCCAGACGAACGGAACACCTTTACGGCGTAAGCGATGAAGCGGAGCTCAAATGGAAGAAGCATGTGGCACATATCTGTTATAAATTATTTTTCCCAGCACACTCTGTAGCTGCTTCAAATTCTGCGGCGACGGCAAGTCTTGTATGGCACGGAGGTGCGTTGGACTGTGATGTATGCCTTGGGCATTGAGTACATGTCCCAAGTATGGCAAGTCACGAGCAAAAAACACACCGTTGTCCTTCCGCAAGCGAAAAGCATTTTGTCGCAAGACCTGAAATAATGTTCTGAGTTTGGCCAAATGTTCTTCTTCCGTCTTTCCGGAGATCACAATATCGTCCAGATAACTTGCTGCAGTAGGGGCCGACGCACAAACAGTTTGTAGATATTGCAGAAACAATGCAGGGGCGGATGCACACCCGAATGGCAGTCGTTTGAATCGATACAAACCAAGATGCGTGTTAACCACCAAAACGCGCTGGGATTCTTCGTCCATCGGTATTTGCAAGTACGCATCTGCTAGGTCCAACTTCGAAAAATATTTACCCGGGCACAGTTTGTCAAAAAGATCTTCCGGGCGGGGTAAATGAAAAGTTGCAATCACTAGTTGTGGATTCACTGTTGCCTTGAAGTCCACACAAAGTCTGAATTTGCCGGAACGTTTTTGAAAAATTACTAAGGGTGATGCCCAGAGAGAAGCCTGCACACGTTCAATTACACCTTGTGATTCCAAATCGTGTAATGTTTTTGCGACCTTATCACGCAATGCGTGGGGAACATTGCGCGCTCTGAAAAATTTCGGTTGCGCGTTTACTTTCAGTTCCAAATGTGCTTTATAGTTCTTAGCACAACCGAGGCCCGGTGCAAAAATGTCTGCAAATTCTTTACATAGACGAGAAACACTGTCTGAAGGCACCGTCTGGTTCACTGATAGGACCTGATTTACTATAGACAAGTTAAACAACTGAAATAAATCGAAACCAAACAAGTTCATTGCAGAAGAAGAACGAAGGACGTAAAATGACAAGTTTTGTTTGTCCTTTGTATGTTGCAAGAAGGCTGCCCTGTCCTAACACATGGATCTCTTGACCTGAATAGCTAGTTAACATTTGCGGCACGCAACGGAGGTGTGCCCAGCAGTTTGTAAGTAAGTATCTTGACTGATCAGTGAAAATGCAGCTCCGGTATCGAGCTGGCATGGTATCACTTTGCCGTTAATGTCCAAGTCTACAAAAAGTTTATTGTCCTGCTGACGACAAGAGCGACTGTCTCGTGCAACGTGAACTGACACTGGTACATAATCACTTGCGACTTGACGGGAGTTCCGGCGATGTCGACGCACACTATTTTTGGGACGAACACAGCCACTGTTAGAGAGAGTGGCACTGCGCGGAGTGGAATGAACTACATGAATTTCCATGGGCGAAGTTACGCGAGCCTGAGTATCCTTGGTGCGATTCCGATTCCAGCGCGAAGCAAAGGGCCTGGAACGGTTTTGAGCTTCCGATCTGAGCTTTTGCTGGCAAACACTCTGAACATGTCCTTTTTTATTACAATAAAAGCAAATAGCTTGGCGTGACGGGCAATTCTCACGCGAATGTTTAGAAGCACACCACGGGCATGATTTGATCACTGCATGCCGGCGCGGCACGCGTGGCTGAGAGCCTGGCGGCAGCGGCGCGGCCGGGCGCGAGGGCTGTTTACTGCTCCGTGCAGCTCGCCCGGCGGGCCGGTTAACCTGACACACTGCTGGCGAAGTTTCAAGTGATTCCTGAACAAAGTCAAGTGTGTCCTGCGGATCCAATATGTCCATCACTTGTTGAAGGGAGTGATTTACTAGTTTCAAAATCTGTTCCCTTATACGAACATCAGAAACGTTCTGTGCAATTGCATCACGTACCATAGTATCTGAATAAGGGAGTCCACATGGACACTCAAAAGCACAATCCCTAGTAAGGCCTTGCAAGGTTGCAACCCACTCCCGATTAGTCTGACCTGCCGTACGTTTTGTACGAAAGAAGGTATACCTTTTCGCAACTACATTGACTGATTCTTTGAAATATGCATCTAATGCACACAAAATTTCTTCGTAGGACAGAGTTGCTACGTCGCGTCGGGGAAATAATTAGACTATCACACGGTACGTTTGTACGCCGACCGAAGATAACAAAAATGGCTGCCGCTCGTTACCTTGAATTCTGTAGGCGGCGAGATGGAATCCAAATTGTCGTGACCACTCCGTCCAGCTTTCCAGTGCAGCATCAAAAGGTAGAAAAGTTGGTGCAACAGCGAGTTGTGGGTGCGTTAGCGGTGAAGCGGCTGCTGCCGCATCGTTTTGCATCGTACGTTGACTCTGGACGAGCTGTCCAAGGGCATCCAGTAAGGCCTGCGTCTGCTGATTCTGTAAGCCATAAAATTCGGACAGTACATCTGGAGATTGTGGCGAAGCCATTACACAAGTAAATCAGGGCAATATCGATAAGAACGCGGTTTTGCCTCGTCGCCAATGTTGTGGTTGGCAGGAGAGCCAACACCGTGTTACTAGAGGAGGCCGAAATGCACGCGATGTAGCTCACGCAGGCTGGCGTGAGGTCTGGAACAGGACAAGGAAATCAGAATTTAGAAAAACGGACATAGCTGGTGGAATACTTAACTTTAATCCATTAATGACGAAGAACGTCGCTCTTGACGATACATGATTCACAATATCAATAGTAAATGAATATGGCGCCTTGCTAGGTCGTAGCAAATGACGTAGCGGAACGCTATGCTAAACTATCGTCTCGGCAAATGAGAGCGTATTTTGTCAGTGAACCATCGCTAGCAAAGTCGGCTGTACAACTGGGGCGAGTGCTAGGAAGTCTCTCTAGACATGCCGTGTGGCGGCGCTCGGTCTGCAATCACTGATAGTGGCGACACGCGGGTCCGACGTATACTAACGGACCGCGGCCGATTTAAAGGCTACCACCTAGCAAGTGTGGTGTATGGCGGTGACACCACAATATTAAAGCAGGTGTCCAGTACATAATAGTATGAACATTTTTACACGCTTATAAATAACACAATTTAATTTTGATCATTCACGCCGAGTTATATACTCTGAGTCAGACGTCAGTGTTTGTTTACAAGTGCGGTCGATTGACCAGACGGTACAATGCCACGCAAAACTAATACCAATTTTGATATACGACAACTTGTAATTTTTCATAATGCGAAAGGTAAATCATATAGAAAAATTGCTGCCGTGCTGAACATGTGTAAGAGTACTGTGGAGGCCTTTGTAGTATGGTCCCTTCAATCCCTAAAAACCAACCAGTACTGTGGAAAACTTCGTCAGACTTATACCTCAATCGGGCCAACCAACGAAGTTGAATGCACGTTACATAGGGAATCTAATATGAAAAATAAAGAAGGATACTACAGTTAGAGCATCTACATTAGCAAGTGAGCTTCTAAACGAGACGGGAAAGATGGTAAATCCTCAAACAATTCGCAGGGCATTGAAAAATAGTTGCTACAGTTCAAGAGTAGCCAAAAAGAAACCATATGTGAAAAGACAGAATCGATAGAAGAGATTGAACTTTTCTAAAGAGTTTGTTACAAAGGAAGAAACAGGGTGAATGGCATTTTGCCGACGAAAGTAATTTTAACATTTTTGGGTCGGAAGAAAATGAAAACGTCGTGTGGATAGTGCCTCCCGTGAAGCAGACCGGTTGCCTGGTGCAAGTCTTTATAGTTGACGCCACTTCGGCGACTTGCGTGTCGATGAGAATGATATGATGATGAAGATAACACAACATCCAGTCCCCGAGCGGAGAAAACCTCCGACCCAGCCGGGAATCGAACCCAGGCCTCTCGTATGGAATTCTGCAGCGCTGACCACTTTTTTTTTTTTTTTTTTTAAATCTCACTTTGTTCGTTAATGTTCGTTGCATTTGTTCGTGTCAGACGTCCCATGACATCGTCTGCAGTTTTTTTTTCCCATTAGAGAGGGCAGCTACCCATCTGACCGAACTCGCTTGGCTACCATGCCGGCACCACTCAGCTATGGAGGAGGACTTTGGGTCGGCTGGACGAAGGATGATGAGGAGCAAGAAGAATGGAGAACTGAAAGTCAGCTGATTGCAAAGCATGGAGGGTGCAGTGTTCCTGTCTGGGGCTGCTTATCCACATTTAGACCAAGTGAATTAGTGTTCATCGACAGTATCATGGACAAATATGTTTATCTGAACATACTAAAAAAACAATTTACCGAAAAGTGCTGAAAAAATAGGATATTAAACAAATTCAAGCCTTAGAAACTCATAAACCACCTCCTCGATCACCAGACATTCAGGACATGTGGGGGAAATTAGAGTGACGTACTAGAAAAACACCAATATCTTCTGAAGACTCGATATATGTTCTGACTATTTATAAAAGATCATTAGCAGGATGCCGAAGCATTTGAAAGAAGTGATGCAACAGAATAGCTAGCCGACAAAATTATCGAAACATATATTTTTCGCAAAATTTATTTTGAAATAATTAGTTGTGAAAAGTGTCCGAATATTAGAATAACATGAAAATAGGACTTTTATTTCAACCCGTATTATTTAAGAACGTTAGTAAACCATGTTAACAAAATTTATGCTATTATTTACAAGGTATACACTGAGGTGACAAAAGTCAAGGATTACCTTCTAATACCCTGGCAAGGAAAGCGTTTCTGAAGAAGAGAAATTTGTTAACATCGAGTATAGATTTAAGTGTCAGGAAATCATTTCTGAAAGTATTTGTATGGAGTGTAGCCATGTATGGGAGTGGAACATGGACGATAACTAGTGTGGACAAGAAGAGAATGGAAGCTTTCGAAATGTGGTGCTACAGAAGAATGCTGAAGATTAAATGGGTAGATCACATAACTAATGAGGAGGTATTGAATAGGATTGGGGAGAAGAGGAGTTTGTGGCACAACTTGACCAGAAGAAGGGATCGGTTGGTAGGACATGTTCTGAGGCATCAAGGGATCGCCAATTTAGGATTGGAGGGTAGCGTGGAGGGTAAAAATCGTAGAGGGAGACCAAGAGATGAATACACTAAGCAGATTCAGAAGGATATAGATTGCAGTAGGTACTGGGAGATGAAGAAGGTTGCACAGGACAGAGTAGCATGGAGAGCTGCATCAAACCAGTCTCAGGACTGCAGACAACAACAACAACAACAACAACAACAACCCTGCCGGACCTCCTTTTGCCCGGCATAGTACAGCATCTCGACGTGGCATGCACTCAACAAGAAGTTGACAGTCCCTTGCACAAATGTTGAACCATTCTACCCTTATAGCCGTCCACAATTGCAAAAGTGTTGCTGGTGCAGTATTTTGTGCACGAACTGACCTCTCGATTATGTTCGATGGGATTCACGTCGGACGATCTGGGTGGCCTAATCATTCTCTCGAATTGTCCAGAACGTTCTTCGAACCAATCACGAACCGATGTGGCCTGGTGACAGCGCATTATCATCTATAAAAATTCAATCGTCGTTTGAGAATATGAAGTGCATGAATGGCTGGCTGGCTGCCAGTGGTCTCCAAACAGCCGAGCATAACCATTTCCAGTCAATAATCGGTTCGTTTGGACCAGAGGACCTACTCCATCCCATGTAAACACAACTCACACCATTTTTGAGCCACCACCAGCTTGCACAGTGCCTTGTTGACAACTTAGATCCATGACTTAGTGGAGTCTGCGCCACATTCGAACCCTACCGTTCTCTCTTACCAACTGAAATCAGGACTCATCTGATCAGGCCACGGTTTTCCAGTTGTCTAGAATACCACCGATATGGTCAATTTCCCAGGAGAGGCGCTATAGGCGTTGTTGTGATGTTAGCAAAGGCACTCACGTCGGCCATTTGCTGTCATAGCCCATAAACGCCAAATTTCGCCGCCCTGTCCTAAGGGATGCTTTCGTTGGACGTCCCACCTTAATATCTGTGGCTATTTAGCGCAGTGCTGCTTGTCTGTTAGCACTGATAACTCCACGCAAACGCCGCTGCTTTCAGTCGTTAGGTTAAGGTCATCCAAAAATGTATTATCTGGAGTGAGAGATAATGTCTGAAATTTGGTATTCTCGGCATCTCTTGACGGTGTGGAGCGCAGAATACTTAATTCCCTAACTATTTCCGAAATGGAATGTCCAATGCGTTCAAAGTACAGGGTGTACGTAAAGTCTGGGAACACTTTCAATTATTTATTGCACAAGAACTAAACATTGTACATATGTCATACATATTGCATTTTGAAGAGAAACTCTGAAAGTTTTTTTAAAAACATTCGATATGCGAACCACAAATGACCCGGCAGACGTCAGTACGATAATCGAAATCTTGCCATACCCGTCCCAGCATGGCATCGTCGACTGTGGCCATCGCTTCCCGTATTCTATCCCGGAGCTCTGCAACATCACGTGGTAGTAGCGATACATACACCAGATCTTTAATGTGTTCCCACAGAAAAAAGTCACACAGACTGAGATCTGATGATCGGGGAGGCCATTTCATGAAACATCTGTCCCCCTCTGTAGCACGGCTGATCCATCGATGCGGCGGCTCCGTGTTCAGGTACCGACGAACTTCACGATGAAATGGGGTGTAGCCCCCCCCCCCCCCCCCCCTGCTGAAAGATGAACAGAGATGCCGATTGCATTTGAGGCATCAGCCATTGCTGCAACATGTCCAAGTAGGAATATCCAGTGACAGTCCTCTCGGCGAAGAAGAATGACCCGTACAGTTCTCGCCGTGACAAGGCACAAAAAACATTTGCCTTTGGGGAATGGCGATCAAATTCAATTCATTTGTGTGGATGCTTTGTACCTCAGATTCAATAATTGAACTACTGTAGCACACTTGTTTTTGTCGAACTCGAACACACAGAAAGCTCGCTCCACACCTGAACTCGCCATGTTTGTGACTAGCGCTGACTATCGGCAAATTACCAAACTACGCTGTGGCGGTACTTTCAGGGTTTCTCTTCAAAATGACATATGTATGATATTTGTACTTTGTTTGGTTCTTGTGCAATAAATAACTGAAAGTGTTCCCGGAACTTCCTGTATGTTAATTCCTGTTGTGAGGCCATAGTCACTTCGCAAACCTTTCCATATGAATCACCTGAGTACAAATGATGTGTCTGTCAATGCACCGCCCTTTTATACATTGTGTGCATAATAGCGGCATATGTATAGGTGCATATTGCTGTCCCAAGACTTTGGTCACCTCCATGTATATAACTTAGCCTCCTCACACCTGTATTTTTTCTGGAGAAAGAAATACTTTTCTTTGTGCTCTAATGCTCTTAGGTGATTTTTTAGTGATTGTAGACGCAAGATTTATAAACATCGATGTACCTGTGTGGAAAATACACTTTGCACACTTGGCTTCTGTTTATACACTGAAGCGCCAAACAAACTGATATAGGCATGCATACTTAAATACAGAGATATGTAAACAAGCAGAACACGGAGCTAGGGTCGGCAAGGCCTATATAAGACAACAAGTGTCTGGCGCAGTTGTTAGATCTGTTACTGCTGGTACAATGGCAGGTTATCGCGATTTAAGTGAGTTTGGGCATGGTGTTATAGTCGGCGCACGAGCAGTGGGACACAACATGTCCGATATAGCGATAAAGTGGGGATTTTCCCCTTACGACCATTTCACGAGTGTATCGTTAATATCAGGAATCAGGTAAAATATCAAATTCCGAGATCGCTGTGGGCCGAAAAAGATCCTGCAAGAACGGGATCAACAACGACCGAAGAAAATCGTTCAAAGTGACGGAAGTGCAGTCCTTCCGCAAATTGTAGCAGATTTCAATGCTGGGCCATCAACAAGTGCCAACGTGCGGAACATCCAACGAATCATAAATATGGGCTTTGGTAGCCGAAGCCCCCTTCGTGTATCCTTGAAGATAGCACGACGCAAAGCTTTACGCCTCGTCTGGGCTTGTCAACACCGACGCTGGACTGTTGATTACTAGAAACATGTTAACCTGTTCAGGCGAGTCTCGTTTCAAATTGTATCGAGCGGATGGACGTGTACGGGTATCGGGGTAACATCATGAATCCATGGACCCTGCATGACATGAACATTATTGAGCATATCTGGAATGCCTTGCAAAGTGCTGTTCAGAAGAGATTTCCACCCCCTCGTACTCTTACGGATTTACGCAGCGCCCTGCAGGATTAATGGTATCAGTTCACTCCAGCACTACTTCAGACATTAGTCGAGTCCATGCCACGTCGTGTTGCGGCCCTTACGCGTATTCACGGCGGCCCTACACGATATTAGGCAGGCGTACCAGTTTCTTTGGCTCTTAAATGGAGAATAAAATAATTTTGAAATATTCACTGTTTTAATAAATAACGGATCATACAGTAATTACCAAGCAAAATAACAGTAATAATATTCAGTTATGCAGTGGAATATAACTAAGACACCACTTCTGTACGTTCTGGCGGCCATAAGCTGCTGCGTACTGCTACTGTCACTTGATGATATTTTTGTAGTTGTGCCCAGTACGTGGCATCACTTGTACTTTCATAAATGTGTACATGAGGTTCCCATTGAGAAAAAAATATTTCTCTTGCAGCTAATACATAGCAGACATTAATGTGCACTATTGTAGCTAGAGGGTTTGAAAGGTTTAATATAACACTTGGTTATACAGCGTGAAGGAAAAATGCCGCACTTGGTGGTCAGCATGGCAGTGTGGCCAAGAGCAAGTAGAATGAACTCTGCACTGTGCCGGAGCTGTTGCACTAGCTCAGTGAGACGAGGCAGTGTCTTGCAGAATAGATATGTACTCTCCGCTATGTTCGGACCAAACTTTATTTTCAGTTAAGGCATCAAATTGTACCCAATTTACACCTTCACAATGCGGTATCTTGTGTATTTCCTTCTGTTATTGTTACCATTATTTAAACATTTAGGCAGAACATGAACTTCTTACAGCCAGCAGCTGTGACCGAACGTTTCTAGGCGCTTCAGTCCGGAACCACGTGGCTGCTGCGGTCGCAGGTTCGAATCCTGCCTCGGGCATGGATGTGTGTGATGTCCTTAGGCTAGTTAGGTTTAAGCAATTCTAAGTCTAGGTGACTGTTGACCTCAGATGTTAAGTCCCATAGTGCTTAGAGCCATTTTTTGAACTTATTACAGATGTAAACGACGACTTTGTTTCGTTCATGAGACAAAAAAAAAACAATAGAAAATACTAGTGGATATAGTAATTTCGTCTGAATCCTACGAGGTAGAAAAAACACAATAGGTAGGTTACAGTAGACTGCACATTGTGCTACGCGCAATAACTGCATTCTGTACGTTTGACGTCCAGGCTTATCTTCAGAGAGCTGGTATGTACACGTACGAGCAACACTCACTTTAGAAAAGATGTTCAGTGTGACCCCCTTGCATTTGCAAACTCTTCGTCACTCGCTGGATCATACTTTGCTGGACCCTACGCAACACCCCTGGATCCACCATTGCAGAAGCGGTATGCACGCCAACTATAAGGTCGTGTACATCCAAGGGTTGTGTACTATTAACTTGTTCCTTTAACTGTCCCACAAATAAAAATCTAGTGGATTAAGGTCCGGGAAACGTGGAGGCCAGAACATTGGACCTCCACAACCAATCCATTCCCCTGGAAACGCTCCATTTAAATATTTACGCACATCATTCATTCCAAAGTGTGGCGAACAGTATCGTGCTGAAATCATAGCTCTCGCCGAACATCAAGAGAAATGTTTTCTAATGAGCCAGGAAAAACACTACAAAGAAACTACAATACAGGGGCGCATTCGATTGGTCCGGCAATAGACGAGGGCTCAAAAGCACTCCTCCCACGATTCCAGCCACATCACGTTATTTATAAAATATTCGTTGTCTTCCACTTCGTGCAAAAGCTATTCACAAAACTATGCTCGACGGTCTTCTGGCTGCAGGTGTTGAGTTAATGTATAATGATATGGATGCAGTTTCTTTAAGTGCAACCCATCAAGAATTAGTCTTTGAGATACCTGAAAGTAACTTGCAATGTCAATTGTACTGGCCGAGCAGATAGGTGAACGTTTTCAGTAATCCGGTCCTCTGTTTGTGGAGTACATTTAATCCTTGGACGACCTCTTCCCATTACTCGTGGACGAAAATTACCGGTTTCCCGAAAGCGTCGCTCCATCGGGAAGCTGCCTAACATGAACTTGACAAGACCAGTTATGGTTGTGCATGCAGATTAAGGAATCCCACTGTCGTGTGATAAGCTATCGTCATGTCATAAAATGATGTCCTCCTTATAAACGACGAGAACTAGGGAACGGACGTCTAAAAATTTTTTTTTTAAAAAAAGGGGACCTCAACTCTACGGTGGATGTGGGTTTGATGTCCCAGGAGTGTACTCACTGAGATAGAGGTATGACAGTTGGCACAGTATGCGACGTGATACACGCTCCTGTCTACATGCGCTGCACGATGTGACGGTGTTGCCATCTCCTCGTTTTCATCCATGTGTTATCAAAGCGAACCCGATCTGATTTTGCTACATAAACCTAGACGAGGAATCGCATGCCGACCTCCAAGTGCGACATATTTTTTTTCTGCACCCAGTATTTTTTGTTTGGTTTGTGGAGAATAAGGTTATGATGCTGCAAAGTAAAAATTCCATAGTGTCCGTATCAGTGGCGGATACGTATGGGAGGCGTCCCCTCCCCCTCCCCCTTTGCGAGGCCTCCCGCTTTGCCACCTGCGCCGCCCCCGCCAGACAGCACGCACGCTATTCTTTCGTTTCTTTCGTCAATCGACTCCACTGAATAGAGTTACCGAGTAATTTTACTTTCCTATGTAGCACGCGCGTCCGCGGCATCGTATTTTATACGTTTCTGTCTGGCACATAGCTAACACATACCTACGAGAAAAGTCGCGGCCATTCTAGTGATCTCGATACGTTATTCTGTCTGGCATTTGTTTGAGACAAGTCGAGAATATTCTGCTGTTTTCTTGTACATAGAACCTTCGATACGTAGAGTTATAAATAAGGACTATTCGCTGAATAGGAAGATAGTTTACATTCAGAAGCAGAAATATTAAGACTGAAGAATGAATGTCAGTGTTCCTCCTCTTACAGGCAAAGACACAAGGAAAACTGCGACCGTACTGATGAGCTATGACATATTGGAAAAGAAGTTTCTATTCCAACACTGAACCACATTACGACTGACGAGAGAACGTTTTGCTGAAGAAAATATCTGTCAGTTAAAATTTAACATACTTCTGCCCTCACAACTACTGAAACATGACGGTAATCATCTGGCACATAAACTGAATCAGTGCTTAACTGAACTACCGTTCTTTGAAGAAGACTCACTCTTTGTGATTAAAAGGAGACTAACGGGAGAGATTCTTCAATACAAGGAACCGAGCATAAACGCCCTTAATGATCGTGATTCTGTTATGCAAACGTTGTCTGTTTGTCCTAGAGCTGACTGTCCTACTTTGCACACACTGTACAAACTATTTGTTTGTCGACCAGCATGTATTGCTACAGTAGAAAGCCGGCCGTTGCGGTCGAGCGGTTCTAGGTGCTTCAGTCCGGAACCGCGCTGCTGGTACGGTCGCAGATTCGTATCCTGCCTCGGGCATGGATGTGTGTGATGTTCTTAGGTTAGTCAGGGTTAAGTAGTTCTACGGCTAGGGGACTGATGACCTCAGATGTTAAGTCCCATAGTGTCAGAGCCATTTGAACCATTGTTACAGTAGAAAGAAGTTTTTCAATATTGCAGCGTACAAAGAAATGCCTGAGGTGGACAATGAAGGAGGATCGACTTAATGGCTTAGCTTTGTTGAACACTCACCCTAATATTGATTGCCCTATTGCCGATGTAATTAACCAATTCTCCTGGAAGAATAATTCATAATTTAAGGAAGAGAAACAGAACTGTAACTTTTATGTATCATATGATGGCATTGTTTTTATATGTGTATAATCAGTTTAAATAAAACTTTAAGAAAGTTTGCCGGCCGCGGTGGTCTCGCGGTTCTAGGCGCGCAGTCCGGAACCGTGCGACTCCTACGGTCGCAGGTTCGAGTCCTGCCTCGGGCATGGATGTGTGTGATGTCCTTGGGTTGGTTAGGTTTAAGTAGTTCTAAGTTCTAGGGGACTAATGACCACAGCAGTTGAGTCCCATAGTGCTCAGAGCCATTTGAACCATTTTTTTTTTCTTAAAGTTTGCATGTGACTTCATTATTTTTTATTACGGTAAAAGTAAAGGTAGCTCAAGATACCTTTAGAGCCCATCCTTCAGGTTTTTGTGTATCCACCACTGGTCCGAATATTAACATTACTCACTGTACGTGTCTTCAGGAAGATAGCTTGCGAAATATGCTGCTGTTGTAGTAGTTTTCCGTAAGGAAATGTGCCCGAGAGAATTTTATCAGCATATGTCTTAGCGAAACAGTGCATTCATATATCGAAGACATCTATTAGCTCAGAAATGTATTCTTCACAGAACAACTGCATCACCATATCCAGAGACTTCAACTGTTCAACCAAATTATCAGTGCCACGGTGTTGTCGTGGCAAAGATATCCTCTATTAGCCTCCAGTCACAGTCAGTTGCAATACATCATTCCGCTCGTACAGAATGATGTCGCACATGCGATTTGAGTATGAAAGTGTCTGTTACAAACCACCTGAACTGTATCAACCACGGCCATTCTCCACTTCTGCCACCAAGGAACTAAAATAATATCATTCAGCATATCTTGACGGATTGCCCAACAGTTATCTCAATATACACCGAGAGGTCTAACTAGATTGAAGGAATAGGATTTGCATACTTCCGTCTAACTATGGAAACCGGGGCTATGGACGAGCCCCTGAAACGAGCACCGTTATGGCTGAGATTCTAGCACTAAGACAGGCACTCAGACACGCACAGTAATATATCAATGATATTCTGTAACAACGGATTCGTGGAGTGCCCCCGAAAAACTAGAACATTAATCGTGGAATTTGAAAACTAACTGTTACCTCTACCTTCGTAACTACTCTTAACTAAACGGGGATTTGATGATTGATAACGATTCGGGGACACCTCTCAGAAGACGAAAGGTCAAAACTTTGCACAGATTGAACAATTTATATCACTAAAACACTGTGCCGGAATCCAGTACCAGTTACAGCGTACGCACAACAAAAATTCGAGTTTCGATATTTCGTGTAATTATTGACTGAATTAAAAAATTTAAACTGCTGCCATAATCTACTCATTAAGAGGTATAATCTTATGTTAAAAGTTTAATACAATAAGACAAATACTACATTTAGAAACTATGTGTTATCTTGATGCAGCGTAACGGATGTGCGAAAATATAAGGATTTCATTCATTCACTATTTGAAAATGAGAGCACTCAGCGACTTCTACAAAATTTTTTACACGATTTTACAGTTGTAAAACTTTTTATCGCTGACATCCCCCACAAAATGATGAATGGAAAACGTTATCGCTTACTACATTTTCACTGTTCATGCTAGTCAAACTCCAGATCAGATATGAGGTTTTAATTTATTACTTCTTTACTACTAACTCTATTCGCAACACGCTTTGCATACAGTATCTATATATACCACTTAACTGCAAAATGATGTCATTGTACGACAGATAGTTCCGGATATATGGCGTCATAATATTTCGGTGCGTGAACAGTTAGCTTTTGTTAAAATTGAACGCAAATTGCACAGTTTATATTCATCCAGCTAACTTCAACCATAATTTCAAACATTTCCTAAACTTTCTATCACTTACATGCTTGAAGGCAAATATTTATCACAATAACTCATTTGTAAAGTAATCAGACGTTTGAAGCTTTTTTATAGGTGAGAGTTCGATTCATTAAAGAATTGGAAGTTTTTGACACTTTCCTAAAATAACATGCTATTTGGAGTTAAAATTTTCCCGACTGCAAACAACGTCAGCGACAAGAATGCGACAAGGAGGCAGGTGTTATCCTGCACAATCGAAGAAAGTCGCCATGTTACACAGATCACCCCTCGGAAGTAGCAGATCTAAATCACCTTCTCTTTGCCTGTTCCTGATACGCCAGTCAGCAGACTGAGCGTTCATCAGGCAAACGTCAAACTGGGAATTCCCTTACCCACAAGCCAAAGATCTTTGTCCACATTCGCAAGATACTTTCAAGAGATGGATATTCTACTCTACATTCCAAGATGTGAAAACATCGAGGCCCAGCAACCGCACCAGAAGTAGAAACGGTATGTATCCATTTGATAATTGGTTACTTGTGTAGAGTATTAATTTCTTGCCTGATTAATTATGAACGCCATAAAATTTACTCCATGCCACAATGATTGTCAATTATAATCATCATCATACAATAACTAGAACGTTTACATTTTTGTTTTATTTCTAGTGATAACATGTAATTAAGAAAATAGTGAGATATAGCTAAAATCCGCTATTAACATAACAAATATTATAATATGTTAAATCACAATGCAATCGGCTACATAGCAGGGCAACTAGTGGCAAAATGAATACAATAAAAAAATCTTTGCAAGTACTCGCTCCTCTTCATCAAATGTCTTCTCACAACAAAGAACGCATTGCACTCTGCCAATCCTTTTGCACGCAGATACGCATCTCAATTCTTTAATTACGCATTCAGGGTGGTGATACATGGTAACAAAAAAAACTAGGCAGCAGTACGAGTATGTCCACACACTGCATACGAACGAGTTGGTGTGACTTGCGTCAAGGACACTTCCTGCTCGAAAGCAGACAATTTTATTTATGTGTTGCTTAGTTGCCGACTAATTTTTCTGTTGTGTATGCAAGGACGATTTCTTTTCAGCACCTACGCACCATATGTACGGTTACTTCTGTTTCCACGCAAACATGTCTTATAACACGTGTTTTCGACTCGCCCAGACTATTGGCGACATCAATCTGTATTTTGCTGCCTCTGCTTCCTGTTCACTCTTAACTTTGGTGCCCTGACAAACAGTCTTGTGACTGCACAGTTTTAGCTCACTTTCTAGCCTTGCAAATCGGATCTGGCTCTCCTGCTTCATCCGAGCGAGTTATTCCCCAGTCGCAGCATCTCTCTGTTTAATCTTGGCTAATTTTTCTATTTTGTTTATATTTCAACAATAGAATATAAGTTACGAAACAATTACAGATTTCTCCCTATAAAGAAAGATGCTAACTAGGAAGAGTCAAAATAAATTAGAAAATCAATTACATAAATACAACTAAGCACAACATTAGGTTTGGTGTTCCATGCTTTAAAACTGAGGGCCAACCTTTCTCTATTATGAAAATGCAGATTATACTCGCATATGATAATGGTCATTAGTTAAACATGAAAAAATGAATTTAAAGGAGGCAGATGGCAAAACAAGAGGGGAATTACAAATATCCCAGCTTGTTTCGTCACATGGTCCACTACTGTTCCTCATGTACGTAAACATTTTCAGCCAAGTATTCAACAATCAGAATCAGTTTTTTTGCAGATGACACTAGTAATCAGTCCAAGCCTACGTACAGAAACAGAAGAAATGGCAATTAAAGTTCTTAAAAGTATCACAGACTGGTTAGCGGATAGTCTCACCCTCAACTTTAAAAAGACATAACATATTCATTTTTGTACGTTTAGAGGTACTGCACCAATGATAAATTTAACACATGGTGAGGAAATAATAAATAGGGGGAAACTTAAAATTTCTAGGGGTCCATATTGATGAGATTTTAAATCGGATAAAACACATTTTGGGACTCATAAAACAGCTTAGTTCAGCCACATTTGTGCATAGAATCATTGCAAATCTTGGGAAGAGACAAATAAGTAAACTGACACACACTCCTAGAAATTGAAATAAGAACACCGTGAATTCATTGTCCCAGGAAGGGGAAACTTTATTGACACATTCCTGGGGTCAGATACATCACATGATCACACTGACAGAACCACAGGCACATAGACACAGGCAACAGAGCATACACAATGTCGGCACTAGTACAGTGTATATCCACCTTTCGCAGCAATGCAGGCTGCTATTCTCCCATGGAGACTATCATAGGGATGCTGGATGTAGTCCTGTGGAACGGCTTGCCATGCCATTCCCACCTGGGGCCTCAGTTGGACCAGCGTCCGTGCTGGACGTGAAGACCGCGTGAGACGACGCTTCATCCAGTCCCAAACATGCTCAATTGGGGATAGATCCGGAGATCTTGCTGGCCAGGGTAGTTGACTTACACCTTCTAGAGCACGTTGGGTGGCACGGGATACATGCGGACGTGCATTGTCCTGTTGGAACAGCAAGTTCCCTTGCCGGTCTAGGAATGGTAGAACGATGGGTTCGATGACGGTTTGGATGTACCGTGCACTATTCAGTGTCCCCTCGACGATCACCAGAGGTGTACGGCCAGTGTAGGAGATCGCTCCCCACACCATGATGCCGGGTGTTGGCCCTGTGTGCCTCGGTCGTATGCAGTCCTGATTGTGGCGCTCACCTGCACGGCGCCAAACACGCATACGACCATCATTGGCACCAAGGCAGAAGCGACTCTCATCGCTGAAGACGACACGTCTCCATTCGTCCCTCCATTCACGCCTGTCGCGACACCACTGGAGGCGGGCTGCACGATGTTGGGGCGTGAGCGGAAGACGGCCTAACGGTGTGCAGGACCGTAGCCCAGCTTCATGGAGACGGTTGCGAATGGTCCTCGCCGATACCCCAGGAGCAACAGTGTCCCTAATTTGCTGGGAAGTGGCGGTACGGTCCCCTACGGCACTGCGTAGGATCCTACGGTCTTGGCGTGCATCCGTGCGTCGCTGCGGTCCGGTCCCAGGTCGACGGGCACGTGGACCTTCCGCCGACCACTGGCGACAACATCGATGTACTGTGGAGACCTCACGTCCCACGTGTTGAGCAATTCGGCGGTACGTCCACCCGGCCTCCCGCATGCCCACTATACGCCCTCGCTCAAAGTCCGTCAACTGCACATACGGTTCACATCCACGCTGTCGCGGCATGCTACCAGTGTTAAAGACTGCAATGGAGCTCCGTATGCCACGGCAAACTGGCTGCCACTGACGGCGGCGGTGCACAAATGCTGCGCAGCTAGCGCCATTCGACGGCCAACACCGCGGTTCCTGGTGTGTCCGCTGTGCCGTGCGTGTGATCATTGCTTGTACAGCCCTCTCGCAGTGTCCAGAGCAAGTATGGTGGGTCTGACACACCAGTGTCAATGTGTTCTTTTTTCCATTTCCAGGACTGTATTTAGCATATTTCCATTCAGTTATGTCAATTTCTGAAGGAGAAAAATTGTTAACATGGCGTATAGATTTGTGTGTCAGGAAGATCTTTCTGAAAGTATTCGTATGCTGTGTAACCATGTACAGAAGTGAAACATGGACGATAAACAGTTTAGAGAAGAAGAGAATAGAAGCTCTTGAAATGTTGTGCTACAGATGAATGCTCAAGATTGGATGGGTAGACCACATAACTAATGAGGAGGTACTGATTAGAATTGAGAAGATAAATTTGTGGCACAACCTGACTAGAAGAAAGGATCGGTTGGTAGGACACATTCTGAGGCATCAAGGGACCACCAATTTAGTAGTGGAGGGAAGAATGAATGCGAGGATGAGATTTAATGTCTGACTAGGGAATAGGCTGAAATGTTTCCACAAGACTAAGTCAAAACACTCTGTGCAAACTGTATGCAGATTACTTATCATGATCACGCACAGAAATCTCCCGAAACGATGTCTTGTGCAGCTCTCAAAGTCACCTCAGCATGTACCCTCATAGGCTCAGAATGCTCTTCCAATCATCTCCGAATCAGAACCCTACACTGCTGACTCCAAATGAACCAGAATGATCAGAATCAACTTTGTCTGTGAACATCCAACGATCATGTGACTGATGTCGAGGCTGCCCCTATTTGGAAGTTTTGCTAATTTTTTCTCCACTCTTTCAGGGCACTGAATTTTCTGTCGCGTCATGTTTGTCAATGGTGTGCTCAGTTTGCAATGTCACGCAATGAACGAACGACACTGGGTAACCACCCTTGCCAATTTTCGTACAGGGTGCCAAACTTACCGATCTTGCTTCAGAAAGTTCCTGGGTAGTGGCTAAGCATCGTTATTAGGCTGCCTCCTACTGCGTCAATTGCTCATGTTGGTTATAAGTTCCCTGTATTTTCTTGAGGAAACTGCTGAGAAAGCCTCCAGGTGTTAGGCCCCTTGCGATGTTAGCGTCTGAAACGACCGACAGCACGTGACATCTGGATTCACAACATTTCACCTAGCAGCTGCCGGCACGGTAGCTCAACGTGTTCGATCAGAGGGTTAGCTGCCCTCTGTAATAAAAAACTGAGATAATCGGTCTTCAACAAACTTAACGGGTGTCTTATGACTTCCGCCCCGAGCAGATCAACGAACGAAAAAAAAATAAAATAAAAAAAATTATTGGCAGCAGCGACGAACTCCCGCTACAAGATGGCTACTAGAGCCGACCAGCTGCTTCCATGAAAGAGGGCCCATAAACCGTAGAATATTGTAGCTCAAGAGCAAGACAACAAAATTAGCTTCACTTAGCAAAATAAGGGGATTAAAAAATGTTCAAATGTGTGTGAAATCTTATGGGACTTAACTGCTAAGGTCATCAGTCCCTAAGCTTACACACAACTTAACCTAAATTATCCTAAGGACAAACACACACACACACACATGCCCGAGGGAGGACTCGCACCTTCGCTGGGATCAGCGGCACAGATAATGGGATAAAGGAGCGCTGTGCATGAAGTTTACAATGGGAGTAAGCTTCATGCAAAAAATCGTAATTTACATCCAACTGCGAAGATCACCAGGTAAATTCTTTGAATATACGGGGGTCGATGAGCAGAGAGACGTTGACTATTTCATCAATGAAATAAAGTGCGGAAGAATGACTGACTAACATTGTATAGAAAAATGAGTGACTTGTACCTGTGGTATAGTGATAGTGGCATTGGCCAGTAATTTGAATTTTTGTGTGTCCTGGGTGTGGAGCCAGTTGTTTCATATATCTGAACTGACTCAACTAAAATCCAGGCACCTGTTATGTTTACCAAGTTTTATCTATACTCTTTACAGTGCACCTCAAAGTATTTGATTTTTAAGTGTATACACATCAACGCCCAGTAAGTCACATTAAATTTCTAACAAACACATTGAACAACCATGAAATTTTACTGATTTTGATTGTTAGGAATCCCCATTAATGCCAAGTGTGTCAATTAATTTGAGTAGTCTGCATAAATAAGGCATAAAAAGTTTGAAAAAAAAAGATCAAATGATTTGGCTAAAAGTACGAAATACATTAGAGAAACATTTAATGCATCTCATTTGCTGTACATGACTTTGAGCACCAGTCAAAGGCACACCAAATTTGTTCTCTAAGCTTCTGCACCTTATTTGCAGTACATAATTTAAAACATCACTGAAAGACGCAGCAAATGTTTTTTAATCTGTTTTATTTCTATTAGATAAATCATTTCATAAAACATTTCACCAGTTTCTTTTTATTTCTTTTATTCTCAAGTTTTATTCTGAAATAATGACACTACTGACACCACGTTTGCCTTCCTAACATCCTAGAAATGTCCTAAATTTAGTATTTGATTCCAAGGAATCCTTTTTGACAGTTGAACATCACACAAATATATTTTTATGCGCAAAATAGCTAGGACTTGAAGAGAGAAACTTCTTGACACTTCAGTTACTCAGCTAGCAGCAGCTGTTCATTAACCATTTAAACTTTCCCATAACTCACTCAGTTTTTCTTAATTATCCCAATTACTTTCAAATAATTAAGCATTTGTTTGCAATACTAGACCTCACAGTCGTCAATTTGATACACTGGCCATATTTCACTCTTCGTTTGGCTATGAAAATTCCGATTAAAAACCCATTATGTAATGTATGGGAAGTCCTGTTTTCGCTCTGCTTAAACATTGGACTAAAACGTTTCGAGTATTAATCGTATGACAAAATACGTTCTCTTTGCATATCATTTGGGAAAAAAAAGCCCTCGTTTCGGTATCTTGAACCGTTTGAGAAATATGACGATTTTTTAAGATCAGATTATTCCCGATGTGCAGGGAAGGAACTGAGCGCATTGCAACACGATCTCTCCGCTGGGTAAAAACCAATATCTCGACAATGAAAAGAGATGCCATTCTGCTCTCAACTTTAAACACAATTTCGATATGTTGGCTACATTTCATATGCAATAATGTATGGCCCAAAATGAACCACACACAAAGTCTATGCAATACGTTTTTACCTCTACAAATTCTTTAAAAAAATAATAATGCAGTCATTTACTTAGATGCGTGCAGCACAGTAACTACGAAGAAGAACGAAAAGGAATTCAGACATTTTCTAACGAAGATACCAGGCTGAAGATGCGAAAGAAACAAAATTTTTTCATCAAATAGTTCTCTTAAAATCGGAAAAGAAGTATTACATAGAAGCCGGCACGTCCGCTCCAGTGCTTCGCCGAGAAGACACATACACTATGTGATCAAAAGTATCCGGAAACCTGACTGAAAATGACTTACAAGTTGGTGGTGCGCTCCATCTATAATGCTGGAATTCAATAGGGTGTTGGCCCACCCTTAGCCTTGATGACAGCTTCCACTTTCGCAGGAGTACGTCCAGTCAGGTGCTGCAAGGTTTCTTGGTGAATGGCAGCCCATTCTTCATGGAGTGCTGCACTGAGGAGAGGTATTGATGTTGGTCTGTGAGGCCTGGCACGAAGTCGGCGTTCCAAAACATACAAAAGGTGTTCTATAGGATTCAGGCCAGGAGTCTGTGCAGGCCAGTTCACTACAGGGATGTTATTGTCGTGTAACCACTCCACCAAACACTGTGCATTATGAAGAGGTGCTCGATCGTGTTGAAAGATGCAGTCGCCATCCCCGATTTTCTCTTCAACAGTGGGAAGCAAGAAGGTGTTTAAAACATCAGTGTGTGCCTGTGCTGTGATAGTCCCACGCAAAACAACAAGGGGTCTAAGCCCCCTTTATGAAAAACACGACCACATCATAACACCACCCCCTCCGAATTTTACTGTTGGCACTACACACGCTGGCAGATGTTGTTGACCAGGCATTCGCCATACCCACACCCTGCCATTGCACCACTGCATTGTGTACCGTGATTCGTCACTCCACACAATGTTTTTCCACTGTTCAATCGTCCAATGTTTACACGCCTTACACCAAGAGAGGTGTAGTTTGGCATTTACCTGCATGATGTGTGGCTTTTGAGCAGCCACTCGACCATGAAATCCAAGTTTTCTCACCTACCGTCTAACTGTCATAGTACTTGCAGCGGATCCTGATGCAGTTTGGAATTACTGTGTGATGGTCTGGATAGATGTCTACTTATTATACATTACGACTCTCTTCAACTGTCGGTGGTCTGTCAGTCAACAGACAAGGTCAGCCTGTATGCTTTTGTGTTTTACGTGTCACTACGTTTCCACATTTATTCAAGATGGCGGCAATAGAAGTGGCAATGTCGCAATGACGTAATGGCGGGAGGTTCAACTTTTGGCGGGAAAATAGGTCAATTGGGCTGCATCCACTAACCTAACCTCCTTCCCTCACTTCCCCAGAAAATGGCGGGAAATTTCAAATTCTGGTGGAAAAAAGGTCACATGGGCTACCTCCGCTAACTTAAGTCATCAGACCGCCATCTCTTCCTAGGAATTGACATGGAAGGGACTAGGCCTGTGCTGGATAGGGTGGACATAACCTTTATTTTGCAGGCAGGCTTTATTTAAACAATTTGAGGCAGTAGCTCCTTCTACTGTGTTCACCATGAGGCCTGGAGCCAACTGACCAAGTACACAGTACTGTCACCAGAGGGTGCTGTCATCCCTCCCATAACGTAATCCAAGATGGCGGTCTGGGGGGAAAAAGGCGGGAAAAGGACTCCGCCTGTTCTGGGCTGCTGGATAGAGGAAGAAGTGTACTTTATATATTTTGGACCAATTTATTTAGGGATGGATTTCACGTATTTCATTTATTACACTGATACAAAACACACACTCTGACGTGCTTGGGGCCATAATACACAGACTACAGCACTGCAAACTACTTGTAAATTACCTAAATAATGCAGTACACTGATGTACAGACACGCAAACAACTCGTGAATTACCGAAATAATGCATTGCACACGCTGTAGAGCTGCAAACTACTCGCAGATCACCAACGTAATGCATGTAAAAAACTTTGCAGACACGCTCGCTGTCGAAATAATGCATTGCATAGTCTACGGGCATGAAATTGTCAAAATAATGCATGTAAAACGCTTTGCAGGCACATTCGTTAATTGTAAACTGACGAAATAATGCAGAATACATTTGGGTATACAGTTAGAATTCTTTAAGTGTTATACTGATGTCACACGTCCATGCAAATAAGAGCCAAATCACTCTCTGGACGCATACATGTTTACAATTGCTGGCGTGATGCCTCTGTATCTGCAGTCCAGTGAAAACCTAATCTCCGAGTCAATCACCCTCGCAGACGCAGCTTGAAGGTTCTCAATGGTATACTGACATCACAGGTCATGCTGCAGAAATCTGTTGCGATGCTTCCCAGAATAGCACAGGGTGCATTGTTCCTAGTGATCCTAACAGGACAAGTGAGACGACTCCCGCCGTGCACATGTTTACTGTGACTGTCATCCACCTGCAAGTCCAGCGTCAAGTGAGAGATGTCTGCATAGCGGCTCAACTGCACAGGCGCAGCTAAAAGATTCTCAGTGTTATACTGACGTCACACGTCTACGTAAATAAACACCAAGTCTGCCTCTTGAGAAAGGCAAAGTGCTGCAGAAACTGTTAACGGTCGCTTTTGTAGGGGCTTTCATGATGTCTCAGATTGTCTGTGTGGAAATTCTTGTCCTAACAGGAACTGTTTACGAAAATAGCCCAGAATAACACCGATTGCATTCTTCCTGATGGTCCTAATGAGGCAGCCCATCCATCATGTGTTACCCTTTCTGGAAATCACAATGTTCTGCTTTCAACATACATCTCAGAAATGGTAAATGTTCTCGCCGCTATGTAGAGGCTCCTATGTCCCAGCACAAAGGATGTCTTGCGAATGAATGGCGCATTCTGATCAGCTCTTACTGAATTTAACCGTCAAATTATTGATGCTGCCAATACGGAAGCACTCTCCACCTTTTTCTTTCTTTCTGCAGGCGAGAGTTTCAGCAGCTGAACTATTTTGTACAGATCATCATATTGCACTGGCAGTTAAACCCTGTAAAAGTGACCTACAGGTCATCAAATACAGAAAGACACTTGTTCAATTACGCTGCTTACCACTGAGAACAGAAGTTTGAATATTAGAGCGTGAAACCAATCTCTGACAAATGTCATTACTGTTAACTTTTGGTTTAGGAGCAACAGCCTCCATTCCCTATAGTACTTTGAAAAGATTACGTTACCTAGCCATTCCTTTTTTGTGTCCAAGATTTCAGTACAAAGTTGTATAGTTTCTTTTTAAGTAAAAAGAAAGTGATATTCTGGGTCGCTGTAGTTACAGTTCTTTTAAAATAATAGTGGGGGATTGTACAACTTGATGAGTATGTTGTCACCATTGGTTATAAGTTGCATTGCATTAGGTTAGAAAATAGTCCTGTTTTTATGTAGTCCTATTGCTATGCCAAAACATAACTAATTTTGTTTGAAAATAACATTCATGGCAGAGCAAAAATGTGAGACACATTCAGAGAAGTTCCTAACTACTGCTTACTACTGTTTTGAAGTTGTAAGAATGGATAATGACTAATTCTGTAGTTGTTACACGAAAATATTTAAAAAGCTATGTACATGACAAATGTGAGTAGGCATCATATATATATATATATATATTTGCATGTAGATTTTCTGTTCATGAATACAGGGAGATCTAAAACTATTCATTCAAGTTAATACAGGAGCTAGAGAACATTAAAAAAAAAAAAATCGACAAGGAACATATGGTCTCTGAAATCAACATGTACTGTCAGAGAACATTTTGTTAGTGGTGCTGATGTGAACTGTTGTGACAGTGTCACTGACTGGGAATGTGTACCGACATTCAAACCTGCTGGGTGTACAGATGGCTGGCTGTACTGGTTGGATGTGCATCTGAATGTTAGACAAAGGATGTCCTTCCAGCATGATGAGGCACCAGCCCATTTCAGCACTGCTGTGAGGAATCATCCGAGAGCCACCTTGGAATCTATGAATTGGCCACGGTGTCTTTTGACCTGGTCACCCAGGTTACCTTATACCATGTGTCTGGATTCCTTCCTCTTGGGGAATATGAAGCACCTGGCGTATGAAACCATTGTGGAAACAGTAGAACACTTCATCGCCAGAACTGCTGTCACTACTGGCACCATTGCATACATGCCTGGAATCTTCAAACGAACACAACAATTAATGGTCAAAAGATGTACTGTATGCTTACAGAACAATGGTTGTGCATTTGAGAATTTTCTGTGAATGTCACTGCTGTAATTAGCATTCTAATCTACCTTATATATTAATTGTTTCTGCCATCATGGACCTTATGAACATAACTAAATATCCCAGAATGAGATTTTCACTCTGCAGTGGAGTGTGCGCTGATATGGAACTTCCTGGCAGATTAAAACTGTGTGCCCGACCGAGACTCGAACTCGGGACCTTTGCCTTTCGCGGGCAAGTGCTCTACCAACTGAGCTACCGAAGCACGTGCTCGGTCGGGCACACAGTTTTAATCTGCCAGGAATTTCCATAACTAAATATGTTAGTTTTGATGTTGTCTACCTCCTGTATTAACTTCAAGAAATAGTTTCAGAACACGTTTTATAACCCCTAAAGAACACAAAATGAAAAATTTTTCATCTGAATTGTTTACAACACTACAAGCTTTTTTTTTTTTCCTTCACCAACTTAAATTCTTGTTAGTATGGACACCCAAAGATTAGAATTAAGACAGGCATATGATGTCTCATTGGTGATAGGGTCATTTAAGATGAATCATAAGTTTGGATCTGACATGACTGACAAATGGGAATGATGGCCCTAGCAGTCTGGTGCCTTCAATCCCACAAACCAACTGACAAGGGAAATTGTCTGTAACTAACAATATTATTATTATTATTATTATTATTATTATTATTATTATTATTATTATTAGTAATAATAATAATAATAATAATAAAGTTGGGGCTAACTTCACGTAATTTCGTGAAACCAAATTGACTTCTCAGGCCTGATTAAGCACACTAGATAAAAAACTGGTCATTCCACAACACATCACACTAATATGGCGTCTTGTCTTTACAAAGAAGCCTTTGTAGAAGAAGCCTTAGTTCACCCAGGAAGAGAGTCCTCAAGTTCCTTCAGGTATACCATATCCATCTAAGGCTACCAATTTAAAATTAGTTCCCACACAGCAATCAAACACTGGAAATGCTGATTGCTATGTTCCGCCCACTGTTCCAAATAGTCCAAGATATTTTCTAAGGGCTTAAATTTGATGCTCACCTAGCACCAGTTCTAAACCACGTATGACACTCATTTATTTACATTTATTATTATTTTAATTCCATGCATGGCTGCCTTTGTTGTCACCACAGTTGTCAATTACTTTTAGAGAAGAAACTTATGTGCACCTTCTGTCTATGAATGGTGCGGAAGTTGTTATGTACTAAGCAGTTAGGGGGCACATAAAGTGAAAATACATTCCTGCATTGTATTCCAATGAGAGATGATGGCAGGTGTATCACAGCGTCCATTTCATCTCATGTGAACATTCCCTACGTAATAACCTCTATTGCTTGTTATCAGCAAATTGCATTAATTCACAGTTTTCAATTTACTCACACCCCATCAGTCCATGAAGTTCCGAGACTGGATAAATAAAATAAAATAAAATATAGAGATAAGTTAAAGATGTTGCTTTTAATGATTTAGGTGTTCTATGCAGTCTCCCCCCATCTGAGTAAAACACGTAGAATGTTCATACAAGCATGTGAAACAGTCAGAATAGCCCTTCTCATAGATTTTGTTCAACTCACACATAACATTTGCACGTTCTTTAGCCTTGGTGAACCATCATGAACTTATGAACCTACCACAAAATGACAAAATGCATAATATCGATAACACCAAGTCTTGCCACCCATGATGGTTTCTTTCAGAAAAGAATTGTCTGTATAGTGCATTTGAAACAAGTTGCGGCAAGTGTCGATGAGTCGTCATTTTTGTTTGGGAGTCACATTGTTCAGGGCAAAGTTTGCACACATTTTCCTCTTCTTCAAAATATTCTGGAGGATGCGTAGAACACTTGATTTAGATATGTTCAGTTCCTTGCTCCGTTGTAATTTGTGACACAACACTGATACACTACAGCTGCATCTCCACTACTTAATACTGCCTGCTCACAACCGAGTGGTTGAATGCACATCTGTTGCTTACATTTGTTAGTTCAAGTTATCACCATAGCTACTGCACTTACTCTGTTTATACAACACAATCAAACTCAGTTTTAGAACTTTTCAGATGGATGATGTACATTGTCATTAGTATGTACTGATGCCACAATTCAGGCCTGCAAAGGTTATGTATTCATGACAATCTCTTTTTTTTTTTTTTTTTGTGAAATGCAATGCACGGAAGTATAGGTGTCAGGTGATGGGTACTGTACCCTGTACTGAATAGGTGGTTCTACTGGACAGTATGACTGTTCGGCAGTTGTCAGTGGCCACTGTCATCAACATGTTACCCACTGCAGTTTATTCTGGCAGTAACAGTTTGATTTGAATGGAGTACTCATGATACACACTAGACCCAGTAAAGCATGATAAGCTCAAAGCCTGTACAACATCTGAGATGGAATGTCACACACTTTGAATGCATGATCGAAACTGTTGATATCATGCATTTTGCACACTTGTATAAAATGTTTTCAAGTCAACACCAAATGTACATATACAAATAATTTACATAAATTTTTTATTTTTGTGATTCATTCTAAAATAACTATGTACAAAATAATATTTTTGTAGCTTGGAAGACCTCATTACAAAACAATTATTGTATTGGGTCAAATTTGTACCACATGGAAGACTATTCAAGGCATGATTTAACAGCATCAATACCAATCTGTAAGTTAATGGAATTTTTCCAGCTCAAAAATTAGTTCCACTGCTTCCATTACATCTTTTACAATATACTTTGGTTTTAGATCTTCATGGGTAGGTTGGAAATCCCGGGGATTATGATCTAAATTGGAATGTTCCTTCTGGTCCTCCTTCCGGGAATACACACCAGTCTATAAACAAATTAATGTTATATACATTAACTGTATTTACAACTAAAATTAGTTACATATTACACAGATCAGATTAATGACAAATGTCATACTAAGCAATGTATCACTTCCAAACAGTTACAGGAGACTAGGGTGGGTTATTGACTGTTTCCAATTTTTTGTCTGTTATCAAAGTTCTTCCATCATGAAAGATCCACATACTATCTTTTAACTTACTGCGATGTCTACATACTTGGCCAACTTAAGTATCAGGAAAAATCAAACAATTATCTACTTGTGTTTGTTACTCCTTTATGAACCAAAGTTAGATTCAGAACAAATTAATGAAGATAATTCTTCCTTTTAATATTACATATCTAAATGCATAATTATTCAACTAATGTAGATTACTGAATACAACACAATGAAGAACAGCAAGCGCCCGATTATTAGGGTTAATGCAGACCTCCAACTTCATGGATTTAAAAAAAAAAAAAAAAAAAAAAAAAAAAAAAAAAAAAAAAAAAAAAAAAAAAAAAAAAGCTAAATTTCACATTTGCAGACCCGCTGCACCAGTTTTGTGTTACTTTCTAGAAGCAACAGGTTGGAAGTTACTGACCTTTAGCTGCTAAGGAAAGGGCTAGGAAACACACAAACAGCAAATTGGCCACAGGAATGTGGCAATGGTAGAGTATCCACATTTACCTGAAGATAGTGTACCAGCAGTAAGGGACGAGTCACATGCAAAATAGCATATTTTCAAGAAAAATATTCACTGTAATTTTTCCACAGTACTTTGAACTTAATTTTTATTTTTTCAATAACTGCCAAACTATGTACGCATAATCCACAAACTAGATAATAAACGGTGGCTACAAGAAGTTTACTGTAAGACTGCATTTTTAGCTGCTGATACTGATGCTACAAAGATGTATGCAGTTGAATCTCCAACACAGAGATCTAACTACTATATGTTTAGACGCAAACTATTTGGCACAACAGAGTTAATCTGAAATATTCTACTATGAACAAAAATATATCAAGAATGTTAATTTGCTGATTTATGCCATTGTGATATAACAATTATTCTTATGGCAACAGTAAATGAAGAAAGACATTCTGGAAAATCCATTGTTACACTACCACAGTTTGATGCACTAATTTCCTTTAAAAGCTGCTCCAGCTTCGATTCTGTCACTGCAACTGCTATGAATAAAAGGCTTTTTTAACCAGGGATGTTTTACTGATGGTTGACTGTTTGACTCGAACTACCACCACCACTACTCCTCCACCTATGTCCAGATGAAGGAATCACACTTAATCTTGACCTACCAGCAACATCATCCACTTGCCTCCATAGGGGTCACGACCAGACACCCTAGACCTTGGAGATAGAATTGTTCACTGCATGTTGTCATCATTGTCTTAGTTATCATCATCATCATCATAATCATAATAGTGTGGTGAGGAGATTTAATATTTTGTTGCCTCCCTCTGGTCTCGAGAAAAGACATGATTAGAAAATTGGAATGCCACAGGCAATTAAGAGCAGTCTGTGAAGGCTGAGAAACCTATCAACCTTTCTCAGTTCAAAGATATTACTGAGGAAGACTATGTTGGCATGGGGCCAGTAAGATATACGCAGTGCAACTTGTTTGGCACAACATGTCTTGTACTCAGTCAGTGCCTGTTAAATGCAGTATTTGCCAGCACTATGGTCACTGTGCATGGCAGTGTTCACAGTCAAAATGGTAAATGACTATACACAAAGACTGAAAGTATCGGTTGTTGATATTTTAGAGTGCCTTTAGTGGCTCTGTCCATTTTTGTATTGTGTGCATTTAACTTGTCATTTTTTGGTAAGGGTTTTCACAATTTCACAGTCACATACATAGGGTGACTGTTCACTGCAGGCATTTCAAGCTTTAAAACAACAAAGTAGTTGACAACATACAACACACAGATACACAAGGAAACAGCTGGATCGAAGGTAGGGAAAGGTTCACTCTATATAATCAATCACACTTTTGTTAGATTTGACTGCTGCTGGCCTGACTACTCCTTTTCAGGCAAGACAACTGAAGATGTGTAGGCATTTGAAGGTGACACTGAAGCTGCCACGTAGCTAGACGTCTGGATGGATAAGATACTATGGCAGATGGCCAGACTACAGTAAGCAAGTGAGGCGAAAACCTAAATAATGTACCACGAGGAACTGAATAATGCACGTACATTTCAGCAGCTTAAGGATGGACTTTTACAGCACGATGAGAAACAAAACAGTACTAGGTTTCCTCAGGTGCAGTTCAGTGGAGTATAGCAAAAGCACAATGACTAAACAGTTTTCTAAACAGTGTCACAAAAATAAATGCTCAGACTTGTCAGTTAATGGGATGTGAAGAGGCAGACAAAGTTATCCTGGAAGAGGTTGAGAATAGAGCATTGGACACTTTTTAAGGGGACTTCAGCCTGAAATATCTAGGCGAGTATGGATGGAAAATCCAAAGGGTATGGTTGTTAAAAAAAGGATGGCTAAGCAGCTATAAGAGCAATGTGAATGCAGTATAAATAAGGTGTTTTTCCTATGGATTTTTCCATGGATGTGGGTGCACAGATCACATTTGAAAGCAGTGTCACCAGCCACAATGTCATAGGACTGGAGTGCTTGGGTGCTGCATGCAAGACTGTGGGAATAAGAGAGAAAATGGACAAAGATATGTATATTTTTATTTATTTTATTTACACATCAAGTTCCGTAGGATAAAACGGAGGAGCAAATCTCCAAGGTCATGGAATGTGTCAGTACATGAAATTACAACATAAAAGTAATAACAGATAAAAATAAATGTTTATGAACCTGAAAAGAGTCAGTCCATAAGTTTAAGTAAATGCAATCAACAATACAATAAGAATCAGCTTAATTTTTCAAGGAACTCCTCGACAGAACAGAAGGAGTGACCCCATGAGGAAACTCTTCAGTTTTGATTTGAAAGCACGTGGATTACTGCTAAGATTTTTGAATCCGAGTGGTAGCGTATTGAAAATGGATGCAGCAGTATACTGCACACCTTTTTGCACAAGAGTCAAGAGTAAAAAAGGCAGTATTAGGTCTTTGAACAAGATCCTGAACATTGGATTTCCACAACAGCTTATTATCTATCTGAACACCTAGAAATTTGAACTGTTCAGTTTCACTATTCACATGGCCGTTCTGTGAAATTAAAACATCAGATTTTGTTGAATTGTGTCAGAAACTGTAGAAACTGAGTCTTACTGTGATTTAGCGTTAGTTTATTCTCTACAAGCCATGAACTTAGGTCACGTACTGCACTGTTTGAAACCGAGCCAATGTTGCACACAACATCCTTTACTACGAAGCTAGTGCCATCAGCAAACAGAAATATTTTAGAGTCACCATAATACCACTAGAGGGCATATCATTTATATAAATAAGGAACAGGAGAGGCCTCAACACTGAAGCTGTTTACCTAATGAAATAGTCCTTTCTATGGAACTCTGGCCACTTAATAGAGGCTTACCTGTATGTTTTAGACACATTATTTGGAGGAAAAAAATGTAAGGGGCTACCAGAAAGGAAGAATCAGTTACTTCATGTGATTTCTGTTCACATTTAAATACCACTAGAGAACTGAAGCAATCTTACAGGAAGTATTTGGTTTTGAACAGCCACTTTGTATTACCCCCTTGGTGACTTGGCTGTTGCATGGAGGGTTGTTTGAGGGAATACACAGTTCCTTCAGACAACCTTCAATGCCCAAGTCATTTGTTAGTTGGTCTTCATCTGATCTCTCTTTTAGTGCCAAAGAAACATTACCAGAGGGCTTGGTATCCGATTTTGCTTTTCAGACACACAATGTTGGGAGCCTGTGATGTAAGAGAACCACTGACTAGCTGTTTCTTTCCTGCCTGAAGGGACATAACCTTTAGTTGTAGCACACTCTTGTTACAACTTTTTGCGTATGTACAGGAGCTCATCAATTTCTCAGTACATCTGCTTTGCAGTTACATTTAAAGACACAACTGCTGCAGCCAGATTCAGATGTTACTGTCTGTGTAGGAGAATCTTCTTTTGAAAAGCTGTTATTGGTCACAGAAACAAATTACACAAATACTAGTGGTCCCTGTGCCTGACATACTTTTCTAGTTTCAGAATAACTAATGTGTTTCATGGCATTTCTTGAATATTTTATTTTTAAGTTTACAATACCCTCAGCTCCAGACTATGTGATAAACACAGTATATGTTGCAAGAGTCTGGGGTATGTCCATAGTGGCAACATGTGAAGTATCTCATGGGACAGGTGACGTAAGGTCACATTTCAAGAACAAAAATATAACCTGTGTGTGTTCTGACAAAACAGATGAATTAAAGGACACTATAAATGTGGCAGGTTTTTTGTAGCTTGTTACTACCCCATGCACGATATTTCTGACTGGAGCATCTCTACACAAAAAAATGTTCAAATGTGTGTGAAATCTTACGGGACTTAACTGCTAAGGTCATCAGCCCCTAAGCTTACACACTACTTAACCTAAATTATCCTAAGGACAAACACACACATCTATGCCCGAGGGAGGACTCGAACCTCCGCCTGGACCAGCCGCACAGTCCATGACTGTAGCGCCTTAGACCGCTCGGCTAATCCCACATGGCACCTCTAGACACATCTTCGGCATGGAATCTCACTGAATGGACTACAATTGTCTTCTGTCAAGAGACCCACTTCAAACTGAGCCCCGATGATCAGCAGAGACATGTCTGGGGCTGCCCAAGAGAGAGGTGGGGTAACAACCGGACTGTCGACCACCAAGAATTATGGCCTGGGGTGCCACTCCTTTTGATAGCAGGGCCCATCTGGTTGTCATCCTTACAGTACAGCAGTACAATGGTGATATTCTATGCCCCTCATGGCAAGTCATCCTGGGCTTACATTTCAGCAAGCTAGTGCCCACTTGAACATAGTGACAGTTTCTACTGCTTTTCTTCATGCTCGCCAAACACTACCTTGAGAATATTTGGAGCATTATGCCGAGGTCCCTCCAACCAGCTCAGGATTTTGATGATCTAATGCATCAATTGGGCAGAATTTGGCACGATATCCCTTTCAGGACGACATCCAACAATGGGAAGCTGAATAACTGCTTGCATTAGGGCCACAAGTGAAGCATTCTCAATTTGTGAAGCTCTTACTCTTGAAAAGTCATCCAATGTTTCTGAAACTGTAACCATTTGTTTGTCTGTAAATGTAAATCCAACAATTTCTGTCCCATTCAGATAATTCCTTCACTGTGTTTTTTCCTAGAGTGTACAAGTAAAAAAAGACAAAGATGTAGTCGTCATTGATGGATGACACATACTATGGGAGAGGTGGAGTGACTGATATGCTTCATTAGCTGAATCTGAAATTTTTAACTTTTTCTGGGATGTCACCAATCGACTTTGAAATTCTAACACATGTGAGAGAGACATTTGTTTCAAAGAAAGATGCAAATTTTAGAAAAGCAATTCCTGAGAAATACTTGTATTACACTTCAGTTCAGCAATGGGGAATTCCTTTTGAAGCTTTTCTTTAATTCAGTATTATGCAATTGGTTAGATAAGAAATCTACTCACCAAGTGGCGGCAGGAAAAAACACATATTAGAAAGGTTTTACTTATGCAATCTTTTGGACCCAGCGGCTCCTTCTTCTGGCAGAAGTGTTGAATGGGAAGGAAGAAGGGTCATGGGAAAAGAACTGGAGAGGTTTAGAACAATGGTTAAGAGTTCAGGAAAGTCACCCAGAACCCCAGGTAAGGGGAAACTTACCAGACGGGCCTTCTCATCCTGTCTGGTACGTCTCCCCTGGCCCAGGGTTCTGGGTGACCTTACTGAACTCTAAACCTTGATTTAAACCTCTTGTATAAATTCAATTCTGTCTCAAAGATAACCCTATATAATGTTTTCTTTTGTAAGTCATGGCAGCCGTTGTTAAACACAGCAACAATTTCTTGGTTCTGTTTCAACTTGGCATTTTGTAGTGCGTACTTCACACATTACAGAGGTATTCTTCAGTCTTATATAGTGTAGTAAGTTTCAAACTCTGTTGTCTTGCCCACTTCATTATTAGGCAACACAATCACTGTACTCTGATACATGAAGTTTATGGAATAAAAACACTGGTGCCATACAGTGACATTTAGTGGTAGCAGGCCAGAAATCCTGTGTCCTTTGATCTGCTCCAACACAGCAATGGATAGCTGTTTTCATGTTTTAAATATGTTGCAAACAGATGGCCAAGCAGTAGCTACAAACAATGTTGTCAACACTGTTTCTAAACATGTTCCAATCTCAGCGTAAATGCAGCTGAGAGAATCTCAAAATTTGTCATCCTTTGCTATCATGCTCTTTTCACACACACTCTCTTAATTCTATTCATGCCCTCATCCATAATGAAAATAGATTGGACAACAATATTAGACTGAACACTTTCAGTGTTATAAGGACACTGTTTCCCAAGTGGTGTATTACCTTTTTTCCCCACGGTACTATGTTAAGCAATTAAATTACGACATATACTGTAATGCTGGATAAAACCTACCAGCAATCAGAAAATTTTATTACTGTGCAATTCGTTTAAAACCCTGTTATTTCATCTTCATGTGGTTTTTACAATTCTTTCATTACTTTTATGAAATGAAAAAACTAAGAATTTAACTGTCACAACATTTTTAGCTACTTTCACAGGTATATTTTGAAAACTGGAGGAAAATGAACTGAAGTAATTTAAGAATGCAAGTATCTTTGTAACAAGCTAAAAGAAACATATGACCCCTAGATCTGACACTGAACTAAAACCTCTGCAACATCTGTGGCATGTTTCAATGAAGTGTTGGCTATTCACAAAAAGGTACAAAACTAAAAGTCTGTGTTTTTAATGTTAAGGCTTCTGCAAGTGAAACTGTGCAATAAGTTTTTACTCAACTCTACATTAAAATATCTTTAAATGTATGTCTTAAATGATGTTAGAAGCCGGAAGAAGTATGTTGTAATACATGATTATTTCTGAAACAGATGAAAAACTGACAAAAAAATGCAAATGCTGTAAAAATCACTTGTCTATGGATCCAGAGGGTTTGAAATATATTGTACAATAATAAACATTTAGTGGCTGGAAACAGTTTCCATTCAAAACTGTACTCTCAATCAAAATCACAGTTTTAAACATTCCAGTCACGGAGAAAATGAACACACTACTTACATATTGCATTCTACTGTTATTTGTCATGGAATTTTATATTGTATAAAGAGAAGTAAGTGCATTCTATGTTATTCATAATATGCAGTACTCTTTTAGTGGTACAAAACTGATTTTGGTTTAAGACTCAAGAAGATACATAGTTATCTAACTAAACAGGCAGGATCCTATGGTTTGGCATACACATAGCAATGGTCAGTCACCTCTTCCTTACACTTAAATAATTCAATTGCTGGCTTACTGTCCTTAAAGGAGAGCATGCAGGTAACATGCAGCCTATAAATCACATTGAGTAATGTTTAGATTATAAGTACAGTATTCAGGAAACACAATGAGGCTTCAGTATATAAGAAAATATATCATGGGAAATCCTGTGAGAATCTGGAGTAATCTGCTTTCAGATTTATATCATAGCAGGGTTCAATGTTTGTTTTATTTGAGTGAAGATTTTGGAGCTTAGATATTACATTTCATAATAATTACATCGACTATCTAATGTTAGGACATGCACCATATGGATTTCAACCCAAGAAGACAAGTACCTTCACATCTCATTGCCCACAGCTTGTCACTACCACTCAAGAACACTAAGGAATTCTTGGAATGCTGGAATTAATACTAAGGATATTACGAAAGTTCTGGAATAAATGGCAAGGACATTGAGCAATATCAGGAATGTCAAAAAGGCACTAAAAAGTCTCAGAATTTCTAAAAGAACAGTATACTTCTCACAATGCCTAATACAAGCAGAGGACACATTTTGGAATGCCTGATTTCCACCACTATCCATTACTCCAAACTCATACTTCCTACCAAAATCCTGCTCTAAGCATGCAGAACTCTAATTTTTGGTCTATACTGTCAAGCATTTCATGCCCTAATATTTACTACTTTCCTACAATAAACTCTTACCAAACATGCTAAACAACTTCATACTCATCCATAACGGTTTTGAAAGGTTTATGTCAGGGAGGCAAACAAATAAAGAATACAGCCACAGTGATGTGCGTGCCTACTCTTACAGGAACGTATCAGCCTCGGTTGTTACAATGATTCATTCATTCACTGCATTATTGTCACATAACTTGTGATAAATGAACACACATCATCATACCCCGGCATTCATGAAGTTCACTCTCTGGCATTGCCATCCACAGCCACCTTCCTCAATTTTGATAACACTAATTTGTGAGCCATGAGGTAAAATGCTGGATTATACTATGCCATTTACATTTAGAGGGATCTGATTATTTATACAAACAGTACTCACTGTCACATAACTTCTGATTTTATGGTGGATTCATTCACCACAGTGGGAATGCCCTCAGCTGAAAATCAAACAACTGCTGTAGTTTATTTATTTTGAACAACCACTCTTCCTGCTTTGTTTATAAGCAGATCGCCTAGCCACATTTGCTTGCTCCATACCAAAAAACTCTTGCCCACACAACAACAAAACATTCATTACTATTACAAGTTGCAATACATAATAAACATATTACTCCAGTGAGGGTGTGGCTCTGGATAAGTTCAGTAGTAAGATCACCTTATCCATAATCTTTCTGAATAACTTATATCCTATTTCCATCTTTTATCTGTGTCATGCTTACCCATTTGTTTATGTAACAGTTCACAGATATGCAATTACCACATTTGGAAAACACAGCTTATGTATACTTGAACAACCATCAATTTCAGACTCGGCACAGGCGTGACCTATAACATTATAGGTAAAAAGGAATGAAAGCACCCATACTTTAAGCCATTCTAACAATTTTCGCACAAATTATGTAGTTTTCTGAACACCGACACCAAGGAATCACAGCACAAACAGTAATGGGCCTAGAAAAATATCTACACTGGCAATTACAAGTAATCTTTTGCTAGGCAAGTGCTGCAGCACTGCCTAAACACACACCACCTACTGCTGTTGTAGATGAGAAGTGGTAGTTCTCCAAGTTATGAAAAGCACTATTTATCAGCTTTCATGCCAGCAGCTCTGTTTATGAACAGAGCATGTGCTGAGAAGAGGAAACCTTATTCAATGTTGACAAATGGCATCACGTGTCTACCTGATATGGAAACTCTGGGGCACCTCCTAGTAGTGATATGAGGCTTGCATGTTAACTAATATGGTGCCTATGTCAGTTATATGCATATTGCTCCTACCAAAATGAACCAGAGGCTACTGATGTGTGTATAAATTAACAGCTCAGAAAATCCTCTGGTGTCTGGGGCTCCAAAGGAAATTGATAGGCTTAACATTTATAATAGGCTAGTGAAGATATAAAAATACAAATAAAGGGATGATGTGCAGTAGCAAGAGGTAGTGCACTTAGTCACACAACAGCCAACAGTAACATTGTGCTGCATCTCTCTGTTGCCTACACTTTGGGGGGGGGGGGGGGGGGGGGGTTGAAGATTTGGCAATGGTTTTTGTGTTAGTGATAAACTGTATGGCTATTTGGCCCCTTTAATGTTCATTATTGGTGACAAAGAAAACAACAGATACTGCACCAATATCCTGGAATCCTGGAGTGACAGTGTTCAATTTGTACCAATTTTTTGAGAGAGAATCAGAAGCAGAAACAGAGTTTGCACATAGAAAACAGTGCCAGTTGTCAGGGTAGAGAA
Source organism: Schistocerca gregaria (assembly GCF_023897955.1). NCBI lineage: Eukaryota > Metazoa > Arthropoda > Insecta > Orthoptera > Acrididae > Schistocerca > Schistocerca gregaria. The sequence continues at coordinate 649,794,665 of NC_064931.1, read as the reverse complement.
AATCGGGAGCACATGGGATGTGAAAGAGGCAGAGAGGAAATTTGGAAATTCAAAGTATTTTCTTATTGTGATATGCATTATGCAGTCACTTTCTTATGGGTACACTTCTCTAAAAAAATAATAAATATAGATTACAATATTAAAATTGGGTCCCACAGTGTGGCGAAGCTTGTCTTCTCTTGTGAGCCTTATTTCCTACTTCACGAGAAGCATAGTGTTATGTCAACAAGAAACAAATGAAAATGAAATACCCTACAACCAAAACTGGAAAAACAAGTTGATAGTTCCAGTTTTAATGTCGTAAGAGTATTTTTTGCAGTTGCCTGACTACTCATTCCAAGTAATATGCACCACATGATTTAACTGTGGGTGAAGTCTTGCTACTTGTAAATCAGCACCTTGCCTGTCTGGGGTGTTAGGGACCTTGTACTAAGACACTATGTTACACACGATAAATCCCCTGCATCACTTGGCTGTACAAGATTTATTCTACTGGCTGTCTAAATCCCCAAATTAAAATCAAACTGCTGAATTGGAAGGACAGCTCAGTCATCATGGTTGTTCTATGGCTCATCTGTCAATGTTTCTCTCTGAACATCGATAACATATGCTGCAGGCGGAATGGTTCCATATCTACATTTATACTGCTCAAGCCACCCAACAGTGTGTGGCGGCAGGCACTTTAAGTGCTACTGTCATTACCCCCCCATTCCTGTTCCAGTCGCATATGGTTCGCGGGAAGAATGACTGCCGAAAAGCCTCCATGCGTGCTCGAATCTCTCTAATATTACATTCGTGATCTCCTCTGGAGGTATAAGTAGGGGGAAGCAATATATTTGATACCTCATCCAGAAACGCACCCTCTCGAAACCTGGACAGCAAGCTACACCGCGATGCAGAGCACCTCTCTTGCAGAGTCTGCCATTTGAGTTTGCTAAACATACCCGTAACGCTATCATGCTTACCAAATAACCCTGTGATGAAACGCACCGCTCTTCTTTGGATCTTCTGTATCTCCTCCATCAACCTGATCTGGTACGGATCCCACACTGATGAACAATACTCAAGTATAGGTCGAACAAGTGTTTTGTAAGCCACCTCCTTTGTTGATGGACTAAATTTTCTAAGGACTCTCCCAATGAATCTCAACCTGGCACCCGCCTTACCAACAATTAATTTTATATGATCATTCCACTTCAAATCATTCCGTACACATACTCCCAGATATTATACAGAAGTAACTGCTACCAGTGTTTGTTCCCCTATCATATAATCATACAATAAAGGATCTTACTTTCTACGTATTCGCAATACATTACATTTGTCTATGTTAAGGGTCAGTTGCCACTCCCTGCACCAAGTGCCTATCCACGGCAGATCTTCCTGCATTTTCTAATACTGCAACTTCTCTGTATACTACAGCATCATCCGCAAAAAGCCGCATGGAACTTCCGACACTATCTACTATGTCATTTATATATAGTGTGAAAAGCAGTGGTCCCATAACACTCCCCTGTGGCACGCCAGAGGTTACTTTAATGTCTATAGACATCTCTCCATCGAGAAAACGTGCTGTGTTTTGTTTGCTAAAACCTATTCAATCCAGCTACACAACTGGTCTGATATTCCGTAAGCACTTACTTTCTTTATCAGGCGACAGTGCAGAACTGTATTGAACGCCTTCCGGAAGTTAAGAAAAATAGCATCTACCTGAGAGCCTGTATCTAATATTTTTTGGATCTTATGAACAAATAAAGTGAGTTGGGTCTCACACAATTGCTGTTTCCGGAATCCATGTTGATTCCTACAGAGTAGATTCTGGGTTTCCAGAAATGACATGATACGTGAGCAAAAAACATGTTCTAAAATTCTACAACACATCGATGTCAGAGATATAGGCCTATAGTTTTACACATCTGGTCGACGACCCTTCTTGAAAACTGGAACTACCTGTGCTCTTTTCCAATCATTTGGAACCTTCCGTTCCTCTAGACACTTGCGGTACACGGCTGTTAGAAGGGGGGGGGGGGGGGGGCAAGTTCTTTTGCGTACTCTGTGTAGAATTGAATTGGTATCCTGTCAGGTCCCGTGGACTTCCCTCTGTTGAGTGATTTCAGTTGCTTTTCTATTCCTTGGACACTTATTTCGATGTCAGCCATTTTTTTGTTCGTGCAAGTATTTAGAAAAGGAACTCCAGTGCGGTCTTCCTCTGTGAAACAGTTTTGGGAAAAGGTGTTCAGTATTTAGCTTTATGCATCCCAGAATGTCTGGATATGTTGTTTCGAGCCACTTACTGATTTAACGTACGACCAGAACTTCCTAGGATTTTCTGTCAAGTTGGTACATAGAATTTAACTTTCAAATTCACGGAATGCTTCACGCATAGCCCTCCTTACGCTAACTTTGACATCGTTTAGCTTCAGTTTGTCTGAGAGGTTTTGGCTGCGTTTAAATTTGCAGTGAAGCTCTCGTTGCTTTCACAGTAGTTTCCTAACTTTGTTGTTGAACCACAGTGGGTTTTTCCCATCCCTCACAGTTTTACTCGGCACATACCTGTCTAAAATGCATTTTACGATTGCCTTGAACTTTTTCCATAAACACTCAACATTGTCAGTGTCGGAAAAGAAATTTTTGTTTTGATCTGTTAGGTAGTCTGAAATCTGCCTCCTATTACTCTTTCTAAACAGATAAACCTTCCTCCCTTTTCTTATATTCCTATTTACGTCCATATTCATGGATGCTGCAATGGTCTTATGATCACTGGTTCCCCGTTCTGCGCTTACAGAGTTGAAAAGTTCGGGTCTGTTTTTATCAGTAGGTCCAAGGTGTTATCTCCACGAGTCGGTTCTCTGTTTAAGTGCTCGAGGCAATTTTCAGATAGTGCTCTCAGTATAATGTCACTCGATGCTCTATACCTATCACCTGTCCTAAACATCTGAGTGTCCCAGTTTATATCTGGTAAACTGAAATCTCCACCCAAGACTATAACATGCTGAGGAAATTTATGTCAAATGTATTCCAGATTTTCTCTTAGTTGTTCCGCCACTAATGCTGATGAATCGGGAAGTCGGTGAAAGGAGCCAATTATTAATCTAGCTCGGTTGTTGAGTGTAACTTCCACTCATAATATTTCACAGGAACTATCCACTTCTACTTCACTACAGGATAAACTACTACTAAGAGCGACAAACACGCCACCACCGGTTGCATGCAATCTATCCTTTCTAAACACCATCTGTGCCTTTGTAAAAATTTTGGCACAATTTATCTCTGGCTTCAGCCAGCTTTCTGTACCTATAACGATTTCAGCTTCGGTGTTTTCTATCAGCGCTTGAAGTTCCGGTACTTTACCAACGCAGTTTCGACAGTTCACAATTACAATACCGATTGCTGTTTGGTCGCCCGCATGTCCTGACTTTGCCCCGCACCCTTTAAGGCTGTTGCTCTTTCTGTACTTGCCCGAGGCCATCTAACCTAAAAAACCGCCCAGTCCACGCCACACAACCCCAGCTACCCGTGTAGCTCCTTGCTGCGTGTAGGTCCGCAGTCAGTCCTGTCGACGATGTTGCAGATGGTGAGCTCTGCTTTCATCCTGCTAGCGAGACTAGCAGTCTTCACCAAATCAGATAGCCGGCGGAAGCCAGAGAGGATTTCCTCTGACCCATAGTAACACACATCATTGGTGCTGACATGAGCGACCACCTGTAACTATTTCAGCTTCGGTGCTGTACCCTATACCCTCTATCGCATCCAGAAGGACCCTTTCCACATCTGGAATGACTCTCACCCGGTGTGCACACCGAGTGCACATGGTTTTCTTCCTCTCCCTTGCGGCCATGTCCCTAAGGGGTCCCATTGCGCGCCTGATGTTGGAGCTCCCAACTACCAGTAAGCCCACCCTCTGGAACAGGACAAGCAGCCATGTCCTGCCAAAGATCAATATCAGCTGGAGACACAGCCTGAAACCGGTTCGTCAGACAAACTGGAGAGGCCTTCCGTTCAGATCTCCAGAATGTCTTTCGCCCCCTTCCAGACCTCGAGACGACCTCCCACTCTACCACGGGTGAGGGGTCAGACTCAATGTGGGCAGTATCCCAGGCAGCCACAGCCATAGTCCAATTGGGGGATGCGTGGGATAAGCTGGCCATTCCCAACAAACCCCCATCTGGACCCCCACAGTGATGCCCATTGGCAACAGCCTCAAGCTGTGTGACCGAAGCCAACACTGCCTGAAGCTGGGAGCGTAGGTATGCCAACTTAGCTCCCATCCGAACACAGCAGTCGCAGTCCCTATCCATGCTAAATAATGTTGTACAAAGAAAGTCTGAACTAACCTACAGAGAGCGCAAGAATTCGACCCAAAATTTAAACAGTTATTAAAATACAAGACTGTCTAGTAAATGCAGTAACGCTGCTACTTGCGCACTGCTGACACACTGCTCGGCGGCTGAAGGCTAACTGTACTGTAACATATGGGTGTAACAGCTTACTTATACTTACAAGTTGCGCTATTGTGTGTGTGTGTGTGGGGGGGGGGGGGGGGGGGGGGTGAGAGGTTTGGCATGCATACACAGTCCAGGTTATCAATCAGTACATACCTCAACTAAAATACTACAGCAAGATTCAGGTAGCTTCTGAGTTTCAGTAAATTCCCGCTTGATGATGGTATCTAAAACCCGAGCACTGGGGCTGCTGTGTGCACCTGGTTTCTCATGCAAATATTTCTCATACAAATTAGCTCCATACACATCTGTGTATATGTTATCACTGTAATATAAAAACAGATATGAGAACATTTTACTAACAAATACAATCAGAGCTGTAATAATAGCACAAACTTAAAACTTTCTAAAACATTATTCAATAGAACAGCATAGCACAATAATTTATTTAACTGAGATAATTTTTATAGTGGTACAGGATTTTGCAGCTTAATAAGAGGAAAAACATCATGTCATATATGCAGCTGTATGAACACAAACAAATGAGTTTAAAGAGGATAGGCATAAAGTCAGCCATAGTCTTGTTGAAGAAACCAGCCCAGTATTTGCCTGAAATGACTTAGGAAAGCATAAATCAAGATGGCTAGCCAGATCATGAACCTCTATCCTCATAAAACTAAGGCCAGTGGCTTAACAAATACACTGCCTCAATTCACTGTATGCTAAGAGTAAAATGCACTTTTGATTATAGTATTACATTAGTCATATTCCATATAGAGTGGTGTCTGGGATGTGTGAAGGCTTCGAAGTTGTACATTTTATTTATCAAATTCATTTCAACATTAAATTTCTGAGTTTCTGTGAGCATTCAGTGGAGTAAGAGGCTTAAACACCACCACTTTATTTACATGAAATCTAATGTGCTCTGGCACAGCTGTTGAATACATCTGTATCCATTCATCTTACACTTTTCTGTACTAATTTTAAGCCCTTGAAGTCTTTGTGGAAGTTGTTTGCTGTCCTAATATTATATTCATGCTTTTCACAATTTTTCTGAGAGAAGAGAAATATTTCTAATGCCAATGGACCTTAAAGAATACATGTATCGCTAAGTAGTTGTCACCACATTTGTTTGACTAGATCTCTGCAGGATGTTATAGAATTAAACTTGAGTATTTTGAAAGTTTATTTTTAGTATCCCATTCACTAATAAGTTATGGAATCATTTCTTGGGGAACAGTACTAATTTCTTCATACTTAATACACCAACAGCTGTAATCATGCATACTGCAAACAAAGTCAAACTAAGGCAATTAATTAATCCCAGGCAGTTGATTTTCCAATCAAGGTTGTGATCAACCTGCAGCCCCTTAAACTTGACACTTTTTACCTATTGTATTTAATTTTTTAAGAAACCTACTTTTATAGCTTCTGGAGTTCTAAGAGAAGTAGTGAACTGTGTGTGCTGAGTCTTGTTGAAATTCAGTGATAATCCACTTGCTGGTCGGAGTGGCAGAGACGTTCTAGGCGCTACAGTCTGGAACCGCGCGACCGCTACAGTCGCATGTTCGAATCCTGCCTCAGGCATGGATGTGTGTCATGTCCTTAGGTTAGTTAGGTTTAAGTAGTTCTAAGTTCTACGGGACTGATGACCTCAGAAGTTAAGTCCCATAGTGCTCAGAGCCATTTGAACCATTTTCGATAATCCACTTGCCTTGAACAACCTGTTGATGTTTTTGGATTTTCATTAATTGCCTTTTTTAGTAAGAGGATTGTTGGTTCTTTTTATTTGTATACTTGTATCATCTGCAAAATGGGTAAAATTTGTAAGTGGTAGGTAATTTACATAAGAAACAGCAGAGAACCCAAAATCAAACTGTGGGGTACACCATGACTGACTGCTTGAAAATTCTGAGTGCCAATTGTTGAGTTATTGACATAAACTGAACATTTTGCTTTCACTCATACAGATAAGGTAAAAACCATGAACCTAATGTGTCTACTATTCTATATGCAATATTTTAACTTTCACTTTAGGATATCGTAATTCAGACAGTCAAAAGCTTTAGGCAAGTCACAAAATATTTCCAATAGTAGTAATTTCTGATTCTAATATATCATGTGTCTAGAAAAATTTAAAGACTGTTCACCATATAACACAAACTTTCATAGTCGGAATTTGTGTCCTTGGACCACTGCCTAATGCACACAAAACAAAATTAGCCAAGGATGTACAATGTTCAGCTGACAGTACTTTTTGAAATCCGACCTGTTTCTTACGAGTATGTTTCCTGTACCAAGTGTTTATAAAGTCCATTAGATATTATCTTCTTGAACACTTTTAAGATACTGACAGTAATGAGATGGGTTGGTAACCCTTTACTTACGTTTTGTCTCTTTTGAGGAGTGACTTGACAACAGTATGTTTAAGTTACTATGGGAAAGTATTAATGTGGAAAAGATTCACAACATAAATAGCTCAATATACACAGTCCAGTCACATTAATGTGATCACTAGTCAAGAGTCTGAATAACCATCTTTTGCAGCACAGACATGCAAGAAGAATCAGTAACGTTCTGGAAGGTACCAACAGGAATGTGGAGCCATTCTGAATTCAGTGCTGTGGTCAGCTACATTACGTTTCTTGGTTGAGGATCCATGGCATGAACAGCATGATTATTGAGATGGTCCCACAGATTGTTGAATGGATTAAAATCTAGGGAGTTTGGTGTTCTTTGAACCACACATGTACACTGCAATCTGTGTGACATGTTGCACTGTCCTGCTGGTAGACACCACCGTGCTGAGGAAAAAAACAAATTGCATGTAGGTTTGGACAGGACCTCAAGGATAGAGGTATACTTTCATTGATCCACTATGCCTTCGAGAATAACAAGAACATCCATGAATGCCAAGAAAACATTCCTCAGACTATAACACTCCATCCTCCAGCCTGAACGCTTCTGATAATTGTTGCACGGCCATACACACCAACGGCCATCTGTCCGATGGAGCATAATACACGATTCATCTGAAAAACACACCTGTTGTCACACAGCAGATATCCAGTTGCATTGCTGACATGCAAATTCCAGCATTTGTCACCAATGAACAAGAGCTAGCATGGGTGCATGAAGTAGGCACCTGTTGTGGAGGTCCATACACAGCAACATTCGCTGATCAGTCATTAAGGAGACACTGTAGGTAGCCTCTTGGTTTATCTGGGCACACAGACGCTTAGCAGTTGTACGTCTACTTGCTCATACACATCCCTGCAACCATCATTCACCCATCATCTGCTGCCCTTGGCGCACCACAGCTGCCTCGGCAGTTCTGGATAGTGCCATTTTGCCGTGCACGGTAAACTTTAATCATAGCTCACCGCAAACTATTTACAAACGTAGCCATGTCAGAAAAGGTTCCTCCCTTCGCCTGAGAGCCAATGATCACGCACTTTTGGATATCAGATAAATCACTCCATTTTCACTTTACAACAATGACTGCACTGTTTCCCGCATTCCCCTGACACGCTTTATATGCCCTTCGCTATTAGTGCTGCCACCTGCCATCTACATCTACGTACATATTCCGCTAGCCACCAAACAGTGTGTGGCAGAGGGCACTATTCACGCCAAAGTCATATTTCCCCCCCCCCTCTATTCCACTCGTGGATCGTGCGAGGGAAAAATGACTGCCTGAACACCTCAGTATGAGCTCCAATTTCCCTTATCTTTGAATGGTGATCATTGCGTGATATGAAAGTTGGTGGTAATAATATATGCTCTACATCCTCGACAAAGATCGGATTCTGGAATTTAGTGGACAGCCCCTTCCGTTTAGCTCGTCGTCTATCTGCAAGTGTGTCCCACTTCAAACTGTCTATGAGATTTGTAATGCTCTCACGATGGCTAAATGTTCCGGTCGCAATGCTTGCCACTCTTCTTTGGACCTTCTCAATCTCTTTAATCAGACCCAACTGGTAAGGGTCCCATACAGACGGACAATACTCTAAGACTGGACGAACTAAAGTATTTGTTGAAGGACTGCATAGCTTCTAAAGTCTACCAGTAAACCGCAATCTACAGTTTGCCTTACCCGTTACTTGTGTAATCTGAGTGTTCCATTTGAGATCAATTTGATTAGTCACACCCACATACTTGACAGATGTTACTGCTTCCAAAGACTGGGCATTTATTTTGTTCTTGTACATTACTGGGGATTTTCGCTTTGTTATACGCAGTAGGTTACACTTCCTAATATTGAGAAATAACTGCCAGTCATTATACAACACATTTATTTTCTGCAAATCCTCATTGATTTGTTCACAACTTTCGTGTGATACTACCTTCATGTAGACTACAGCATCATTGGCAAACAGCCTAATGCTGTGTCAACATCATCAACCAAATCATTTATGTAAATCGTAGAAAAGCAGCGGACCTATTACGCTGCCCTGGGGCACACCTGACGTTAACGCCTGTTTCTGTTGAAGTTTCCCCATTCAGGATGACATACTGCTCTCTGTCTGTTAGAAAACTTTATATCCAACCACGTATGTCATCGGATAGACAGTAAGCACATACTTTTTGGAGCAAGCAACAGTGCGGAACTGAGTTGAACACCTTTTGAAAGCTGAGGAATATGGCATCAACCTGGGAGCCTGTATCTAGAGCCTGTTGTATATCATGCACAAAGAGGGCCAGCTGTGTCTCGCATGACCACTGATTCCTAAAACCGTGCTGGTTTCTGCAGATGAGCTTCTCAGAGCCTAGAAAGGTCATTATGTCTGAACACAAAATATGTTCCATGATTCTACAACAAATCGATGTCAGTTAAATTGGCCGGTAATTATGTGCACCTGATTTTCTACCCTTTTTATAGATTGCAATGACCTGGGCCTTCTTCCAGTCCTGTGGAACTTTCTGCTGTTCCAATGATCTCTGATAGATAAGAATGGTGTTGTATTTGTAGCATAGTCAACATAAAATCTTATGGGGATACCGTCTGGGCCAGATGCCTCCTTGGCATCCAAGATCCTTCCTTGGTGTCTAAGGATCTTAACTGTTTTACAATCCCAGATACACTAAACACTATGTCAGCCATCCTTGCATTTGTCTGAAAAATTATTAAAAAATTACACAGTAACCTACAGTAAGCTACACCTACTGATTATCCCTCGTATTTATAATGTAAATAAATATTTACATACATGTGAAAATGACCTAATAAAACTGTAAAAACTGCTACCTTCAATGTATCGAGTCTAAATGACACTAATAACCATAAATACTTAGTATTGTACACTGATAGATGCAGGTACAAAACATAACCTTTAGCTAACAATAAGAGTTCAGAATGTAAAACACAAATAAGAATTCTACTTTATAGGAACCGTTGGGCTTACAGTACACGATCACCAAAGCCCACAACAAGCTAAGGGAATTAAGCAGACGGCAAGGTGAGTTTTAGCTTTCCGCTAACTAAACTATATGTGAGAAGGGCTCAGAAGTTGTATTATAACACTGATTTACTAGATATTGTAATGTAATACTAGTTTACCACATATTTTACGTTTGCTTAACTGTTAACGCTCGCAGGTTGTGCTAGTCAAAACGTTTACAAGTGAGGTTAGAATTCACTGTCAGTATCACTTTTCCTAACAAAACATATAAAAACTGCTACCTTCAATGTATTGAGTCTAAATGACACTAATGAACATGAATACTGAGTATTGTTAGCTAACTTAAACTGATTAACCCTCGTATTTCTAATGTACACAACAATTAACGTACACGCGAAAAATGACCTAATAAAACGTATAGAAACTGCTACCTTCAATGCATCAAGTCTAAATGACACTAATAAACATAAATACTGAGTATTGTACACTGACTTAACTGATAATCCCGCATATTAATGTCAGTTAAGAACGCAAACAAACGTTTGCGTACACACAAAACTGTCATAAACAGAAACTTCGCTTTTCCTATTCAGACGCAAATAAAAACTGAATCCTTCAATTTATCAAGTCTATATCATACTAATGCACAGAAGTACTATAGAATGTACAGCAAAAACAATTAAATTACTTATTTTGTAACGCAGCAAGCGAAAAGCCCTCGTAGCCGGCGTCAGGGTTGTGAGTGGTTATTGCATGCTGCCATCAAATATAAGTGTAGTCACATTAATGGGACTGGACCAAGTATTACTACGTTTAGATGAACAACATTTCATTATTTTACAACAGATTTCCTCAAGTTACTTGTACATTTATTTTTAAGAGATTTGATACGACTGGAAACTTCTTTTAGAGATGTAATATGAAGCGGAACTGTGTTCCTCAGTTTCTGAGCTATTCAATTTTCTCAACAAAAGCAGATCAGAACATATTCTTACAAAACTACTAGAGCACCGAGCAAAGTACGGTCATGCAACTAAAGCTGAATCACGACTCCTTGAAACACTCTATCATTCTCTTTCCTTTCTGTCTGCCTCGAATATATTGCATGTGATCAGTTTCATACCTTTTTCCAGACAATGTCGTAATTTCCCTCCTTGACCAATCCTCAACTATGAAAAGTCATTAGTATTTACTGAGAAGCAAATGAACTCAAAACAGGGCAGTTTTAATTGTCTTGAGGACAGAAGTAATTTTTTTGTTTTTGTTTGCAGAATACATAAACTGGCAACTGTGCAATAACATTAATTATTAAAAATTCCAAAATTCATACATCACGTACATGCTGTATTTATTGCCTCACTCGTAGTAACCAAAACCAACTGTGGGAACACCTTGGGCTGTGGATCGGAGCCACCGGGCGGGGAAGCCGCCGACAGTGGAGCACGAACCACCAGGTAAACACAATGACGAGTCGGACGGCAGACCAACGACAACAACCGACAAGAGCGATTATGACCGACACAACAAGGAAGAGATAAACGACAGAGGCTTGTAGAAACCACAACACCAAACACCAACAGCATATCCACTCAGAACCAGAGCCAGGCAAATGTCAACAACGAGCAACGACCAGAACGCAGTACCGCCGAGATAGAGACGCAATCCAGAGCGAGTACCAGACTGACTGGACTAGGGCAGAGCAGCTCCCTATATACGGAACTGGAGGGAGTGGCTATTTGCCTTGGTCTGCACGTGGTGTAGCGGTGGCGCCCTCGCTGCGTGGAAGAGCTACCACGGACGCGGAGCCCTCTATGGGCTGGCCATGTCCATTTGTTCTGGCGCATGTTCGACTTCCACGGCAGGAGGTACTAGATCACTCATAATGACAAGCAACTACAAATAATAATTTAACTCAAAATATTACATGGAAGATAGTTTTATGAACAAAATACTGTTTCACTGACTATTTAGCAACAAAATATTTAGTTTATGTCATCCTCTGACATATTCAGAGAAAATTATAATGCATCAGGAGGTTGTTTGTAATGAAAAGTTATAATTTCTAGGTTTAAGGCAATTTTTAATATCTCAACAATTATTTCAAGTGTTGATCTGATACTCATACAACAGTCAGGTATTGTTAGGAATCACATTTTGGGGTAACGCTTCAAGTCAAATAAAAGTTTTCAGAGTTCACAGAAAGGGTGCAACTGATATCCAAGATAGAATCTTCTTAGTTATTGTAATACGCAAAAATCGTAAATAGTGTTCTTAGTGAACAATGCAACTATTATAACCATGCCTAAAGGAGAAACTGCAACACTTGAAAATGTACATAAAATTTGCTTGAAAATTAATAACTGTTTCCCTGCAAATGGGCTGTCATAGACTAAGACAAAACATGATACATACATTACTGTATGTATTACACAGGACAAGGCCACACCAACAGAAATCCATTGCAAGCAATACTATTACACCACAAAAGAAATGTAAAGTCATTCTTTTTACTTTTAATACAGTGGACTCTTTATTATCCACGTAATTAGGAACTGAAAACCACAGATAATTGGATTCGGTAGATAACCTGCAATTAAAGGTAATGTATTAGAGTTGTTCAAAAACAAAAATTAACTACAATGTCATTATTAAAATCACTTAATTAATGTTTATTATAAATTCTACTTTATTCATCATACTTTGTGTGAAAATACAGTACTTACAAAGAACAGAGTGCAAGTCAGTTTCAAGTTACACTACATGACTTTGAAACAAAATAGTCTTGAATTTATTTCTGTCTCACTGAGGCAGCTTGTCTTTTACATATCACAGTAGGAATTTTATGCAATACCAACTAGTCAGAAAGAGGAGCATCTTCTTGCTGTTCCCAGTAGTCTAGTATCCCTTTGGACCATTGAAGTGCTGATGCATGATTGATTACTGTTTCTGAAATTAGATGATTGTTGTCATCTTTGTCACTGTCATTCACTACCTCAGATTTTCCTTGTACTCGCTGGATAATAGCACTGTCACCCAATGTATCATGACCTGGCTCTGTGTGGCCTACGTCATGCCATTCAGAAGCATTTTCTTTGTCAACAGTGTCACACCCTGGAGTACTTTAAAAACAACAGTTAACATTGGTAATGAGCAATCTTGTTCATCACTGATTTCATCAGTTTTAGGATTGATGATTGATATGAATTGGTTATGGTTGATTGCTTTACCTTACTCCACACCTTCAACATTTCACACATTGCGCCTAGCACAGTCAATTGTTTCCAAAATGTTTGAAGATTGCTGCCCTCATCAAAAAGTTTTTGTTGCAGATTTCCTCTACAAATTTTCTTCAAAACAGCAATCCATTGGCTGAATTAAGGCTGTCACATTAGGGGATAAATATTTTACAAATATCATCAATTTCAGAACCAGTTAATTTGGATGTGATGGTGCATTGTCCATTAACAAAGCCTTGCAGGTAGACCCTTCAATGTTAAATGTTCTTATACCTGTGGCACAAAACAATTATGGAACTACGTTTCAAATACTGTGCAGTTCATCCAAGCCCCTTTTTGGTGAAAATAATGGATAGGTAAATTGTGCCTTTCTTTTCCTTTGAAACAGCATGGTCTTTCAGCTTCACCTATTATACCAAGCTTAACTTTATGTGATCCCATATCATTAGCACAACACAGTTATCCTTTGCTTACTTGATTTATAACTAGGCACACTACGCTATGTCTTTTGAGAGCTAAAGTCTTTGGGGTGTTTTGGAATTGTCTATCAGCAGTGTCATCCACGTTGTATATTTGCCCCAGCTCTAAATATTCTCATGCAATAAACTCTTTGATATCATTACAAAATTCAGAAACAGCCTTATTATCTGCATTGAGCTTTTCTCCTCGGACGGCAATCTCCCAGATACCATGAAGCTATTTAAATATTGTCAGCCATCCAGAAGATTCATTAAAATCTCCTTCAATTCCCAAGGTTTTGAGTAAAAATTGGGGATGTTTTGCACATATTGGGCCAGATACTTGTGTGCCCTCTGCTTTGTTTTACTGAAACCATTGCAATATGGCTTTATCCAGTTCTGCATATGTAGACATTTTCATAGTTTCCTGCTTTGACGAACTTTTAGATCAATCAGAACTGTTATCAAACTGCACTATTTTGTCTTTGATTTTTCCAAATATCACAGATCACAGTTTCATCCACATTGTAAATCAGTGCCAGATACCGCACATCAATACTGCCTTCCTCAAGCTTGTCTATTATTTCCAGTTTCTGCTGTATCATCAGCACAATGCATTATCGCTTTTCAGAAATTGTTCGGCACTTACAGAAACAAAATGACTACAGTATCCACCACAACAATACAGTCCCGCACTTGAAGTTTTCAAGCAGCACATTGTTTACAATATTCATACTGTAACATGACATTACTGTTCACAGGCAACTATTAAATGTTCACAGGCAACTACTACTAGGAAAAAAATTTTTTTTTCAACAGTTAAAAAAATTTATAAAATGGAAAAATTGACTGTGAATAATCTGCAAATCAGATAATCCACCCGTGGATAAATGAGTATACTGTACTATTTAAATAACCAGCAATGAAGATTTTAAGCAGTAAAAGCATTTGTTGAAGATTTAGTTTGAAGACATTATGGGAAACAAATAGAATATTTTTTGTCAATAATTGTTACTTACATACATTTTAATGACAGCACAGAATAGGAAACACTGGACATAATGTGAGATAAATACATAAAAAAAGGAAGCCTATTAGGGTGTTCAATGGTTTTTTAACATATCTGTACCTTCTGTCATCTAACAATGATCCATTTTCACTTGAGTTTTACAGATATAAACCAGCATCAAATATTTGCAGATAATCAATCAATTTAAAAAAATACCATTCATATAATCTATACCTTCTTTCACTGTATCATTATATTACTTTTAAGTACACTGAAAAAGTCTATGGCATATCAGAAATAAAGGGGATTCACTGGAAAACATTTATTTTCATGCACCATATTTAAAATAAAATTTACTTACCCTATCCCATACAGCCTCTGGGGGTATGTTGTTAAATCAGCTGCCAGTGAAATTAAAATATTATTTGAATAATAGTAAGTTATTTCACTTGGCTTTCCTACTAGAGCAGAATATATAATGTCCATACCACTTATTTTTTTGTAGAGTGCTTCTAAGCATGTCAGGAATGCTCCGTGACCGAACCTAGTTAACAAGAAACAAACTGTCACTGTATTTTTTTGAAGATAGTATTCCTTGTACAGAATGTTTTAGGCAGATAAAATTGAACCTTGTAGGAAACTATGAATTCAAAAGAATGTTTATTTTACCTATAAGAAAGAAGTCATTACAAAATTACGGTACTGCAAAATTGTTCAACCAACCACCTGTATACAAAATATATAAGCGTTCTTGTTGGAGACCTCATCTCAAATGTATTAATTGCCTAAATTCATTTGACAAAAACTGGATCAGATTTTCCCGTGTGTGTCATGTCAACATTGACTTCTCAGCATCCAGCAACAAAACACAGATCTTATATCAAAAGGACGTTTTCAGTATAGATAATGAAGATAGGGCTGTTAAACTCCAGGTATACATTCTAAAAAAAATTCATGTTACTGGCAGAAAACCAATGGCTGTGCAATTGACTCTGTAGGGTGTATGAAAGTACTTTCGACATTAGCCACATGTCAATAGGATGAATAAGGGCACTGGCTTTCACTTTACCTAGATGTTTTACCTTTCGGTAGTGAGACTAAGGCAAATAATAACCGTCTATGGTGTAAGCACAACATGGATAATCATTTCCAAAATGATGCAGTACTAAAAATGTTAGCTAACTTAGCACTTCACCTACAGTGGTTCCAGGGTTGATGATACTCTAAAGGTCTCTCTCTCATCCCTTAATCACCTATTCATAATTGTTTTATTTCTGTCTTTTGGGCACATTTCCCACTCACAAATCAAGTATCATGACCCACAAACCAACAGGGTGAACAAATTTCTTTGGTAATGAATATGCTATGTGTAAGTGTAGGTTTCTGAAGCCAGTGTTACAACAGTGGCAAAAATATGGGAGAATTTTACACAGTGACAATGTTCTCACATAACCAGAAGAATTTTATTCGTTCCAAATTATTGAGAGTTTGTATGCTGAACAACCAAAATACATATTGTCAACTAACATTGAACTGATCTAAAAGGAAGTAAAGAAAAAAAAAAAAAAAACCACCATTTCATTTTCTTGCGTGAGAGAGAGCACTGTGGTGTGCTAATTCAGAGAATACAAAACACACATTCACAATCCAAAAGTCAATGCAAGAACATTAACATATGCAAACAGTCATATAACATTCGGGGGAAAGCACCATTGTACAGATTCAACTGAAAGAGTTTAAACCTCAAACAATGAACAGTCCAGGTAGGAAATCAATAATATTATGAAAAGGATAGACTGTTACTCACCGTAAAAATGACGAGTTGCGATGCAGGCAGGTACAACAATAAGACTGTTATACATTTAGCTGACCAGAGCCTCCTTTGGAAAAACACACACACACGCGCGCGCGCGCCCACACACACACACACACACACACACACACACACACACACACACACATGTGCTTGCTTGTGTGAATGTAAGTTTGTTTTCTTTTCTAAAGTAGGCTCTGATCAAAAGCTAAATGTGTAATAGTCTTCATTGTAAGTAAAGACAAAAAATTTTATTCATTATTTTATCCATTATGTATGTTGAATGTGTATTTGTCTCTATTCTATTTTCTAGTTTCTTATGTCAATAAAAACCAAAGCAGCATGGCCACAACTGTATGAAAAAGTCTAGTGAGCCTCCAAATAAGATTTCCATTCCTTAAGAGTATAAATCACACGGCAAATTATCGCAGCCAAATTGTAACAGTTATTATGAGAGGCTTATTTTAAACAAATGTATCCTCTCCCCAATAAATAGACAATCTTTGTTGAAATAAAGTCTGATATTTTAGATTATACAAGTAGTGGCACAAGAAATGACCAACAAAGCTTAAATATAGAACACACACAAGTAGAGTCAAAGGGCTATTGAAAAAACTTTAAGAATTAAATATAACTGATTGAAAGGACACAACTGAAGTATTTACAGTCAACACATTGAACACTTTCTCTCAATAGTGGAGACACTACAACCATCTTATGTCAGAACTGACTATCTATATACCCACCTTCCTAAATTCATCTCCTTAGCTGCGTGGTCAGTGCGGCTGACTGTCATACAGAGGACCTGGGTTCAGCTTCCGGTACTGCCAGGGATTTTTCATTTAGGGAAGGACTGGAACGGGGTGCACTCAGCCTCGTGAGGCCAACTGAGGAGCTACTCAATGAATTAGCAACACTTCCAAGGTCAAGAAACCCAAAAACAACTACATGCCTTTACATACTGCATCCGATGGCACCATTTGCTGATAATGACATGACAGTTGGCAGGCTTGATTGGCCCATTAATGGGCAGAATGCAAACTTTTACCTTTACCTCTGTTTCCGATAAACTACTACTATATCTATGCTGACCGAGAGTGTTCTACGGATTTAATTCTGAAAATATTTTGTAATGCGGTGGTAATGAAGCATAATGTTGTACATCTGTTGTTGATAAAATTTAGAAGACAGCAGGCAAATTCTGAACACATGTAAATAAACTCTTCATAAATACCAACGATTTACCTTTACAGGATAATATTTTTGCAAATGGACCACTACTTATTATCTTTACAGAAGAGAATCAGTGAATTTTATGTGAAGCAATTATCGAAATGACATTGGTGATCTAACATCCCCTATCCTGCATCAATTAAAATAATACAATGACCACTTTCATAGAAACTGTTTTTCCTCACATATTACTTAATGGAAACAGCCCATTATTACCAGTTTACAGAAAAATCTCATTCTTGAGTTTATTACATGAATAACACTCAAATGGGATGGATGCCTTTCTGTAACTTCTTCACTGGTTGAGTATCTTTTGCTAAAACATAAGCAACGTCTAATTTCAGCTGTACACTGTGTTTACATGCCTTATATTGTGAACAGCATCATGTTATATAGCACTAAATGTATCAGTTTGATCAAACCATAAAAATGATGCATGTAAATTTCTTAGTGAATTGTACTTAGTCTCAACCACTTAAAAGAAACGTGGATTATCCAAGAACTCTGGTAACACAATAATCCCTCGCTTTGCCAAACCCAACAATATCTGTGAGAATTTTAAAATCTGTACTGCAATTGTATGTACAATATAAGGCTAGATACCTGAAAAGATCTGCAAACACTTTCTTTTTTAAAGTGTAAAAGAGATCCAGTTAAAACATTTTGTTGCAAACCAATAAACATTACAAAAACTGCAAACTGGAAATGCCTCCAACTGGAGAAAACAGCCAATGTCCTAGCCATATATATGCTAGGGAGGCATCTTGCAACCAAAATAGTTCAAAAGAGGTTCAATTTGGGCCATGATGGGTCTTAAAAATTACAACTTTTTACCACAACCAGCCATTCATTCTCGCACTTACATATTACTTCTCTACTTAAAATTGACGAAACCGAATAGCAAATACCTCTCATGTATTATGCTGGAGAATAATGTAGATGTAATAGCAATACACGAGACCCACACTAAGGCCAATGCAGATCTTTAAAGGATAGGAAAAATGTTGACTGTACTCAGGGCCGTATTTAGGGTGTGTGATGCTGCCATGCAGTCATTTATTTTATGCCCCCTTCCTAAACCACACCACTGTCATTCATTTATGGACTACCAGCAATAAAGCTCCATAATCATTTATTGAAGTGTAACTACCACATAAACAACAAACTTGGCCACAATATGTGGTAAAAATACAAAGAAAATCACTACAGTTTAATAGCCTACACCCAAATTACTTCACTTACAGGTAGACTAGCAGTAAAATATGAGTTTAATGACAAGTAGAAATATTTGTCAACACTTTGCCAATAAATTATTGAATGCCTAAATGCTGACGTAATGCACATTAAAATCAAACTTAAAAATTATTTTTCAGTGGCAACATTTTGCTACCCCCAAAATTTTGACATCCTGTGCAGTTGCTCATGCCTAAATACAGCTTGGGCTGTACTATTGCTGGGAATGGAATTGCTAGAGATGTCAAGTCGTAACAGATAGATTTCAAATCAACTCACAAAAAGAGATCAAGAGATATATTTGTTCTGGCAGTTGAGCTAGCCAAAGTCACTGTGGTTAATACCTACAAACCTTTGGAGTCCGCTGCCTTACAGTCAGTAAATAAAAACCATTAGTACATCAATTCTGCTAAGCTGCTGATATGGAAGCAACATCACATTCATTCAAGTCCTGGCACTCCTTTTGCCTGAGAAAGTGGAAGAGTATGGTTTGGATTATAATATATCATGAAACCTCGTGTCGTCCATCTGAGTGACATCTTCACACAGCATATGCAAAACTCTATGGATAATGGAGTCACTGTTAATGTTGGATAAAAAAAATAGGAGCAGTTGTGTCATCTTGAATCAACTTATTATGGAGCTAAGAATTTAGGTGCCACATGGTTACTTAGTATTGGTAAAGGAATACCTACACTGGATGCTCGAAGCATGCAAAGAAGACTGTTGTGTTGTCATACAAGTTGATAAACACTTGTGGCATATTACTGGAAAGCCTGGTAAGCACTGGATCTCTCTTGGCAGTAGGTTACAGTTCAGGTAACTGACAGTAGCATCAGTACTGAATATGTGGTATGAAATGAAGCCTTTGGTATATTTCCCATTTAAGGTTACTTTGGTATATTTCCCATTTAAGGTTACTGCTGTCACAGCTCACTCAATTATATATGAATGTGTACAAGCCTCTTTAGGAAATGGCATCAGTGAGTTCCAAGAACTAGTGAAGCTCCCTCTCTGGGCTTAAAAAATGTGCACATAAAACCCACAGTACAGTGCAGTCAAGGGTGAAGGTTCATTTCCAACAGCAGTTGTAGGTGAATCTTAAGATGTAAAAGTGCACACAGAATTATGCTTCCAGCTAAATGAATGAGAATTTCATGACTGATAACAAGGGTTATAAATTAGTGATCCAAAGTAGAAACAGGATGGTTGTGACAGGAAGTTCACTTAAAATGTTATGGTTCACAAGAACATGCAACTTGTTTGTTTATACAGGAGGTCAACTGCCTTCTTTTCCTTGCGCTTTTGTCCTGCTGCATTTGCACAGAGTCGGTATGGTTATTAATGGATTTGGTATAATTAATTTATTGGCTGTCCTGTCGCCACACCATTACCCGCTGCCCCCCCCCCCCCCCCCCCCCCCCGGATGGAACTTGTGTATCCCAACTGTCTGCATGTAAAGTTTTGGAAATGTTTGCAAACCGTGTAACTGACACAGGACTTGTTTACAAGCCCAGTATTCACCAAAACAGATGTGGGGAAATGCCTAAAAACCACATCCAGGCTGGCGGGCACACTGACCCTCATCATTAATCCTCTGGGCAGATTCGATCCAGGGCTTGCACACCTCACCATCTACACACAGCTGTCCAGGTGGGTGTAGGAGGACAAATATACGAACAAGATATTCAATTGTTTGTCATAAATTCTGATCCTGTTAATTAACTTCAGCTTCATGCTCTGCATATCCACAATTACAAGAAATCCCACTCTAAAAATGAGGAAGATTGAAGTGTAATGGAGAAGATCCAGGAGGGTACACATGGTGATGAATAGTATGTACTTTTGAGTTCAGCTCAGTCTTCAAGGATGCCAATACAGTCAACACAATATTACATGGTCAGAGTGCTGCATATAAGAAAATAGTGCACTTTTTTTATAAGAGCAACACTGAACAAGTGTGTATAATAATCTGTAAACTATACATTTTGAGTAGGTACAGTTACAATTTATAGGCTGCAGAGTTTCATTTAACAATAAGTGGCAACAAAAATGTTAGTGTAGAGGATGTAAATTGTGGTGTCACTGCAAGGCACCACACTTGCTAGGTTGTAGGCTTCAAACCAGTCGCGGTCCATCAGTACGTGTCGGACCCACAAGTCGCCACAGACCGAGCACCGCCACTCGGCTGGTCTTTCTAGACAAGCTAGTGCACTGCCCAGTTCTACAGCCACCTTTAATAGGAATGGTTCACTTGTTATAGCTTCAGATATCTCATTTGCAGAGACACTAGTTAGCATAGCCATCAGCTAAGTCAGTAGCTATGACCTAGCCAGGCACCACATACAGTTTATGCATCGCCAATTGATCTATATGTGTGAAGCAATCAGAACTGTAAAGCAGTATTCGCAGTTCAGTCTATAACTGCACTTGTAAATATTATTGTAAAAAGCCAAGATCGACATTCATCGCTAATGCTGAATTAAAGATAAGTATTTAATTGTATTTCTGTCTACTAACTTCTAATCACCTAAGATGTTCCAGGTACATCCCGTCAAGTATAGATCATTGATCCTCACGTCAGCCTATGTGATCAACGCACGCAATAATGCCCAACCCTTGTGATCAGACTAAAAGTCAAATTGCATGACTAAGCCGGGTCACCCTTTTCCATGAGGCCCATAGTTCCACTACATACACAACATAAACACACACAAAAATTCCGAAATTATTTTGGAATAAGATGCAAATTCCATATTATTTTATTTATTATTTATTAATGGAAGTCTAACCTGTTATAATTATAAACTCGGGGCACCAGTATTCAGTTCAACAGTGGAGGTAACAACACTGGTAGTTAGGCAGGAACTGCAGAATGTTGAACTTAACCAACTGTTGGAACACATAAAGGAAATGAATTATAATCTTCACCAACAAATTGATGAATTAAAAACAAAAGACAAAAATGATGACGTTTAATGGCAGCAATTAGAAAAATCAAATTAAGAAGAGCAGTCTTGAGTTTGGTGTTGCAGTCACATATGTGGAAAGAACCCATGGATAAATTCATGGAAAAATGGGTAGAGTTCCAAAATGAAGTTCACGCAGAAGAGAATGAAATAAAGTCAAAAACTGATGTCATCAAAAAAACAGAATGAGGAAGCTTGAACGGATAATAAAACGGAACTTGATTAATTCGAAGACAAAATAAACAAACAATATGCAGAAGCTCCCGAAACTAAAGAGATGTTCAAAAATGAGAAGTCGCTTGTGAATTTTGTAGCTGGTGTACAGGAACAATATACAAACCTGGAAGCCGAAATCAAGAAAGTACAACTGGCCGCTGCAGATAGAAGCCATTGTCAGCCCGAGTTAGATGAGCACCTGTTGGAAAAGAAAATCAATACAACAGTGCAAGAAAAATGTCACTATCTGGTAAGTGCAATTCTAAAGATGGCTGTTGATATTAGTATTAGTACCCGTAAGTTTCAAGAATACAAACTGACCATGGATCACACTAAGTTGGATTAATGCGACAGTTCAAACAGGTGTTTCTATCAGTGCACGTAGAAAAAGCAGAAAATAGATTTCTGCATAAACAATTTGGAGGATGGCCCACATACATGGGGTATAAGGGTAGGAAGACAATTTTCCACCACACAGTTCACAGGACAGCTATTAGTAAGTTTCAGATGTGATCCACTACAAAACTGAAGCTATGGAACTGGGATCAAAATTACCAATCCAGAAAATGAAATTCGTGTGGCTAGGACCTCCTGTTGGGTAGACCGTTCGCCTGGTGCAAGTCTTTTGAGTTGACACCACTTCGGCGACTTGCGTGTCAATGAGGATGAGATGATGATGATGATTAGGACAGGACAACACCCAGTCCCTGAGCAGAGAAAATCTTCGACCCAGCCGGGAATCGAACCCAGGCCCCTTGGCATGACATTCCACTCAGCTACTGGGGCAGATCAATCCAGAAAATGAAAGTTGACATTGTATGGGAAATAATGATTCAACTTTTATGGGAAGAATAGCATCTACTAAGACACTTTCAAGCCAATAATTGAAGCTGAAATGTGTGTCAGCGCATGATTATTCCTTCATGCCCTGGATGTAGAGCAACTGAAGTTGTGAAAAATTTTTAACGAATTTAATGACAGAATCGCCATAACCATCTTTCCACTTACCAATAATAAGTGCAGTTAGAAATAAATGCTAGCTATCCCAAACAAAAATTCAGGATCGAGATTTTCTTTTGTCAGTAGTCCCATTTTTAAATGTTGGAGTTGTTTTTTAGGGCACACTGGTTGGTAGACAAGTATTGTTTGGATTTAATTTCCATACATGAAATTAAAATCTAGTTTAAAGACGTTATTGATGAAGAATGTGAGGACACTTCATAAGTGAGTTCAAGAGTTCTTAATATGAAGACTGGAAAGGAAGCTGTAGCTTTGTGTTTTGATGAAAATAGTGGCAACTTTATGATAAATCTAAAGAAGCTGCTACAAAGATACAAACAACTCTTGATAAATGGAAAGAGCTTATAGGCTATTGAACAGAAGAACCAAAAATCATTTTACCTTATTGTCAAGAAACATTTTCATATCAACCAGAGTTAATGATAGGGCATTCAGGACTGAGCTGCTGCAGATGGTGGTCATGTATGTTTGAGGTATGCTTGCCTGTGCTTTTCTGAAGAAGGCTTTGGCCAAAAGCTAGATGCATAACAGTCTTTTTGATTTGCCTGTCTTTTACACAACAAGTCATCTTTACAGTGAGCAGCACTGTTTCCATTTCCTAATATTGCAGAGTTAATGAAATGGTACTTTTGCACCATCTGTAGTTCTGCCCTGATATGCAAAAGCATCTTGAAAATTATGAATTTACAAGCAAATTGATATTAAGTGACAATGTCACTCTTCATCTGTCAAGATAGGTCAGCTGATAAACACACATGTAAGGGGACAGAGAATATACATGCTACTGTCAAACATGTCCAGGATTTCAAGAAAGTCAACATGATCTGTGCCTTGTGCAATAAGACAATGGACCCCCTTCTTTCACTGAGAGAACTGTAAATGGCATCACCAATCTCAACATGTGGCAATTATGGTTCATGCCACAATTTTGAAATGATAGCAGGGATTTCATATTTCAACAAGTCTGTGTCTCTCCATATTTCCACAGCTGTGTACAAGATTGACTGAATGACACATTCTCACATTGCTGGATAGGCCATGTTGTGGTTGCTGTGCTGGCACAAGTAGACATTTAATGATGCCAAAAGGTAGAAACCTGCAACAATAAAAATAAAGGAGACTGAAAATTTGCCAGCATCTACATGTTGTGAACAATCTCAAACATTCTTAGCATTCACTGGTTACAACAAACACTTCTTAAGTGTTCACAGTTTGTCACCTCTGCATCCACATATCCACATAACTTTTTTAAGAAAGATTATGTGTGAATATGGGGAGAACAGTAACAGCAAGAATTTGAAGAGATTTGATCTCAGCTACTATATGCCCCAATTTTCCATCACATTAGTCTGAGTCAGCATATCTACAGTGGGTTGAGTAACTGAATATGGGATAGGCAAGAAGGTCTTCAAAATCTGAGGGACAGAATTTCAAGGAGCACCATGCAGTTGCTATTGACGAAATGGGAAAAAGTATATGTTGTGTGTGACAAAACTAATTTTTATTTATTTAGATGGCATACCACCATATGAACAGACCACAAAGCAATGTTGTCATTTCTTATGAAATGCAAATTCATGCATTGTGCACAGGACAATGGGAGTTGGTACTATAATATGATTTTAGCGGAGTATAGTCCCTGAAATGACAACACTGTCCCTGAAGCATTGTCACTCATGTCTACTGAAAGATCTTGGGGAAATTAATACTGTGCAACATATGGTCAAAGGAATCTGCCTAAATTAGACTGACAGAATATCACAAGAGAAGGACATACGAGGGACGTCCACAAAGTAAGCTCCGTTTCTATTTCTATCCGCAGCAGCGCTACAATCGCAGTTCCGAGGATGTGGAGCAGTTACTCTGACTCAAGGATAAGACATATACACCATTTTCAGATCGCTGCTGCTGATGTGTGCTTTGTAGTGCGTGTTTATAATGTCAGCCGTAATTGAAAATGCCGCTGCATGTGAAATCAGATCTGTGATTCGTTTTCTAAATGCAAAGAAAGTTAAACCAAAGGAAATTCATCTTCAAATCTGCGAGGTTTACAGACAAAATGCTACGAGTGATTCAATGGTTAGAAGATGGATCAGACTGTTGAATGAAGGACATGATCAAGTGCACGATGAAGAACACAGCAAATGTGACCAAACAACTCTTACGGGAATTTCACTGAGATGCATTTGATCATCCTCCGTACAGCCCAGACCTCGCTCCTAGTGACTCATGTCTTCTTACACCTAAAATCTGTCCTTGGTGGTCAACACTTCAATGATGACGACGAGCTGAAAGGACATGTTACAACATGGTTAAATACACAGGCGGCAACCTTCTATGAAGGAGGCATACAAAAACTTGTGCCACGCTATGACAAGTGCCTACAAAATTTCGGAAGCTATGTTGAAAAGTAGTTTAACAGTTATAGAGTTTTGTACAATAAATATTTTTTCTGTATCTGTAAATGTTTGTTTTATATAACCAAAAGGAACTTACTTTGTGGACATACCTCGTAAGAAGGTTATTGAGGAATGTAAATGTAATGAAAGACTTGCACAAAAACTTAAACATAGTTAATCAGAATTATGATGACCAATAGGAACTGAAGATTTGAATATATTATTGTAAACACCACGGCATTTTATACCACAGAGCTCAAGTCAGTTCAGTTCACCGGGAATCATGTATACCAAAAGATACAATCAAAATGCTGCTGAAGTACATTACTGTCAGTTACACTTTAGACATAACAAGTGTATTTTGAAGCTGCAAGAACATGTCATTTTCAGTGACATTGTCAGAAGAGAGCATTCTATTTTAAGAACCAACCTGAGGCATTTGCCATAAGACTAAATTCCCCACTGTTGTTGTTGTTGTTGTTTTCTTCAGTTCGAAAACTGGTTTGATGCAGCTCTCCATGCTACTCTATCCCATGCAAGCCTTTTCATCTCTGAACAACTACAGCAACCTCAATTTCTTTTAAGTCCGATTACTGTATTTATCTTTTGGTCTCCCTCTACAGTTTTTATCCCTCACACTTCCCCCCTGTACTAAATTGGTGAACTCTTGATATCTCAGAACATGTCCTATCAATCGATCCCTTCTTCTGGTCAGGTTGTGCCACAAATTTCTTTTTTTCTGCCCTTCTGTTCAGAACCTTCTCCTCCTCCTCCTAATTAGTTATGTGATCTACCCACCTAATCATTAGAATTACTTTGTTATGCTTTGGTTCATGTTCATCTTATACCCTCATTTCAATACACTGTCCATTCCGTTCAACTGCTCTTCCAAGACCTATGCTGTCTCTGACAGAATCATCATGTCATCGGCAAACTTCAAAGTTTTTACACTTTCTCCCTGGATTTTAATTCCTATGGCTCTGAGAACTATGGGACTTAACATCTTAGGTCATCAGTCCTCTAGAACTTAGAACTACTTAAACCTAACTAACCTAAGGACATCACACACACCCATCCCCGAGGCAGCGTTCGAACCTGGTGACCGTAGCAGTCGCGCGGTTCCGGACTGAAGCGCCTAGAACCGCTCGGCCACGGCGGCCAGCCCTTTAATTCCTACCTCAATTCCTTTTTTTTTTCTTGCTTGTCTTCACAGCTTGCTAGCTGTACAGATTGATTTTTTCTTGCTTGTCCTCACAGCTTGCTAGATGTACAGATTGAATAACATCAAGGATAGGCTACAACACTGTCTCATTTCCTTCTCAACCACTGTTTCCCTTTCAAGCCCTCTTGACTCCTGTAACTGCTGTCTGGTTTCTGTACAACCTGTAAACAGCCTTTTGTTCCCTATATTTTACCCCTGCTACTTTCAGAATTTCAAAGAGAGTATTCCAGTTAACATTGTCAAAAGCTTTCTGTAAGTCTACAAACACTATAAACGTTGGTTTGCCTTTCCTTAAACTATCTTCTATGAGAAGTTGTGGAGTCAGTATTGCCTCACATGTTCCTACATTTCTCTGGAATTCAAATTGATCTTTCCCAAGGTCAGCTTCTACCAGTTATTCCATTCTTCGTGTAAAGAATTCGTGTTAGTATTTTGCAACCAAGACTTATAAAACTGATAGTTAAGCAATATTCCAACTTGTTGGCACCTGCTTTCTTTGGAATTTGAATTATTATATTCTTCTTGAAGTCTGAGGGTATTTCACCTGTCTCGCACATCTTGCACACTATATGGAAGAGTTTTGTAATGGGTGGTTCTCCCACAGCTATCAGTAGTTCTGATGGAATGTCGTCTGCCTCCAGGGCCTTGTTTCGACTTACATCTTTAAGTGCTCTGTCAAATTTTTCTCGCAGTATCATGTCTCCAAACTCATCTTCATCTACATCCTCTTCCATTACCACAATAATGCCCTCAGGCACATTGCCCTTGTATAGACCCACTACATACTCCTTCCACCTTTCTGCTTTCCCTTCTTTGGTTAAGAGTGGTTTTCCATCTGAGCTCTCGATATTCATACAGGTTGTCCTCTTTCCTCCAAAGGTCATTTTAATTTTCTTGTAGGCGACATCTATCTTACCCCCTAGTGACATATGATTCCACATCCTTTCATCAATTAAATTAAATATCTCTTCTGTTACCAAAGGATTTTACTAACTCTTGTCTTTTTGGCTACTTGATCCTCGCTGTCTTCACTATTTCATCCCTCAAAGCTATTCATTCTTGTTTGACTGCATTCGCTTCCCCTTTTCTTGTCAATTTTCCATAATACTCCCTCTGAAAAACTCTAAAACCTCTGTTTCTTTCAGTTTATCCAGGTCCCATCTCCTTAAAATTCCTATCTTTTTGCCGTTTCTTCAGTTTTAATCTACAGTTCACAACCAACAAATTGTGATCAGAGTCCAAATCTGCTCCTGGAAATGTCTTACAATTTAAAATCTGATTCCTAAGGCTCTGTCTAACCATTACATAATCAATCTGAAACCTTCTAATGCCTCCATATCTCTTCCAAGTGTACAGTCTTCTCTCATGATTCTTAAACCAGGTGTTATCGATAATAAAACTGTACTCTGTGTGAAATTTAACCAGGTGGCTTTCTCTTTCATTCCCTTCCCCCAGTCCATATTCACCTACAATTTTTCCTTCTCTTCCTTTTCCTACTATCAAATTTGAGTGACACATAACTATTACATTTTCATCTCTCTTAACTACCTTACCAATTTCGCTCATCACACATTTCTTCAATCTCTTCATCATCTGCAGAGCTAGTTGGCATATAAACCTCAACTACTGGGGCGAGCGTGGGCTTCATGTCTATCTTGGCTACAATAATGTGTTAACTATGCTGTTCATTAGTAGCTTACCCGCGTTCCTACTTTCTTATTCATTATTAAACCTACTGTGGCATTACCCCTATTTGCTTTTGTATTTATGATCCTGTACTCACCTGACCAGAAGAACTTCACGAATTCCCACAATATCTAACTACATAATGTGAAGGTTTTAAGCATCACATGCTCCTGAATTTGGTTCTCAAGGCTTTGACACTGCATCACTTTGCTTGGTTCTATCCCTTCAGGGATGTTCCTAGCATGGCAGAATCAAAATAGGTTAAGCACTTCATCAATGCAATAAAACTAAGAAGTACATTTTCAGATAATCAATCATATATTGGGTTAAAGGAATGGAAAGCTCTACTAGAAGAAAACAATGTAAACCAAATTTAAGTTACAACATACCAACCATGAATGAATCAAACAAAATGAATTAGAATGTTAGTGCAACTCTGTAAAGTACACTGTGAGAAACCAAATAAGAGTTGAGCCGAAATGTCACCAGAGTCTGAAGATCTAATAATCTTTTTAATTGCAACATTTTCACCTTTGACTGATTTTTTCACATTAAGTGACATTTTTGCCTTTGCATGTATTTTTCATTTCAGTTACTACAACTGCAATTTCAAACTTACGGTCATTTTCAACTGTACGATTTCATGTTCATGCAAAGATAAAAAAATTCAAAAGTCTTTTGACATACAGGAACAGCTTTTCAGCTGTACTCGCACACAGTTCAAATAGTTGTTCTCAACAACATTTCCATAACATCTACACAAATTTTAGCAGACGGCGATATTGATGTTTACATTTCCACAATACTACATATGGTAGTTGGCTCTATCACCATTAACACTCGTCAGAAGCTGTTGTAATATAATTTTAAGCTGCTTTAATATTGTTTGTAAAAGGACCTGTTGTATTTACGTTATGTGTAGTATAAAACATTTACAAAATGTTATTACAATTTCTGAGAAATGTTAGTAACTACTGATTTTTATGTCAAATGAGTAAGCCAGTGAAATGCTGTTGATATGATGCATACGTTTAGGTTTGATTTTTATGTGCCTGAGCTTGTGAACTACACTCATTTTTTAGGTTCATCTTTTGTGGAGTTCTCTTGAAAATGATTCGCATATATTTTTGAAAGGTTTTACACTGGCTTTAGTTATGCATGTCACAGACTTCATACACATGGGTATTGTTTACAAATCAGAGTTCCCCTTAGAACTTACTTCCTAGACAGTAAGTGTTGTTTCCATTCTGTGATCTGTCAAATTTTATACCGACTTACGTATGTATAAAGGCATTAATATTTGTTTACACACTGATTTGTTACAACTAATACTGACAGCTTTACCATTCAAATTTAGTGGACTGGTTTAGAACTTTTGCGTTAGGTATACTATATTTACAAAACTTAAATATACCATACAATTCTCAATATATTCATAATATATTCATGGTTTCACTATAGTACTGTGTAATTTGTCTTGGATCATTATTATTCTTTCTAGGATTTGATTTTTTTTTTTCTTTGTTTTCTCACCTTGGATCTTCCATCTCCATGAGACTCCAAGGCTCATATTTTTAAGAGTTTCAGAGATATAAGGTTACTGTTCTTACAGTTTGCTACTTTGTTCATGTATGTGTTCAAGCCTCTTTAGGTAATAGCATCAGGAAGAACAAGAAACTGCCTCTCTGGATTCAACAATGGGTTTTCCATACACAGTGTTTGAGTGTACTTGAGAACAAGAGTTTGTTTCTTGCAGTAGTCATGATCCATGACGTGTACACATGCAGAATTATTCTTGCAGTTATCGGAATGAGAATAATTTTATAAGTGATAACAAGGCTTACAACATAGCTGTTCAAGACAGAAGCAAAACAGTTGTTATAAGAAATTTATCTGAATGTTATATGACAACAGGAATGTGCAAGTTGTTTGTTTATAAATGGTGGCAAGACAATGCAAACAATCAACAATAAATTTCATTGTTAATCATAAATTCTAATCTTCTTAATGAACTTTATCTTCAGAGTCTTCATATCCTCAGCCTGAAAGGAGGAGCTCGAGAGTAAGCAAGGAAGGTGACTTTCAAAACACAATTAATACACCACATCACTCCAAAATTATAATGAAGTATTAAATGAAAATATGAGACATATGCCTGATGCTCACATTCCTCCTGCCTTAGCCACATTGAATGTCTGAAAGGCAATAATGAGTGATGTGGACATCATGTGTTCCAAGCCCTTTAAGTTCGGCACATTTTCTTAGAGATAGAAGGTGGTTCACAAAGGCTATTACTGTCTTGTACACATCATTTCATGAGGGTTTGCAATGACCATCAATTCTACAGATATGCTACACATTACAACAGATGTGAATCCAATGAAGCCGATGATTTGTGCAAATACTACAGCCATATTGAACATTATCAATGAAAACTAAGTCAGGTACATTGCCTGCAGTTGACTTATTGGTGGTTCTGCAGGTTCAGTATTTTATTCCTGGTTGGACCTAGGATTTTTTATGGTAGTTAACATAACCTTCACAACTGGGTATGTTTTGTGTGTATGAAGGAAAATATCAAGTTGCGCCATCTTTCAGATTCCATCTTAAAATGCATCAGTTTTCACATTTGAGAAAGGCATGGACACATCACCTCCCATGGGACAACATCTAGCCATTACTTCACTGTACTGTAGAATAGCTGCAGTTCTTAAAACATCTTTATCATCATCATCCTCCTCCTCAAATTCCTAGAAATGTACATTGGTTACTTATAAAAATGTGTTCCCTGTAAGTTCACAATCAGTTGATGGCTTACATTTATTTTTAAGAAGATTACTTTAAGTTAATCAACAAAAGTTACATAGACTATGAAAATAGTGTTATAAAGAAACCAAGTATGTCAGCCCAAATTGCTGATATAAGCTGTTTCTAAACCACACACTAACTTATCCTGTCTCAAAATTGTCCAGCTGTAATATACATAGAATAGCATCTGCGAGATTCTTAAAAGGCTAGGCATTTCCCTAATGTGAACCTTCCACTGTAACCAAGATTGCCAACATACATCTGAGCAGTGGCACTAGGCTCAAAAGTAAGCTGGTTCAAATTCTGGCAGTATTTGGCTAGCAAGGGGAAGAGGAGTGGAGTGCAAAATTTCTGATCACTAGTCTTTAAGCTAACGTCCTAGATTAAATTCCAAACCTCTGTGCAGTGTTTCATGAAGTGAGGGCATGTGACACTGTTGATGGTGATCCATGGACATTAAGCTCAGCAGCACCCCTGGTGCTATTTGAGAGAAGTAAGCTATTTGCTGGTATCGGACTTCAGACCTTCTCCCTTATCATCATCATAATAATCATCATAACACATCCATCACACTTGACAAACTCTACAGCTCAGCATTTGACACAACTCTCACATAGCCACAAGGAAAGGGGCCAATGCGGGTGGAGAAAGAACATTTTCTGCCAGGCAGTTTAACCCATCATGTAGGATATCCCAGCCAACAATGCCATACAACATTTATATCTGTATTCTAGTGGAAGTATCCCACAAACAGCATATGACTGCAATCAAGTTCCTTCGCACACACAGTTTTTATGTATCTGAAAATTTTAAAGTTTGCTGTACTAATAAATAAGAAATAAGTTTATTCAGTTAAATATATCCATCCTCACTATTAGAGGGAAATTACACCAACACACACTTAGTGCTCATACAACAGTACTTGTGATACTGACTGGAGGAAACAGTAGTCAGCGAAAACAGTTTTCCAGCACTACAAAAAATTAGAGCATTAGCTGCAAAAACTACTGTTGTAGTCAAACATTTCTCTTTATATACTAATTACCAGTGTACTCTACCAATTCTCTGCTTGTTAAACACAGGGCTGCAAAAGCTATCTTAAAAAATAACAAACTCAATAGTCAGCAGTTTGCAGTTAATGTAATGTGTTTTATAAACATTCTTAACATTCATATAGTTACCTTGGCATGGAAGCCTCTGCCATCCATTGCAAGTCCATATTGCATGCAAGAATTGGGATGTGTGGATACTGCACAGCCGAAGGAGGCATTTCAGCATATCCCTTTGACAAAAGTCCATCTATTACGAGCTGTAAGGAGGTCTCCCATCTAACCGGTTCTCCTAACAAAACTATTGCATCTATGGGTTTCATTGATTTTCCAAGCTGGCTAAACTGTGAACCCAACAAATTTGCAAAGTTAGTGTTTCATGTATATGAATTTAATTTTAATAAAGCACACCAATTCCAGTGGTAAGGTCCACTGCTCACATATATTATAAATATATATGAGGAGATAAAATTACAGATTAAGCTGTACACTATGCAATAATGTAATTACACAAAATTATTAAAAATGTCTATAAACAATTAGACAAAACATATTCATAAATGTGTTATTTCTCAGAGGTAAAGTAATAAAAAAGTATCATTTTAGCATACATCCACATATCATATCCTCGCCCTCCTCCTCCACTCAAAGCAATGACGCCTAAACCATGTATAACAGTTATTAGTGTGAGACGGCACTGTTTCATAGATAGAAAGCGTTAACATTAGGCTGGTGCATCATCATATTTTCACATCCAAATTGAAAGGTTCCTGACCAGATGTTAAGCATCATGTCAAATATAAGGACTATAAAAGCAGCCTGCCACATTTGTAATGGTGTAAGTCCATGTAACCACTGGGTAGTTTACAACAGATCCCTACTATAACTACCACACTTACATGCGAAGACCTCTGTACTGGGGAACTTGTTCACCAACGGAGTTTGCTAAAAACCAATGAAGTTACAGGATTTCTGATCTCAGGCCTATGCTAAGATGATCTGACCTACATTAGGGATGCACTAACCAAGCTACACAATAGCCAACCATTAGCAAATCTCACCTATAAAAATTAATCAACTGATCTCATAAGTAATCATTTAATTTCAAGTTTTAGTTTGAGATGATTAGCAGGCAATGTTTCTCCCAATATTTCAATGGGTAGACATTTCTTCAGTTTCATGCACTAAGGCCAGTTACGGGGTGAATTAGTGCAATGTTTAAGACACTGGACTAACATCCAGGGGGAAAAGATCGTTAATCACCTCCCAACCACACAGATTTAAATAATCATTGTACACCTAAGCTCTTGTCATAACTGATCCTTGTCTACAGAAAAAGAATATGGGATTTGTGGATAATCCTCAAAACAAGTATATTCACTATCCCCAAACTAGCTTCAGCAATAATTCATCACCATAAATAGATTTTTTATTAGATTTCTTTTTTATCCCTTCCACACCTCAACATTAATAACATTGTGTTTCTTTATACAAAAATGTGGTAAGACAATGGACTCTCCTTCAGGACAGCTTTCAAATCCCTATCTTGTCATGCTGGAATGGTTCTTTTGAAAGGGCATGGCCTGTTTCTTTTCCCAATCTGAGCTTGTGGTCCATCTCTAACCAAAACATAATCAATGAAGCAATACACACTAAGCTTCCCGTTATCATGGATCTTGCTGAGGTGCAATGGATTCTGTGCCTCAATGCCACAGATAGCAATACCACGGATGCAACAACAATGGAGGGGGTATCTGTGGAGAGCCCTAACTAACTTATAGTTCCTGAAGAGGGACAGCAGCCTTCTCAGTATTTACAGGGTACTAGTCTGGATGATTGACTTATCTGGTCTTGTAATATTATCCAAGATTGCTTTGCTACATTTGTACTGCAAATAGTTGAAAGCATGGAGAAACTATAACCATTAAATATTTCAAGGCTGTGGATTTCTACTGTATGGCTTAACGATGACGGCATCATCTTGTGCAAAATATTACACAGATAAAATAATCTACCTATTCGGAGCTCCACATGGGGACTGCTCTGAGGGATGTCATCATCATAAAGAAAGTTAAAATTAGTGTTCTGTTGGTCAGAGTGTGGAATGCTAGAGCCCTTAAACAGGTACGTAGGTTACAGAATTTAAAACGAGAAATGGCTAAGTTTTAAGCTAAATATGGTGGAAATTTGTAAAGTGTGGTGGTAACAAAAAACAGTACTTCTGGTCAGGTGAGACAGGTTTATCAACACCTCATCAAAGAGGGGTAATACAGGAGTAGCTAACACTGGATAAGAAAAACAGGAATGTAGTTAAGTTACTATGAACAACACCATGAACATAGCCAAGGTGGACATGAAGCAAACAATCACCAAAAGAGTACATGTTTATTTGTCTATTAACTTCAAAAATGATGAGATTGAAATAATATTTATTGAGATAAAATAGATTATTTATATAGTTGAAGACCTGAAACAAAAATTTTATTGTTATGTGTGACTTGAATTCGATAGTAAAAAAATGGAAGAGGGGGAAAACATAGTAGGAGAACGTGAATGGGGGGAAATGAATGAGAGAGTTCCCTGACAGCAATGATTAAACTGCGTACCATTTGTAATTCTAACACTTGCTTGACGAACCATGGGAGAAGATTGTACATGTGGAAGATACCTGGAGGTACCAGAGGGTTTCAGATATGTTACATAATGGTATGAAAGAGATTTCAAAACCAGATTTTAAACTGCAAAGCATTTCCAGGTGCAGTTGTGGACTCTGGTCACAACTGACTGCTTATAAACTGCAGAAAGGTAGTAAATTGAGGAAATGGAATCTGGATAAACTGAAAGAGCCAGAGACTGGTGAGAGTTTCAGGAGATCATTAGATAACAATTGACTGAAACAGGAGAAAAGAACTCAATAGGAAATGAATGGGTAGAATTTAGAGACGGAATATTGAAGGCAGGAACAGGATCAAATATGTAAAATAGCAAGGCCCAGTAGAAATTCATAGATAACACATAACCGATGAATGGCAGAAATATATATAAAAAAAAGGTAGCAAATAAAGCAGACAAAAAGGAATACAGACAGTTAAAAGATGAGAAAGTGTAAAAATGCAGCAAATGACTTAGGCAAAAGTGATTGCTATTATCTAAAAAATGGGATTGACATTGAGTGCAAAATGTCAAAGCAGGAATGGCTAAAAGTTACTGAAGTATGTATGACTCTGGGAAAGGCAGATGCTGCATAGAGGAAAATTCACAAAACCTTTGGAGAAAAGAGAAGCACCTGTATGAATATTTAGAGCTCACAATGAATCCCTTGAGTGCAAGGTCACAAAATGCCAGTGATGTTTACAGCATTCAACATGCCACAATTGTCTGCCATGCAACCATAATATTGGCTGCTAATGGCAACACAGGGCCAGACTGGAGGTATACAATGGTGAGCACAGCATGAGGCTATAAAGCGTAGCTGAACAGCTTAGTTAATGAGTACTTCACAACTGTGCTACAGTGCTAATACTACTGCTACTGACACAATGCAAAGCAATGGCAATGATAAACAAAGCAAACATTGTATTATATCTGCAGCTACATCTTAGAAGATAGCCAGTTTTGCAATAAGCCCCACAACAGACGATTTTGCATTTCCAGAACGAGATTTCACTCTGCAGCGGAGTGTGCGCTGATATTAAACTTCATGGCAGATTAAAACTGTGTGCCAGACTGAGACTCAAACTGAGGACCTTTGCCTTTCGTGAGCAAGTGCTCTTGGTTCAAATGGCTCTGAGCACTATGGGACTTAACATCTATGGCCATCAGTCCTCTAGAACTTAGAACTACTTAAACCTAACTAACCTAAGGACATTACACAACACCCAGTCATCACGAGGCAGAGAAAATCCCTGACCCCACCAGGAATCGAACCCGGGCGCGGGAAGCGTGAACGCTACCGCACAACCACGAGCTGCGGTCATGGCAGGATAGACTTCTTGAAACCAAATGTATAGTGATGTAGGTTTAAGAGCCCAGGTATCACACCCTGCATCCATTCATTCATCCTAGTAGACCAGCATTTGTAATTGATGGAAAAAAAAATTGGAATTTTGCTTAATGCCCAATAACATTTAAAAAGTCAAATTACAAAACCTGGTTGTGTGGTGTAATTGACAGGATAATAGCTTCACATAAAAGAGGTTGCACGACAATCTCGTCAAGTACACTAATTTTTTTTATTTTTAAATCTTTATTGAAATGACTTTCATTATCATTTTTACTCAATTATTCAGTTCAAATGTAATTTTTTATTTCTATTCCTTTGTCACAATTTTTTAATCACAGTATGAACTTTTTTCATTTGTTTCATTTTTCTTAATATCATTATTTTTCTAATTGTAAATTTTGTGAATACCAATTTAACTATATTTATCTGTCATAACATTCAATTATTTGAAAATTCTGATCCATCACTTAAAAAAAAATTAAAAAATCTATTTATATTGACTGTGCAGTAGTGTGAAAAAATGTATTTTTCCACACCAGATGTGTAAATTATTATTATTTTCATGGTAATCATCATACAGAAATTTAGAGCATAACCTAAATACCTATTGCACTATGGACAAAGTAATGCAAACAAAGATCTAAATGAAAGAAGGGTTCATAAGATTAATGACATTATATATAAAAAAAAAAAAAAAAAAAAAAAAAAAAAAAAAAAAAAAAAAAAAAAAAAAAAAAGAGAGAGAGAGAGAGAGAGAGAGAGAGAGAGAGAGAGAGAGAGAGAGAGAGAGAGAGAGAGAGAGAGAGAGAGAGAGAGAGAGAGAAATAGACGTAACTAACGCAATAATGTGGACGAAAAAACAGGATGATAAAACAAAAATTAAATCAAAATTAACACAAGAAATTAATTAAAAACTCATGAACAAAGATTTCAGGTGGGAAAAGAACAAATGAAGAAGTAGGCATTATAATTAAAGCGATGTGACAAAGGAATGGTAATAAAAATTGATATTTAAGTCATTTCCATTCAATTAATTGATGATAAAAAAACACTGCTCCTGGCAAGATTCGAACCCACAACCTCCTACTTGTGTAGCTACAATCCTATCCATTAAACCATGTGAGCAGACTATTTGAGCCAACTTTTTGAATACTATTGAGAGTCACAAAATTACAAAATTTTTTTCATCAATTACTCACAAATGGGGGCCTACCAGGGTCAATGGCAGCAGTGTATGATACCTACGATCTTTACATACATAACTGTATATATGGCTTCAAAAAATCAAACCCACCACTGGGGACCTCTCTTTGTTCGTTGTCAGTTGCCCCTTTCTTCAAAGTTCTTTGTTACCTTTGTTTATGAAAGCTTGCATAATTTCCATTCACTACTACGTCACTGCTACAAGGATCATTTTGAAAGTTCTGAGAATGACAGAAGTTCTATTTCACTCTGACAGATCAAAGAAGAACAAAGAGTAATGTCCAAAATGAATATATTGATGCAAGTTTCATTTGAGTAGAAGATTATGCTGAAGTGCCTCAATTATTATATTCAATAAAATATTGTCACTAACAGTCATAGAATTTGGTAACATGCTGATCACACATCTCATGATCATAGATCGCTCCTTGTACTACCTTGTAGAAAGCAGTCGGAACAGTCGTAAGGCCTACTACTCAAATAGTAGTAATCAGAGAATTCATCGAATGGGTATTTATTATTTTACGGTTAGTTCGTTCTTGGACATATTATCATCAAAAATAGAAGAAAGATGGGAAAATCAAGTATTCTAAAAACACTGACAAAGATAACTGAAGAGCTGGTCAACCTCATGGAAAGAAGGAAAACTGCAGCTGCTCCTGGGGTTAAGTGAAAACAAGGGAAGGAAACTGGAAAATAAGAATCTCAGATTAGATTAAAAGCTCTTGTACACTGAAAATGAAACAGAGTCAAAGTATGGTGTAGGGTTTTTACCACATAAGAAACAGATGCTCGGAGTTAGGGTTAATTTGTTAGCGAAAGAATAATGAAATTGTACAGTAACTAGAAAGACAAAAAAGTACAGTGTATTCCATGTCTCTGTAGCACAAATACGATGTATTTCTTAAACTGGAAGCCCACATGGACTACGAATATCAAACTAATTGGCTATTTTAATGCACAGGATAGCTGACAACAAACAAGATACGACAACTTATAGGACCCCTGTGGACTGGGAAGTAGAAATGCAGGAGGAGGTGTGCAGGATCAGTGTACAAGAAATAGCTAGACAGTGGACAGTATCTGGTTCAGCAACAGGGACTCGTGTAACATAAGATATGGTTGGGATGACAGTAATAAATTACATACCAACAGATTAAAAGGTATGGAAGGCTGTGAATGACATCAAAATCATTCCAGTTGAAAATGTAGATGGAAAATGTATGCTGCTAGTAGTAAATATTATAAATAAAAGACCTCCCACAGCTTGTAACAAAAGAATCGCAAAAATTAAAAATTTAGCAATTTATTGAATCAAGCAACAATGAAAAAGTTAGGGAATATTATGACAGAATGTTGCCCAAAGACGAATTAAAACCTGTAGATGAAGAATGGGACATGGTTGTGTTATGTACAGCTGATGAAGTATATGTACAACCGATAATGGTTGCTGGTTTGCAGGGACTACACTAGTAGGTCCTTCAATCCTCTGTGAAGTGTGATCTTATGAAGAGGAAGATAAACAGCAATTTTTTCCTGTGTCAGATCAATTTGCCATGACATACAAATGTAGTCATTACCTGACAAACATAAAAAGCAGGATAGGAATAGCCAGATACTTAAAAAAGCATTCTCCATTATTGGAGCCTACAAGATGGGATAATGTACAACAGTACCTGTGTGGCCGAGGGCTTAGCTGGAGGTCCATGGAGGCACACTTGCCACGACCATCCTAAACTGACATCAGGAACAGGTGCATGTCCAACTGATGCCAATATTTTTACAATTTTTTTACGTACAGGTCCACAACCCTGTGTGTTCCAGTTCAATAGTTACACTAATATATTTTTTGTGTGTACACTTGTACTGTAACAAATACATGCATTTAATTTTACATGTGGACTTCACTTCAGATTTGTAAGAGTCGTGCCTTCACTCACTATGGTTGTGCTGAAACCATATTAGGGATGCCATCACTTACCACGCTTACTTTTTCCCTGCACTGCTGTGTGGATCGTAAAATGCTGTGTCAACAACTTTTGCTGTGATTCAGCTTGATAATGTCCAAGGGAGAGAAATGTTCATTGGTAATACTGAGATAATGTGGTTGTTATAAAGCAAACATGAAATAAAATGATTGTGGCATTGATGGTCAGGAGGCCCCATCTGGGGAAGTTCGACTGCTGGGTTGCAAGTCGTATTTCAGGTGGCCCCACATTGGGTGACTTGCGTGTCAGTGATGATGATGATGATGATGATGATGATGATGATGATGATAACACAACACCCAGTCCACAAGTGGAGAAAATCTCCAACTTGGCCAGGAATCGAACCCGTGCCCACTACATGAGAGAAAAACAAGTAACCACTCAGCTAAGCAGGTGGACATAGAAATAAATAATGGTCTGCACAGAAAATTGTTTCTTTTATCATGCTGATACAATGTGCAAATTATTGCAGATGCACTAATTTTCTTAACTTACATAATAGAAGAATCAATTAAACCATGCAAATTAATGATTGTTCTATTTGTCAGAAAAATACTACCATCTGTTACATATAAAATGAGGTATTAAATAGGAGTTGAAAATATTGAATACTAAGAGGATAAATGTATGAGGTATATTGAGGCATCGGGGGAGGGGGTGGGGAGGGGAGGAGAGGGTGGCACTTACCTGGAGGCCCATACGGGCAGAGATTGTGGAAAGAGGCTTTTCCCACATACCTGTACCAAACACTCATGTAAAACTAGGAGGAATGCAGGACCAATACTAATGTCAATTTTGTCTAAAATGGGAAGAGAGAACAGAAAATGATTTTTTGGACTAAAAGAATTAAATGCTGATGGAGAAAATGGTATTGAAGTGAGAGGCTCTTCTTACACTTTTATCATGAACATGAACTTAAACTGAGAAGACCGTAGGAAAAATACTAGTAGTATTATGTCAAAAATAAGAAAAACAGACAGACAAATATTGTTGGGACTTCTTTAGGGTACAGAAACAACTGAGGTCATAAGTGCCCATGTCATAATCTTAGAACACCAATAAGTGAAAGAAGTTGAAAGTGACTTTCATTAAGCCCAATTGATAAAAGGAATGAGAGCTAAAACAAGGACTTCCCCTTAACGAAATATCCATAAAATACATTGTAGAAATAGCAGAGGTTTCTAAGCAGAGATTAAATTTCCTTCGCCACATTTCTACAATCAATAAAAAGTAAAACATGATTGCCAGCCCATGCATTGTTCACTCAAACGTGATGACAAATGTACACAAATGTAAGCAGTTGAAAAAAAAGGACATTTGGTCAAGAAATGGCGAACGGTTGTTGGCAATGAGCACAAAGTGGTGGGGGTCACCATGTAACAAATGGTGATGGCTAAAATAGCAGTGCCCAATATACAACCTAGCTAAATTGATCTCCACACAACAAGAGGGTAAGAAGAAGTCATCCAAGCATTGGGAGAAGTTTAATTCCTCAGAGCTTGTTCCTGTAAAGAGAAGATCAGAACTGATGATAAAGTGACTCACCTGCTGACAGACTGCAACACAGAGATCATCTGAAGGAATGGAAGAGCTACCAGGTAGGCTGAGGTAAGAGGAATGCAGCCTCGGCAGCAGCATCAGCTGCCTCACTTCCCATCAGACTGACATGACCTAGAATCCACATGAATATAACAGGGGCTCTGTCAACAGCGAGCAAGTGGAAGCTTTCTTTGGCCCATTGCACTAAGGGATGGACTGTATAGAGCACATACAGGGACTCTGAAGGGCACTGTGAGAATTAGGGCATATGACAATTAAAAAGCATGTGGCACCAGATGTACTGGGTGGCTTAATAGAAGGCAAAGAGTTATGCTGTAAAAATCAAGCAGTGATCTGGAAGCATATACTGAAAAAATTCAGTGTCAATAATGAAGGCATACCCAACACCACGGTCACTCTTTGAGCCATCAGCGTATACAAAGATGCTATCGCTAAGTTGAGTTCGAAGGTTAAGAAACTAAGAGCGGTAGATCAAATACAGAATAGTGTCCTTGGGAAGCAAATGAATTCCAAGATTAACATGGGCTGCTGCACAAAGCCAATGCAGTGAAGGGTTCACACCCATTGCGTATGTGGCAGGTAGCATGAAGTTAAACTGCCGGAGGAACAGCTGAAAGCCAACTCCGGAAGGTAACAGCCCCTTCATGGGGGCTAAGGGAATCATCAAAAAAAAGGGGCTCAGGGTGGATGGCTGGGCATGGAAGACAAATGACATACATATCCACTGAGGAGAACATCACGCCAGTACAACAGTGGTAATTCGGCAACTTCTGCATACAGACTCTCAACCAGGCTGGTACAAAAGGCACCAGTGGCCAAACGTATACCACAATGGCAGATTGCATGAAGATGACGTGAGTTGGACAGATACGAGCATAAATATATGAAACACCCACAGTCTTGTTTCAAATGGGCAATGGAGCAGAGCTGTCCGATCCAATCCCCATGAAGTACTATTTAGGACATGTAGGACACTGAGGTACCAGGTACAGTGGGTGACCAGGTAAGACACGTGGGAGGACCAAAAAAGTTTCCTATCGGGCATGAGCCCCAGGAATTTTCTAGTTTCAGTGGACAGAAGAGTAACAGGCCCAAGATGTAAAGAAGGTGGAAGAAACCCATCGTACCACCAGAAATTAATACAAATGGTTTTGCCAGTGGAAAAGTGAAAGCCATTGTCAATGCTCCATGAATAAAGATGATCAAGACATCTCTGAAGACACCGCTCAAGGAGACAAGTCCATGGAGAAAATCAATAAATAGCAAAGTCATCTGTGACAAGGAAGCCAGAGATGCCTGACTAGAGACAGTCCATAATAGGGTTAATGACAATACCGAAGTGGACGATGCTCAGGGCAGAGTCTCAACACACCCCATTCTCCTGGGTAATGGTACCCGATAAGGCCAAAACCACACGTACCTTGAAAACTCGGTCTTCTTAAAATTCCTGAAGGAAATCTGGTAGGTGCCTCAGAAGCCCCACATGTATAGAGTACGGAGGATACCAGTCCTCCAGCAGGTGTTATAGGCTTTCTCCAAATCAAAAAACATAGGCACTGTATGGTATTTCCAGAGAAAACTGTTCATGACAAGATGGTCAACTGCAGAACAACGTGCACAAAATCCACACTGTACAGTGGTTAGTAGAGTGCGAGACTCAATCTTCATACCAGCTGACCATGAATCATACGTTCCACCACCTTGCAAACACAGGTGGTGAGAGAAATGGAGTGGTAGCTACAGGGAAGGCATTTGTTCTTATTGGCCTTAGGTATGGGTGTGACACTGACTTCACTTCAGCTTTAGGGGAACATGCCATTTGCCCAAACACGATTATACATATGAAGGGAAAAGTGCTAGCCCCAAGAGA
This sequence comes from Schistocerca gregaria, assembly GCF_023897955.1. Taxonomy (NCBI): domain Eukaryota; kingdom Metazoa; phylum Arthropoda; class Insecta; order Orthoptera; family Acrididae; genus Schistocerca; species Schistocerca gregaria. The sequence goes on along the minus strand of NC_064931.1, from coordinate 649,751,846 downwards.
AAGGTGCTGCAACACCTGAATGCGAACATCGTCTGTCCCTGGGACAGAAAATAGAGATTAGGCGAGAGCATGGTCAAGCTCCCTCAAGGCAGTATTGTAGCATTCACAGTTTTGAGAGGGGAAAGGTATCACCTGCTCCTCCACTCATTTTCCAGGAAGGATGGCAGGGTGATAGTGGGTGGAGCTAAAAATCTCAAAAAAAATAGTGGCCTAAGGTATTGGAGATAGCAATTGGGTCCAAAATGACATTACTTGCTATGGCCAAGCTGAAATCGGGGAATGGACCTCTGTCCCAGAGAGCCAACAGAGACTGCCCCCCCCCCCCCCCCCCCCATAATGTATGAGAGAGTGAAATTCTTAAAAGAACTAGTAAAGGCAATCCAGATACTTATTTTGCTACCCTGAAGAATAAGGCGACACTGCGCATGCAACTGTCTATTATAAATACAGCTCACCATTGTAGCAAAATGGTTAAAAATGCGGAGTGCATGCCTCCATGTGTGAATCGCATCATGGCACTTCCCAGTCCACCAGGGGACCAGAACACAGCATTGTAAAGGAGAGGGTGTGAGGTATGAAACATTCTGTGGTGATAAGGACAACATTCGTAAGGTACTCTACCTGGTAATCACAACTAGGGAAATGTTTGTCGAAGGTCACCAGGGAGGAGTAAAGCCTCCAGTTGGCTGCAGAAAACTGCCAGTTGGGTTTACATTAGGTGGGGTAGGAGTCAGCAAATGGACAGCACATGGGAAATGGTCACTCAAGTACATGTCAGAGAGAATGGACCACTCGAGACGACTAGCAAGCTGAGCAGTGCCAAACAAGAGGTCCACATGAAAATAGGTGCATGTGGCGTCTGAAAGAAACCTGGGTGCTCCAGTGTTAAGACAGATGAGGAGTTGACTGAGAAGTCCAGCCTTGGCCAAGGTTCTCGAAGAGCCCCAAAGATGATGGTGGGCATTAAAGTCACCAAGCAGCAACGGGTGAAGCAACTGACCAATAAGCTGGAGGAAGTCTGCCCTGGTGATAGCAAACAACAAAGGGATGTAGAAATTACAAATAGAAAAGGTGAAATGGGGAAGGAAAATGTGGACTGCAACAGCTTGTAGCCAGGAGTTCATTGAGGTGGTTTGGCTATGGACATTATCCCAAATGAGCATTTTGTCATCAAACTTGTTTGCAGGTATAACAACATGGTTTGGCACCCAGATGGTGGTGCCGCCCTGGTTGAGTTCAGATAGAAGATCTTAAATATTCAAAAGTAATGTGGTCTGTAGGAAGAACTGGCTACTAGCTCACAGACATCTGCTTCACAATGTGAACTAAAACTGTTTTAGTTTACAATGTACTGCAAGGCATGGGGTTTGTCACTTACACAGTGAACATACTGCATGAACTTGGCAGAAGCTGTTGCTCATAGGCCCCGATCTACAAGCACACAAACCATCTGTACCATTAGCTCTAAAGCCATTTGTGTAGATTCTCTCTGAATCAGAATAGTCATGAAGGGCTGAAAGAATAATTAATCTACAGATGTTAAGGTCCATGTTTCTTTTGGGTACACACAATAGGTCAAGGCATAACTTCAGGTTAGCTACATACCAAGGAGGAGCCTGAGAGATAATCTGCGCCTCCAATCAAGCAGAGGAAGTTGGGAGGAAATTCTTTCACAGTTCCTGTCACACTCCAGCTGGTTTACTATCTCTGTCTAGTTTCCTGATTGTCAAACAGTACTGGGCAATGTGGATGGTTAGGCATATGCCAAAATTGTTATTACTGTGTAAGTAACAAAATGTTGCTGATACCTGACTTGCAGTGGTGGTATGGCTATTTCTGCCAGAAGGTTGTTAAAGGGACTTGTGTGAAAGGCCCCCCATTGCCATTCTCATGGATCTGTGGTGAATAGGATCCAGCAAGCTTAATGGAGGAGGTTGTTTTGGCCCGGTTACGCATTGGACACTGCCGGTTCAGCGACCGCCATCTGCTGACGGCTGCACCATTTCGTTCTGCCCCTGTGGGCAATTGCTGAGGTTACGCCACATTTTAACGTCCTGTCCGAATTTTAATAGACTGTGCATTGATCTTGGCCTGCCATGTACTCTGGCTGAAATTTTAGCAGATGACCCAGGAGCAGCTGCTCACGTTCTTCGTTTTATCCACTTGACAAACCTGTCTAAGGACATTTGATTATGGTGTTTTCTTTTAATTCATTGCCAGTTCATGTGCATTTAATAGTGTTATCCTTTTTAGTTGCTGTTTTAACATTGTGCCTCTCAGTGAATTCATAATTTAGACTGGGCGCTAATGACCACTGTAGTTGTGCGCCCTAAAACCACAAAAATAAAGGGCAAGCTTAATACTGGTGTTGTTGGTCTGTATGTCATCCATTTATAACCTACAAGGAATAAGATTATAAATAAGCTTTGTAGTCATAAACGAACTGTATGGTCAGCTCTCAATGAGATGCTGTTGAGTGAGTGAATGATTATTAACATTTTTCATTCACTTCATAGGAAGTAAAATTGCTCTGACAATTTTAATTTTCAACTATCTCGAAAAGTTCAGAGTGCAGGTGCATAGTCCTATGTCTACAAAAATAGATTATCTGGATTTTTGGTGAGGAAAACTGGAAACCACTGTTTAGGATCCAATCTTGATCCTTTCAAATTGCTCACTGGAACTGAAATGCAGTTGAACAAGAGCTGGTTAGCAGATTCCCTTAACTAAGGAGTAACTCAGTTTTGTAATAGTACTGTCCTTCCAGGCATCTCTGCTACTAATATAGAAGGCAATGGACAGACAAGTTTAAGACTGGACAGAGAAAATGGACGAGATGATCATTTTGACGAGTTCAGAGTCAGCCAACAGATGTGAGTTACTACCTAGTGTGATCGGAACTGGTATCAATATACGAGGGGTGGAACTTAAATAGTGGCAACTATTTATTCACAACCAATATAAAAGAGTTACATGTTTGCAGCTGTTACTGTCCTTCAAAGTAGTCACCAGCGTTGTGTAGAACCCGGTGAAAGCGATGTGGAAGGCATAGTACACTGTTAGCAGAGCTTGTTCTGTTGATGGTACGACTGGAGCAGACTAAAGTTATGGTGATTCTCGTGCACGACTATGATGGTGGTATCCTAACACACAACAGACTGTCAATGCACAGTATTACTGTTCATTTTTGGAGCATCACCTGTGACCAGCTTTGCAAAAGAAGCGGAGACACTTTCTGTGCATCCGACCCATCATTTTGCACGACAATTCGCGGGCGCATACAGCGCAAGCTGTGGTTGCTCTGTTCAGTCGATGGGACTGGGAAGTACTGTACCATCCACCATACTCCCCAGACTTAAGTCCTTGTGACTTTGATTTGATTCCGAAGATGAAGGAACAAATTCGTGGAATTCGCTTCAGTACTGTTCCAGAGATTTAACAGGTAGTAGACCACTCCATCTGCACCATCAACATAACAGACTCTGCTAATAGTATATCACACCTTCCACATCATTGGCAACGGGTTCTACACAACGCTGGTGACTAAAGGACAGTAACAGGTGCAAACATGTAACTCTTTTGTATCAATTGTGAATTTAAGTTCCAACCCTCATATAAAAGTGAAAAATGGTCAAGTTTATTTGATGAAAAAGGATGAAGAAACTTTAACCCTGCGTTGCCATAGACATTATTTGCCACGCAGATCATTCTCAGGGAGCGCACAACTGCATTTTTAATAACAAAATACACTGATATGCAAAACTTGAAGCTGAAAGTATCTTTCGCATGACACGTTACTGCCAAGTAACACAGCTTGATGATATCTGGACCATACATAGAACGAACTGCTACAGTAGAGTACTAAAGGAAACTGAAAGAAATTTTCAGTGAGACAAACAGAAATGACACTTTCATTAAGAGACAATATTTACACTGAAGTCACAGAGGTTCATGATTGTCCCCTGGACATTATTGTAAGGAGTTCTTGTGGGAGGATGTTCCATTCCTCCACCAGTGAGGTTGACAACTGCTGGATGGTTGTTGGCGTGTGTTGACATGGTGAAACACGTCTCTCCACTGCATCACACACATATGCCTAATAGAGTTAAGTCAGGGGCATTGGCAAACTAGTCCATTCGCCAAACATCCTCTTGTTCTAAGAGTTCTTTCACCTGCAATGCTCGATGTGGTCACACATTTTTAGCCATTAAAATGAAGCCAGGACTGAATGTACCCCTGAAAAGATACACATGGGGAGGGAGTATAGTATCACAATAACATTGACAAGTGGGTGTACCATGTTCAAAGGTTTAGAAGTAAGTATACCCACGCAACGCTACACATCCCCACACCATTACACCTGGACCACCGAACGAATTATGTTCGACAATGCTGGATGCACCATCACTTGGCAAGAGGTTGGTTGGTTGGTTGATTGATTGATTGATTGATTTAAAAGAGGGGTAAGGGACCAAACTAGGAGGTCATTGGTCTCTTGTTCCTAATAAAACAGTGTCACAAGTGTGAGAATAAAACAGACGAGACATGTAATACAAAACGGAAAGAAAGGAAAAACCACAAGAACGAAGGAAAGTCAACGAACACTAAAAGGAACAAAAAGAGGACAACAAAACAAGAGACGCTAGAAACAGAAGAGAGTAAAACAAGATAGCAGTTATGGTGTTCGGCCAACCATGAAAATAAAAATGAAAAGCCAGCCACTCTACAACACATTAAAACCTCCATTCTAAAAGCACTAGGGTGGAGGACACAGAGGGACAAAGGACATGCGCTAAAACTTAGATCAAATGATAAAACCCACCCTCACAAATAAAATGTAAAACTAAATCAGCCAATGAGGTGTTGTCAGATAAAATTAGCGGCAACGATTCTGGTAACCCAAGATTTCGTCACTGGGAAGTCAAATAGGACAGAGCACCAGAATATGGGCCACTGTCAACCAGGCACTGCGCCGACACTGAGGCAGGTCTTCATGGCGCAAGAGGTAACCGTGGGTCACACAAGTGTGGCCAATGTGGAGCCAGCAGAGGACAACTGATTCCCTGTGAGAGGCCCGCATGGAAGACTTGCGCACATTCAAAAGTCTCCTTAATGACATGCAGTTTGTTGTGCACACTGTTATGCCATTCTGTCTCCCAAAAATGAAAAACCCTGTGGCATAAGTCAGAACGCAGGTCAGGCTCAGAGATGCCCATCTCCAGAAGCGGCTTCCACGTAGCCTGTTTGGCCAGCCTGTCGGCAAGTTCGTTGCCTGGGATGCCAACGTGTGCGGGAGTACACACAAATACCACTGAACGACAGGACTGGTCCAGGGCATAGATGGACTCCTGGACGGACGCCACCAAAGGATGGCGAGGGTAGCACTGGTCAATAGCTTGTAGGCTGCTGAAGGAGTCAGTGCACAGAAGAAATGATTCTTTGAGGCACAAAAGGATATACTGAAGTGCACGAGATATGGCCACCAGCTCTGCAGTGAATGCACTGTAGCCATTGGGCAAGGAATGCTGTTCAACATAGCCTCTGTGGACATAGGTGAAGCCAACATTACCATCAGCCATTGAGCTGTCGGTGTAAACCATTTCAAGGCCCCGGAACACTTCAAGAATCAAGAGGGAGGGACAGCGGGGAACTGTAGGGGTAACGGAGTCCTTAGGGCCATGCGAAAGGTCCGGGTGAAGCTTCGGCCTATAGTTACACCACAGAGGTGTGCGTGAATGGACCTCAAGGAGAGGTGGTGAAGGGAAGAACTCCAGTTCAAACAGAAGCGATTGCACGCGAACCGCAATCGTTAGCCCTGACCTGGGCCACCCATGCGGGCTGTGAACTGGTGAGGTTGGGAAAAGAAGACTGTAATTAGGATTTCAGGAGAGCTATGAATGTGTGCAACAACGTAACTGGCAAGCAGTTGTGCACGTCTGATCTTCAATGGAGGGACACCAGCCTCCACCAGTACGCATGTCACCGGACTCATCCTAAAGGCTCCTGTCGCTAGTCGAACTCCGCAATGGTGCAATGGGCCAAGCAAACACAATGCTGAGGCTGCCGCTGAACCATAAATCACACTCCCATAGTCAAGGAGGGATTGAACAAGGGCTCTGTAGAGCTGCAGCAGCGTGGAGTGATCTGCACCCCAGTTGGTGTCGTTCAGACACCAGAAGGCACTGAGGTGTTGCCAACATTTCCATTTAAGCTGATGAAGACTAGGAAGCCAAGTAAAACGAGCATCAAAAACCATACCTAAGTATCGATATGTCTCCACTGCAATGAGTGGATCGTCTTTAAGGTAAAGTGCTGGTTCCGAATAAATGATATGATGCCGACAGAAATCCATCACACACGTCTTCATGGCGGAGAACTGGAACCCATGGGCTAGAGCCCATAACTGCGCCTTGTGGACCACTCCCTGTAGGCGATGCTCAGTAACACCAGTACAGGAACAGCAATACGAAACGCAGAAATCGTCTGCATACAGAGAAGGCCCGACAGCTGCTGTGTTTGACTCTTAACGGCCGCTACAAATAGAGATACACTCAATACAGAGCCCTGCAGGACTCAATTCTCCTAGATATGGATGGAACTACGGGAGGCACCAACTTGGACATGGAAAGTACGGAGTTACAAAAAAATTTTGGATAAAAATCGGGAGCAGGCCTCAAAGACCCCTCTCGTATAATGTGGCAAGGATATGATGTCGCCAGGTCATGTCATATGCTTTTCATAAAACAAAAAATATGGCAACTAGTTGTTGGTGTCTGGAAAAGGCTGTTCGGATGGCAGACTCGAGGGACACAAGATTATCACTGCTAGAGCAACCCTGGTGGGAGCCGCCCTAACATGGAGCCAGTAGGCAACGTGACTCCAGGACCGAACCAAACCGCCGACACACCGTATGTTCCAGCAGCTTACAAAGAACATTGGTGAGGTTAATGGGCCAATAGCTATCCACATAAAGAGGGTTTTTACTGGGCTTGAGCACCGGAATGATGGTGCTCTCCCATCATTGCGATGGAAAGACGACATCGCTCCAGATCAGGTTGAAGATGACAAGAATATGTCGCTTTTAGTCAGATGAGAGATGTTTAATCATCTGGCTGTGGATGTGACCAGGCCCAGGAGCTGTGTCAGGGCAATGTGCAAGGGCACTGAGGAGCTCCTAATCTGTAAATGGGGCATTATAGGATTTACTGGAGCATGTAGTGAATGAGAGGGCTTCCAGCGGCCGTTTGAGAGTGTGAAAGGCTGGGGGGTAATTCTCCGATGCAGAGGCTCGGCAATCGCGTTTGCATCGGTAGATAACATGCCATTTATGTTTACACCGGGAAAACCTGTTGGGGTCTGGTACCCGAAAAGACGTTTGATCTTTGCCCAGACTTGGGAAGGTGACGTATGGCACCCAATAGTCGAGATGTATCTCTCCCAATACTCCTGCTTCCGTCGTTTGATAAATTTACGAACGCAGCTACTGAGCCGTTTAAAGGCTATGAGGTGCTCCAGAGAAGGGTGCCGCCTATGCCGCTATAGAGCTCGCCGACGTTCCTTAATTGCTTCAGCAACTTCTGGCGACCACCAAGGGACTGCCTTATGCCGGGAGCACCCTAAAAAGCGAGGGACTGCGTTTTCTGCTGAAGAAACAATTGTTGTGATCACCTGCTCAAACATCACGTTGAAGTTACTATGTGGGGGGGCAGAGGTGAAAGTTTCCCAGTCCGCCCTGTTTAAAGCCCATCTAGGCAGGCATCCGTGGGCCTGACGCCAGGACAGTGACAGGAAGATGGGGAAGTGGTCACTACCATACAGGTCGTCATGTGCTCTCCAGTGCACAGATGGGAGAAGTCCTGGGCTGCAAATTGATAAATCAATGGCTGAATAACTACCATGAGCCACACTGAAATGTGTGGCAGCCCCAGTATTTACTGAGACAGTACAGGTTCAACGTCTCTGCCTCGGCCAGTAAGCACGGTATCACCCCACAAGGGGTTATGGACCTTAAAAATCTCCCAAAAGTAGGATAGGTTTAGGGTGTTGATCAATCAGCGCAGCAAATACATTCAGGGGTACTGCACCATTTGGAGGAAGATATATATTGCAGACAGTTATTTCCTGTGTTGTCCTTATTCTGACAGCCACAGCTTCAAAAAGGGGTTGAAGGGGCACAGTTTCATTGCAGACTGAGTTTAGGACATAAACGCAAACTACACCTGACACTTGATTATAGTCGCTATGGTTCCTGTAATATTCCTTAGAGCCGCAGAGGGCACTGGTCCACAATGACGGGAACCAGGTTTCCTGGAGGACAATGCAGATAGCAGGTGTAAAGCTTAACAGTTGCTGTAGCTCAGCCAAACGGTGGATAAAACTGCCTCAATTTCACTGGAGGATGATGTCATCCTCCCAGACTGGGAAGGCATGGAACATTCAGTGCGGCAGTTTACACCTCAGGGTCACCTGCTGCCGCCGACTTACTGCCTGGGCAGTCTATATCCATTGTGGCTGAGGGTCTGGCGAAATCTAGGTCCTCAGTGGACTCCAGAATCTCCACCCCATTCTCAGACACAAAGCTTGTATGCAGCAGTGGTGTGGGTGGCACCACAATTTCCTTGGTCTTAGAGGACTTCGTTTTGGATTTCTCTCGCTGCTCCTTGGGTTTCCCCCTGTCCGGGAAGACTTCACTGGCTCAGTATCCGGGACTGAGGACGAGTGTGAAGCCCTACGAAAAGCTGCTTTTGAGCTCTTCAACCACTGGTGAGTGTCAGCATTCCCACTAGCAGAAACCTGGGAGGGAGTGACCCAAGGGACCCTTTCCTAGTGAGAGAAGCCGAAGACAACTTACGCTTCTCCATCTTAGAAGTGGGGATGAACATCTCCGATGGTTGGGGGGCAGGGGGGGGGGAGGAGGAGGCGGGGATGTTGCTCCCGAAGTAGGTGGTGCGGGAGCAACAGGGAGGGAAATGCCCCGCACCATCAAGGGAGCATGTGTAGTCTTCAGGCTCTGAGAGGTGACAGGGATTGGCAGAGCTGATGGTGCCAGAACTGTTGTAGTGGCAGCGTAAGACAATGTCATACGTACAGGATGCAGGTGTTCACATTTTCTCTTAGGCTCAGTGTAGGTCAGTTGGTCCAGGGTCTTGTACTCCATGATTTTCCTTTCTTTCTGGAGAGAAAGGCGAATGGTTCTCTCCACAGTTGACACAGATGGGAAGCGGGCACATGGAGTATTGGAATGTGATGGGTGTCCACAATCACAACATGTGACGCTGGAAGTACAGCGGGAAGACATATGGCTGAACTTCCAGCACTTAGAGCACTGCATTGAGGGAGGGATATAGGGCTTTACATCACAGCGGTAGACCATCACCTTGACCTTCTCCGGCAATGTATCACCCGCGAAGGTCAAGATGAAGGCACTGGTGGCAACCTGGTTATCCCTCGGACTCCGGTGGACACGCCGCACTAAATGTACACCTCGCTGCTCTAAATTGGCATGCAGCTCATCATCAGACTTCAAAAGGAGGTCATGTGAAATATGATACCATGGATCATATTTAAGCTCTAATGGGGCGTGATGGTTACAGAAACATCCCCCAGCTTGTCACATACGAGTAACATCTGTGACTGGGCAGAGGATGCTGTTTTGATCAAGACTGACCCAATTCTCATTTTGGACAGTCCCTCCACCTCCCCAAACTTGTCCTCTAAAATGCTCAACAAAAAACTGAGGCTTCATTGTCATGAAAGATTTCCCATCAGCTCTCGAACATACAAGGTACCGGGGCGAATAAGATCCTCTGCCAGTCTTAGCCTGGCATTCCTCCCATTGTGTGGCCAGGGATGGAAACAATTTGGGGTCGTACTCCTGTGCATTGAATTCAGCTCATGAACAGTTAGAGACTGTTGGTGTTTCACCACCAGCATGAGATGATGGACTACGCTTCATTGCGTGTCATCCACCCTGATGCCAGCCACTCCGACCAGGGGCCCTCCATACGGGCACCACCCAGCAGCAGCAAAGTCCTCCTGGCAGGATGGCCATTGCTGGGAGTCCCAATGCCCCAGGGGGATGGGCATCTACCCCTTGGCATACGTGGGGAGTTAACAGCGCAGGCATCAGCAGAACGATCCCTGTGTTATCAGGGGGCCACAACCAACAGGGTACATGGCAGCCCCACCACAACGGACTGGCTACCGTTTTGAATATCAGGTGCAAAAAAAAGTCCATGGTCATCGTCGACGCAGAAAGCGACACTGCATAGTGAATGGTGGAAAACGCACCCAGGAAGGTGTCCTCACCCAAGAGATGGAGAATGAACAGGACTGAAATGCGACAACGAGAAAGTGGACTAAAGATATCAATGCACGATGGACACGATACACCATGTAAGGCGCCCTTTCCCAAATGGTTCACTCTTCGGGAAAATTTTAAAGAATGGAGGTCAAACCCTACAGGGGACAATCACATAAAGGCGGGAAAATGTGAAACTCCTTTTAGTCGTCTCTTACAACAGGCAGGAATATCTCGGGCCTATTCTTACCCCTGGACCCACAGTGGGAATGGCAAGAGGTGGAGACATGTAACACACCCATGAACATTGTCGAACATGATCATTTTGGTGGTCAAGTTGCTGGACATGGTGAGGCATAATGTTGCATGGACATACTGAGCTCCAAATCTTTGAACAGGTACAGTCATTGGTCAGGGTTCAGTGTGTGTCTTTTTGGGAGTACATTCAGCCCTGACTTCATTTTAATGGATGACGATGCATGACCACTCTGAACAACACAGACGGAGGAGCTCTTTGAACAAGACAATATTTGGCAAATGGACTAATTTGTCCATGTTTCTGACTTAAATCCCATTAATCATATGTGGGATGCATTGGGGAGACGTGCTGCAGCACATCCACATGCACCAATGGCCATCCAGCAGTAGTCAACTGCACTGGTGGATGATTAGAACACCTCACTACACCAACAAGTGCAAAACATACATTGGATGTCTATTGTGACCACACTACCAATTAAGAACCATGTCCAGCCTTTTTTACTGTCAATGGAATGATCATGAATCAAGGTGACTTCAGTCTAATTATTGTCTTTGAATGAAAGTGTCATTTCTATTCATCTCACTCCATATTTCTTTCAGTTCCCTTCAGCATTATACTGCAGCAGTTCATACACAGAAATGTGTTGTCCAAATATCATCAACCTGTGTTACTTGGCAGTGAAACATCATGCAAAAGTTACTTCCATCCTGAAGTGTAGCACACTAGTGTGTATCATGTTTAGATAGAAGCAAGAGATGTGCCACAATAGTTCAAAATGTTAGTGCCAGGTTTCAAATCCTAAAAGTTGGGGTTTGATCCCCAACCAGTCTCAAGATTTTTTTTTCCGTTTTCTGTCACTTACCACTTCTTTCAGTTATGGGAATGATTTGTTTATGTGAAAAATGTCAAGCTGGACAATGTTATAGAGGCCATTTTAAACTGAGTCAGTCAGCTGTAGATTACGAGGTGAATACATATTAAAGCCAACACAGTAAAGCGCTACAATTTTCAAACCACCCCTGCAAGATGAGGAGAGCAAAATTGATTTTGGGATTGATACCCTTAGATTTGAGGCATGAGAGTAGTTGTTGGTTCATCTTCCTTTCGAGCAGTTTACATATATCATTCAAGAGAAAGATTGGTTATTAGTTGTCAAGAATATAGGAATCTATTCCAGGTTTCAAGGCTGCACAAATTTTTCTTGTTTCTTTGTGAGCCAATGTCAACAGAAATGACAGTACAATACACATTTTAGTAATCGTTTAACACATACGGGGATAAAGGGAATTTCCCTTGCAGTGGCAGCAAAGTATCACATGGCATAAACCTGTTTTAACGCCAACACTTTCAGTATTGTCAAACAGTTCCTTCCCCTATCCCAACGTAGTGTGATAATTCGTTCACTGTGATGCATCTGTCAGCAGTCACCAATTCGTTAACCCTCTGCACATTGTCTCGAGTGTGTGCAGTACGAGGCCTGTCACTGTGAGGACAATCCTCAATATTGCTGTGCCCACTTTCATCATGTAACCTGCTTGCCCACCGACAGACTGTACTGCGATCGACAGCACCATCTCCATACTCCTCTTTCAACCTCTTGTGGACGTTTCCCACCGTCTTGTTTTCACGGCACAGGAATTCTGTAACAACACGTTGCTTCTGTCGAACGTCAAGTGTAGCAGCCATCTTAAAAACATGCTGTGACAGCACCACTCACGGGAACAGGTTGAACTAAGTTTGAAAATAAGCAGGAAGGAAGTATCTACACACTGTAAAACTTTGTAAAACTTTCACACATGCAGAATGAAAACTGTATTTTTACAAAAATAGTGTGAATTTCTTTTGGAGTGACCCTCGTAAAGTGAGCAATGAGGAGAGAGAAATCGTAAGATGTAATGAAGCGGAAACCAAGAATGAATGGTGCATTATGACAAGCACGATAATAGTGAGCCAAATACATCAATGAACTTGATGTTGCTGCATGGTTGAAGCTCCAGAGTGACCACGAACTCTGTTTGCCTGGCGGAATGATGTGTGGCACAGCAGGCCAACTACTAGAGCACTCACGGATGTAACAGCACCACCTAGCAATAAAGGTCCAGTTCCTTGCTCTCCAAACTCTCCAAGAAGGAATACTGGATACCTCATCCATGAAATAGGCTTGTATTGACTGGAAGACATGGAGGTATCAGGTATTATACTACGACATCATGATATCTGTGTTGTTGGCTGTGTTTAAGGAGGTTGCATGTAGACCTCCACCTCCACGCCTATTTCCAATGAAATTGCTTGTGGCTTTCTGGGATACAAGCGAAATCTGTGTGGTTTTGGGGGGATGGAAATGGGGGGCTTTCTAGGTGATGGTGGGCCAATGGCAAAGGTGCAGTTGGTAGATGGCAACAAAATTGGTTAGTATTATGGTGCTCCAAACCCTAAAAGGTGTCAACTGACATAGCACACCCAGAGTGCCAAGTCTGGGGTTCCCAGGGCTGTTGGGCCAGCAGGAAGAGCACGAGTAGGAGAAGGAGCATGTGTGGTTATCTCCCACGGATGAGCTCCACCGAATTACAGTCTTGGGTGGATGTGGTCCTTCATGAGCTCAGGAACATCTTGAGTGCTACTGTTGTGATGGTGGTTCCCAATGCTTTCAACATTTGCTCCTTTAACATTTGCATCATATGCTCAGTTTCACTATTGGAGGATGGGTGAAATTATAACTAAACAGGTTTTCTATGCCGTTTGATTTGCACAATTGTTTGAAAGCCAGTGCCATGAGCTGAGGACCACTGTCTGATACTATGGTTTGCAGAAGTGCTTCAATGGTAAAATCTGGACTAGAGTGTTAATGAGCATCTTCCACTGTGCTGGATGCCATGTTGACCACATATGGGTCTTTAGACTAAGCGTCCATGACTATTAGCCATATAATCAGCCCTGAAAGTCGAAATGAATGCAGTCCCAAAGGCAACAGAGGAGGGCCAAGGGGGTGGTGCTGCCAGTCCAAGCTGGTTAGCTGCACACCATGGCTTTCACATCCTTGTTTAAACCTGACCAGTAGGCATATCATCTCACTTGCGCTTTCATCTCTAACATTCTCCAGTGCCCATGATGGAACAGAATGACCAGAATGACATCAGCCTCAATGTTTATCTAACTGATAGTGGTATATGAGGCATCAGGCCTCGAGCTCTTGATTGGTGTTCTGTGAAATGCAAGTTAGGCAACCATGGTGCACCTAGGAGATGGCGTGTTGAAAGATTGGGTTGAGGCGCGTGTCTGCAGTGATTTGTGCAGCTATTATGGGAAACTATTCCAAGAAATATCTGCATTTCACCTCTATGTCAAAACATGAGATTTTCTTCTGATTGAAGGCCTGCAGGAAAGCACATTAGAGCATCCCCATATGCATGTTGTTCTGTTGGTTTGTACTTTGCAGTATAACTGTGACAGGTGAGGAGAAGCCCATTCAAGAAGAAACAAGCACATACGAAATAGCACACCCAGCAGTTTGTGGGCCATAATTTAAATGAACTTATTCCCAAATGGGTAAACATGGAACTTCTTAATGACAAATACAATCACTAATACCTCCTTTTCTTTCTGCAAGCAGCTCTTTTGAACGAGGTGCCAATGTCTTTGACGCACAGGTGATAGGTTGCTCAGTACAGTCATTGTTCATATGTGCCAGCACTGCACCAACGCCATATGGAGAGGTATCTGTGGCCAGAACAGTGGACATGATGATGAAAAGAGCATAAGGCAGGGTGCCACGTGCATCATATGCTTCAACTGTGTGAAAGTATGCTCACATGCAGCCACCTGTACTGAACACCTTTCTTCCCCAGCTGGCTTGGTGGATGCATGATACAGGCTGCTTGCAGGAGGGACTCTGAACACTAATTCAGCTTTCCCAAAAAAGCTTGCAGCTGCTGCAAGTTTCAGGAGCAGACACAAAGTTGATAGCTTTGGTGATGTGATCAGTGGGCTGGATCCCTTCTTTGTTTACGAATGCCTGATGTATTCCATTTTCTTCCAGAAAAACTAGCACTTGTCTCAGTGGCACTTTAGCCCTGCATCATGTGATGTAATAAATAGTATACAAAGGTTTTGTAGATAGTCCTGACACACAGCGCCCATGAAAATTAAGTTATCAAGAGAGTTTGTGCAAGCAGGTATGGACATGGTTAACTGTTTCAGGTATCCCACAATGCAAGCACTTGCATTTATATAAACCAAAGTGAGTCTTGATGACCACAATATGCTTTGCGACTCTTCATCCAGCAACATTTGGAAATACACTGGCAAAGTCAATCTTAGAAATATATTCTCCTCTCATCGATAGAGAACCCAGACAACAAAGGAACCAAAAATGTTTCCAACAGAGTGAAAAGAACTGAATTGTCACCAATGTACAGGAAGGCAGTGCTAATTCTGGGGATGCTAGAGGAGCATTTGTTTGGAGTATTACCAAGGAAATGGTAGCTCCTGTACCCACCTGGAAACACACCTTTATTCACAATTATGAGTTTTACAAATAACTTGTTAGCCAAAGGACCGTCCAGGAGAACTATCGCCTTAAGTTCACACATTGTTATTTGATGCAAGTTGGACACAGGGTCTGATTGCCCTGACAGTTTATGGTAGACTGTTCAGAGATCTCCATCTTTTCTACAACAGGTGCAGTGTACCCAGCAATATTTATTATCCGCACACAGGTGTGCTTTGAAGCATTCTAGGCATGACAGAAGACCCCACTGCACATGTTGATGGGGTTCAGAGGCCACAGACACATCTGAAATTAATGAATCATGATGCTAACACCTTGTAAATGATTTTAAAAGTATTTCACATCCCTGGGGAACAATGAGGTGGCTAGACCATTGCCACTTGTGGTAGAGCCCCGAGGCACTCATCTGCTGCTTCCACAGCTTTGAAAGAATGTGCAGTTGTCAAAATATCTTCAAATAATATGTTGTCTAGCTTGAGGGATGGTGAGCACTTCTGGACTGGGAGCCTGCTGGACCACTATGTCTCTAATTAAAGAATCTGCATGTGAGGTTTTGCATGCTGGGTTTGCACAAGTGAAATCACAATAACTTAAACCTCATAAATCTGTCTCCCAGGAGCAATACAACTGACCAAGTTGCTTGTGGTGTTGATGAAATTCGAGTCACAATGTGACCACAAGGAATGGCTGCAAACAATAATTCCTTGAATGTGAGGGTAACTGTATTCATGAGTTGAGCCAATTTCTTAAGTAAGAAACAGTCTCCAGAAGAGCCCAAGATAGGAAAAAGCAACCACTGGGTTCCAATCAATGTAAATACTTGTCCCAATCTTCTTTGCCATCATTAAAGGCAGAAACACAGGTGGGTGGCTCTCCACCTGGAAAGTGACTTCTGCCTGCGTTGGGTGGGTACTCTGTACCTGCAGTTAATCCTTCAAAACCCAAATTTCTTCATGGAGCAACTCATTTTATTGTTATTGTTGCTGTTGTTTTGTTTTTGATGTTGTTGTTGAAACTGCTGTTGCAATTTTGCTGCAGTAACAGCTGTTGCTGTTCCAAAAGTTTTACAAGCCTTGAGTCCATGGTAGTTAGCTAACCTTTTACCTCATTGTCTATTATTGTGACTGGGATTTGACAGAAGATCATAAATGACTAAACAGATGCTGCTGATGTGGGCTGACTGGTCAGGCGCTGTCGTCACCGGATTACCAAGTATGGACGGAAACACAAAGAATGAGGAAGCAATCAAGTGGATACAGAACAACAGGAAAACAAATCCAAAGAGTAATCTGGACAGAGAAAAACCTAATATGTAGCAAAGCAGAAACTGAGAAACAATGGTACTCCATGACAAGCAAAACAATAGCAAGGTGAAAACACAACTGAACCTGACGCTGCCATGCAAAGGAACACCTACAGTCTGACCACAAGAAGAACAAATTCTGAGAGGGGTGGGGGGAGGGGGCTGCAGGGAAAGAAGCTCCACCAACCGACTCCCAGTATATAGGCTCATAGGCTGCTGTGGGTGAGCGATAAGTGTCGGTGACAAACCACACTTACGTCAAGCACTATCGGCACTAAACTTGCACTCAAATGCCAATTTATGCTCCACACAGCAATGGCAGGGCCATGTAATAGTTGCTGTACCAGCTTTTAATTGATATTTATTGCATGTCTATGAAAGTAAAAACTAAAACAGGGGCATAACAAAAGCTTACAGGTTTCATGAAATCAAAATTGATAGTCTCACGTTGAATAATGGTGCTTGTTGCTACTTATCTCATGTCAGTTCTCACAGACAATTCGAAACTAAAAAGAGCCAGCAGGAAGACATATTGTGACAATAATTGTAGTTGTTATTGTGGATTTAGTCATGTAGCAGATCATAGGAAATTCTGTTTTGTGTATCGCTCTTAAGGGTAAACAATTGTCGGGTGTTATTACACCTGGAACCTGGCGTAAACAACTGCATCTGTAGTTTCAAAGAGTCTCCTTGTAATGGAAACAATACTAGCAATTCCTGCAATCAATAACTGAGATGTTACACACAAACTAAATTGCCACTTTAAAGTAATTTACACAAAGAGGAAGGCAGTTTTGAAGCACTATCAAACTGAATAATCTGAACTGAAGTTTAATTCTTTTGCCAAGAGTTGGTGATTTCCTAGAATTATCCCTGCAAAACTTACAAATTCTTCTCAGAGTGCTGAAGCTTGCTTCAGTGTACATCACTGTTTGTCTCATTGATTGAGAGAGAGTGCGGAGCAACACTCTTCTTCCCCCCCCCCCCCCCCCCCCTTTCAGGTGCTTACAAAGTTCCCTGAGATTGTCAATTATTTTTCTTGCTCCACTCTAAAGTACTACTGCTTGCCTACCCCAATGAATGGGAAGCATATCTGGTACTGCTCGTGATGGGTCAGGAACTGTTTAGTCACTCAACAGATGAATCAATGTGCGACACAGCACAACTTGGCACAATAATCACTTAGAAATGGCTCCAAATGCAGGGTTCTGGATTGGATCACAGTGGTTGGTTGTGGATGGACACAAAAATAAGCGGGCCAAAGTCAACCAACTTCTGCCAATTCAGAACTAGGACACTGTCGTCGTTCTCTTTGTGAACAAACTGTAACAGCACAGCCGTGAGCTATGGTTGGCTGGCAGCTACACAAGCACTCACGGATGGAACAGCTCCACCTAGCAACTGAGATCCAGTTCCACACACTTGGGTGGGCTCTAAAAGTCGCTGGGCCAGTATTCAACAGTTATATGGCTCCAGGCATTGTGTGCAGAATTACATACTGACAGATTTCATTGTGCATTTACAAGACAAGAACAATAAGTGGTAATTATTGGATCCAGACACTTCACTACAGTGAGAGACAGCGCATTCAGCAATGACATAAGGGTCGGTGATAATGTCACCATGTAATAAGGAAACCAGAAACTTATTTAGAGAGCCGTTGGCTACAAATGAAATGAAGTCGAGCCCACACTTGTGAGGAAGGCGTCCGAGCTCTCATTGCTGACAATGTTACCAGCATTTGTTTTTTTTTCCCTTTCTTATTAAACATAACCAGGTTTGCCATGGCAGCATGATGTTTGAACTGTTGAATTACCTGCCTGCATCTTTTTCAGAATACCACAGCACAGGTTTTTGATGATGCAGCCTTGAGAGGCAGTTGACTGTTGCTTCTGTTGAGTGTATGAACGTTTATATTGTTTCTTGCAAAATATCAGTTCCCTTCCGTTGGTTAACTTCAACAACTATTTTGGCACTTAAAGTTGTTCACTTAAATTTTTCTGAGTGACCAACACATTGGGCTTTCTGTCGGCTGGTGGTTAAGAAGACACAGAATAATGGGAAAATGATTGCTGGCACATACATCACCACCACCGATGTTCCACCTGGACTAAGTGAATGATTGTTGGGCCATAAACTGTAAAGTCAATGGTAGAGTATGGGTAACGAGCTGTGCTGAAATGAGTTGGAGCTATGGTACTGAGTTTGCATAACTGAGCTGTACAATTAATTTTCCAAATATCTCACCTCTTCTACACTTGTTTGTAATATCTTGCTGTGAGGATCAATGACCCTCAGTAATAAGGAGAAGCTGTTTCACTGGGCCTGTTGTACCTTGGAATGTAGGCAACAGGGAGTTGCACAACAGAATGACCTCCTCCGTGCCACAAAGCATGGGTTCTGAAAACACTGATCATGTGAAACCCAACTCTCACTTTTCTCACTTGGCATACTGAAAGCTTTGGATCAAGGCAGTCAGGTAGATGCAGTATTTCTTGATTTCCAAAAAGCATCTGACTTGGTACCACAAGTATGCTTATTGTTGGAAGTATGATCATGTACAGTATCAAATTAAATTTGTTACTAGATTGAGGACTTTTTGGTAGGGAGGATGCAGCATGTTATCTGATGGAGAGTCATTGTCAGATGTAGAAGTAGCTTTGGGTGTGCCCCAGGGAAATGTGCTCAGAGTCTCACGGTTCATGATGTATATTAATGACCTTGCGGACGATATTAACAGTAAGCTCAGACTTTTTGCACATGATGCAGTTATCTATAGTGAAGTACTATCTGAAAAAGCTGCATACTTATTCAGTCAGATCTTAATAAGATTTTGAAGTGGAGTGGAGATTGGCAACTCGCTTTAAATGTTCAGAAATGTAAAATTGAGCAATCATAAAATGAAAAAAACGTAGTATCCCTTTGACTATAATATCAATGAGTCACAGTAGGACTCTGCCAACTAATACAAATACCTGCATGTAAAACTTTGTAGGGATATGAAATGGAATGATCACATAGGCTCAGTTGTGGGTAACGCAGCTGGTAGACTTCGGTTTATTGGCAGAATACTGAGGAAGTGCACTCAGTCTACAAAGGAGGTTGCTTACAAATCAAATGTGTGACCCATTCTAGACTATTGTTCAAATGTGTGGGACCCATACCAAATAGGACTAACAGCAGATATTGAATGTATACAGAGAAGGGCAGCACAAATGGTTACAGGTTTGTTTGACCTATGGGAGAGTGTCACAGAAATGCTGGAAAAACTGAACTGGCAGACTCTTGAAGATGGATGTAAGCTATCCCAATAAATTCTACTAAGAAAGTTTCAGGAACTGACTGTAAAATGATGACTCTTGGGATATACTACAGCCCTCCATGTATCGCTCACATAGGGGTCATGATGACAAGATTAGAATAATTACAGAGCACACAGAGGCAGTCAAACAATCATCTTCCTGTGCTCCAGACATGAATGGAACCGGAAGAAACCCTGATAACTGGTACAATGAAATGTACCATCTGCCATGAACTTCAGTGGGTTGCAGAGTACGTGTGTGGATGTAAATGAAGAAATGAGAGTATTGAAAAAGACCTCAGGGATAAGGAAGCAAAAACATAGGAGGATACCAGTGCGGCAGATGGGAAGTTGTCAGACAACAGGCAGCAAAAATTACAATCCAAATAGTTGGTTGCAGCTGACTCGACCGAAGAGCAACAGTCTCCAGGTAACACAAATGAACTTACTTCATTTTTCCCTAGAGAAAATAAAATTACATAAAATAAAAAATAAGACACTCCATAACAGCCAGGACAGCAAATAAGCCTGCTGGAGACTCTTGAATTCAAGTGACTGCATTGGTATGAGCATTTGATCAGGACGGCTGCCAATAGGGTTTGCTTTGACTAATGTGCCTCTGGGAATGGATCATGATGAAAATCTCATGATAGCTGGGAGAAGAAGGTTCTCATGCACCAGAAAATCAAAGAGTCCATTAGCACCAAATATATGAGTTACAGTTTTGGAAAGACAAGTAAAGTTCAAGGAGGCTTAGCTACAACGGCATCCAGCTTGCACTGTGAAAAAATAAATGACAGTGGTGATTTTATTGTCACCTAGCACAAGAACAGAATCTTTCTTATTAGATATTCAACTATAAATTTCATGTATTACACTAGGTCAGTTGGACTCGGACAGGGAAACATATTGGTTTCAATTGATATATGGATATGTCACAAACCTTAAATCGTCACGAGAAAGACCACACAGGTGCAATGTTAAACTTACTATTTTAATTTTAGAACACTGTTGTGCCTTCAATTTCACAACTTAACAGGCAGTACATAATGCTCCTATGATGCATTGTGCATTGGGGAAATTGTTAATTTATTGCTTTACCAGGCTGGGTTGTCATATTCTTATGGTGTCTGTGGTATTTACTTTATTTATATTCAATCATCCAGGGATCATCTTATAATGATATAGAAATTATCATCATAATATAATGAAAATAAATAGCTCAAAAATATACTCCATCAGTTCAAAAAGTTTTGAGACTGCAAAAATAAAAAAGAGAAAAGTTAACACAGTGGTTTTAATGCTTCAGGTGTTCTATCTCCTCAACCTCCCCTCCCAAACACAATGCACAGAATGTTTATACAACCTTATGAAACTGTCACAAAAGCCTTTCTTTAGGATGTTGTTCAACTCATGTGTCGAATTGGCTTGAATGTCGGTTACGTCATCTGACCCTTCATGTGAATTTCTGTACTTTGTTGTTTTGTGGCAGGTTAGTATTGATAAAACCATATCTCATCACCTGTGATGATTTTTTGCAGAAAAGAATTGTTTGCATTGTACATCTCAATCAAATCTTGGCAGGCATCCACAGATGATGTGTTTGTTCGAGAGCTAAGATGGGCATGGCAAACTTTGCACACACTTTTCTCCACTTCAAAACCATTCTAAGAATTTCTTGACCACTTGATTTAGAGATTTTACTCTATGGGGATTTGTGACACAACAATGCTGGCACTACAGCCACATGTCCATTACTTAACACTGCCTGCTCACAACAGACTAACTGAACATACATTTGTTGTTTACAGTTGTAAATTCAAGCTCCCACAATAGCTGTTGCACTGATGTCGTTTATACCACAGAAAAAATTAAATTCTGAACTTTCTGAGCAGATGGTGTATATACACAAAGAACATTTAAGCATGCTTTTAGTGGTGGCTAGACAGAGCAAAATACATCTTTCCGAACATGAGGTCAATGTCTTTACAACTCCACTGCCTCATTTGGCTGCTCTCTACTGTAAAATGTTCTTTGATGTACACACAATTTGCTCCAGGTAACTAATGTCACAAACATAGTTTTGTTCTTCATCGCTGCATGTATCAAGGACACCTGCTGGTGACCCCTAAACCATAAACATGCTGCTATGGTAATACAAAACATCTACCTATAATGTAAGTTAGGAATCTAGAAAACTTATATAAACTCTAGCAACTTGTTGCCAACAGTGAAGGGATATTCAGTGGTATAAGTATTTCAGATGTAGTAGGAAAAATGCTTAACAAGACCACAAGTTCAAGAGATAAGATAAAAAAACTGCTCTTCACATGCAGCACAGAAAGTCAAAATGCAATGAGAAACAATATCTTGTTCAATATACTATCTTAAGTTTTGAAAAAAGTTATATAACAAAGCACTACACTATATCTCAGGGTTAAACAAAATTATCACTGTTTCATGCAAAACAGAGCATAAAAATATAAAATGATGCCTGTGAACTAGTTTAAACAACCAACATCACGCATATTTTGAAAAAAAAACATGAAATATTACATTCAATCTCACCTTTCTCCTTTCTAAATCCACAACATCCAAAAGTGGATACGTAGTGCGAACTTCATCAATTGACACAAAATTAGAAAACCCTAAATTCAGGGCTATGTCACTAATAGGGCCTTGGCCCGACAGTAACACCCTTTTATTATGGAATTCACTGAATAGTTTAAGAGGAGAGTGGGACATCACAACCTGGCTTTCAGACACCTGCAACAAATGTAAATGGGGGTTTAATATGTTAAAAGAAAATTATTGAGCAATGAAACATTTAACTTCACTGTATAATATCTCCCACATTTTAATAAATAATGGAAGGAGCACAGGAAAGAACTGACTGTATAGTTAGTGCATTACATCATCAATAAGCACATAAATAAGGCAGAATTCTGATAAGCTTCCACACAAATACTTCTCCAGAACTAACAGAATACACATACACTTGCATGGCTACATTGTACTGGCTGGAATGTTAATAATAATCACTTACATATTTTAATACCACTAATACAAAACAGGATCACAATAAAATGACACAGTTATCCAATAGCTTTGCAAACTGTCTTATACAGGGCGATTATAACTAAAGTTAAACTTCCAAAGTGCTGTAGGAGTAACACCACTGGTCAGAATGACGTCAAATTGCAACAGAATATTATTGGAGAAGAGGGAAAAAGGATTGTAGGAGGAAAAAAAAGTGTGAAATTTGATCACTAGATGCTGCTGTATTTGTCAGAATACGTAAATGAAAACACCTGTCATGCGCACGACCCATTGATGGTAGTATAAACACGCAGGATACAAGGCTTTTCTTCGTTTCGCGTCTGCGGCTTTCACCATGACTGTCTCACTGCAGAACCATGCTCTGCTTTTAAAGCTGTATTACAAGAATGATGACTGTGCACACGTAGTTCTGCAGAAGTTCCGGACACTGAAGGGTTTGAAAAAAGGCATTGGTCCAATGACTGCCAAGGATCTGGAGAAACTTATGCAGAAATTTGAAAAGACAGGCTCTTTTGGTGTGCAACCTGGTAGATGGAGGAAACAAACTGATTCATTGTCATTGGAAGCAGTGGCCACAACAATGCAGGAGGAGATGAGAGGTGGTGTACAAATGTGTAGTGCACGGAGAATAGCTCGAACAGTGGGCATACACGTGAGCACATGCGTAAAAGCCTATGAAACATCCTTCTTTGCTAGCCATTCAAAATTACCCATGTGCACAAATTACTTCCTGTTGAACTGCAGCAAGAGAGACCTCTGCTCTTGCTCACATGGAAGTGGACAATGACTGGCCATGGAAGATTTTGTGGACAGACGAAGCCCTCTTCCATCTGACAGGATATGTCAATGCATAGAATTGTAGAATATGGGCAACGGAAAATCCACACGCAAGTCAACCAATACCAATTCATCCTGAAAAGGTCACTGTGTGATGCGGGTTTATGGCATCACAGGGCCATATTTTTTCGAAGAGACAGGTGCTTCTGGTCCTGTTACATGAACCATCACTGGTAAGCACTATGAGTGTCATTTGCACAACCACATCATTCCCGCTGTCCCACAGCATGGATGTGGTCATTTTTATGCAAGATGGTGCACCTCCACACATTCCAAATCCAGTTAAGCAGCTGCTGAAGTGCCATTTCGGAAATGCTAGAATTATCAGTCACCATTTCCCTACAGCCTGGCCGTCCCAATCAGTTGATCTTAATCTGTGTGACTTATGGCTGTGGGGCTATCTGAAAGATGTTGTGTTTAGTGTTCTGATTGCAAACTGCATTGAAGGCACACATTGCACAACACATTCTGAACGTGGCACCAGAAACGCTTCAATCAGTTGTGGAACATGCTGTTTCTCAATTTTAACTTGCTGCAGAAAACAGCGGACAGCATATTGAATATATTTTGCACTAGTCACATGAAAATTAATAATCAGATTTGATTTTGATTGATGCTTTTTATGTGGTTTTTGGCATCAGGACAATTAAAAACTGATGTGAACGATGCTTTTTATGCAGTTTTTGTCCTCAGGGCAATTAAAAACAGATTTTTCCCATCTGACGTGATATGACCTTGCCGTGGTGGATGGGCTTAAGTAACTAACAGTATCACACCTGTACACTCATACATATAGAGTAAAACAGTTTGTTAAACATCAAATGTACACCTTCGGCATTGTTGTATGATTCATTTGTCATTTGTAATCAGCCACTATTAAATTATTATGCTTACAGTGCCATCAACTGCTACATTTTGTAACTATTTATTTTTCTTCTGTCATACCTTTTCCCCCTTCTCCGATGATATTCTGTTGCAATCAGTGGTGTTATTTCTACAGCGGTTTGAAAGTTTAACTTTAATTATGATCACCCTGTACATTTAAAAAAATCTACCTTTCTCTCAAACTCACTATTACTGTGCCTTCTCTTCAACATCCCAATGTATGCACCAAGATAAAAGAGAATCTCTCAAGTATAAAGCAAGTACTCACCAACAATTGCCAACTGCACAGTTGAATATGCTGGCCTATTTTTGAACTTTTAACACAGGATAATGAAACAAATATGGCTGAATCTATTCCTTTAACCAAACATCTGAAGTGTGATTTATTAGTGTCATAAATGTGAAATAATGCTCTACGAATGCTTCAACAGAATTTTAACACTTCTATGCCATTAGGTTATTGAATAGTATTTTCAGTAAACCAATTTAATACACATAACTCGTATTATAAACTTTTGGCCCCATTTACGATGAAAGTTTCACCTTATAAAGAGGATGGAAATCTTAGAGGAAATCAAAATTTTGTGAGTACAAGGTTTAAATAATGGGAAAAGGAACAGTCTTTGTTGGGCAACACATATATAAAATATGTGCAATATCAGTAGCTTTGTGATGTCAGTTTAATTTCCTCAGAACATTATGAAACACAAATAACCAACTCTAAGTAATGGTGCTAGCTATGATTGAGGTATACAAATGAGTGGCACCATCTATAGTTGCATGGCAAATGGTAAGCTATATAATTTAATGGCCTAGTAGACTGAGTGTACTTTCCAGTTTAAATTTATTCTAAGAGTTAGGCCTAAAAACTTCACACTGTTTATTCCCTCATCACATGATTATTGCATGTTATTGAAATGTCATTCGCATTTAACGACTTAGTTCTAACAGCCTTTGTGACAATCTGTTCCACAATGATTTCAACAACAGAGCAGATAACATATGTCAAACCAGTGCAACCAACATTAAGAACAAGAAGCATTTCTTTTCAATGCTCACATACATCATGACTTTTTTTTCCCCAGAACTAATTTTCTTTAGCATATATCAACGACCAAATGCTGTGTTCTAATTTTTTCTAGAGGAAAAAAAGAAATGTCAGTCCATAAGATTTATGGAAATTTCTTCATCACTGACAAAATCCTGTTATGAGTATTACCATAATGACGAAGACCGATAGTGTCCATCATTTTTCATTGCACAGTGATGTTTAGAATGGAAGTATATGCCCTGAAACTACTACTCACTCGTGCAAACTCTCTCTTTTAAGCTAATTCATACCTATTCCTCTCAACTGTCGCCAAATCTAGCAGTTTCAAAAAATTATTTGTAGAACACTTACTTCCAATATTTTAGTCAGTCACCAGTCTCTGAGTGTCGACAAAGGAGAATATTAATCCTACAAAAATCTGTATATACAAATATATATTGACATTGTGAATAAACACAAATTCTGCCAGATGTTTGCGTCATTCTCACATGATATTTCAACAGTGTAGCTCGCTGTCTTCTTCAGGTGCTACCCGAGAATGGCCCTTAAGCAGATCAAGTCCAGTATTTATGCCTTGCTGGGTGTTCCCTAGTTGGTCCGCACTGCATCGGGTGTTCCCTCTGTGGTCCGTGCCCGCCAGACATGGGTCCCCTGTTCCTCTCTGGTCGTTGGTGTTCCCACTGCCATCCGCACCTGGCTCGGCCGCTCTCTAGGGTTGCAGTCATCATGTGCAGTGTCTGCTGCTCTGTATCCTGGCTGTTTCCTTGATCTCCACTTCTAATTCTTGCTGGGAACTTCGTAAGTGTTCTGCGCTGCTGCATTGAGTGTTCTGTTCGCAGTCAGAACCCACCAGGCCTGGCTCCCATGGCCCCTCTGGTCGCTGGTGTTCCAAACGCCATCCGTGCCCAGTGCAGCCATCCTCTGGGGTCGTGGTCGTCATCTGAGGTCTGTCAAAACCGGTCTCCAATGACTAGTGTTCTGTCTCATTGTTGTTTCCTCGGTTTCCACTTCTGTCTCTTGCTGGGCACTCTGTAATTGGTCCTTGTTACATTGAGTGTTTCGTTTCTGGTTCACACCCACTAGGTGTACCTCCCATGGTTCCCTCTGATTGTTGGTGTTCCGACTGACGTCCATGCCGACTTGCATGTCCTCTAGGGCCATGGTCGTAATCTTAGGAGTGTCAGGACAAATTTGTAGTGTCTGGTGCTCTGTCTCATGGCTGTTTTCTCACTCCCCACTTCTGTTTCTTGTGAAATCTCTGTGTGTTTTGCATTGAGTTTTCAGAAGTTCAGACCGTGCTGAGCTGGTATCCAGTGTCACAGTTGATGAGATTCTCCATGATCTTGATCCTGATGGACACTCTTATGACACCGTCCCAATATCTAGGGGTCTTGAGTGACGATCTTAGTGTCACTGTAGTTCATCAAGTACACACAGTTCACGTTTAATTTTGCCATGAAACAAAAAATATAATCTAGTAGTGTGACGACAGATAACTCTGCCATAGATATGGAATGGAATAGCTCAACAGATAAAGTCTCTACTTTTCCTGTGCAGGCTATCATCACATCCTGTTGGATCGTGACTGTCACCTGTTAGTACACAGCCTCTCTCTATCGGTGATTACAGTACAGGACTCTCTGCACTGCACTTTGGATCTGACTGGATTCGTATTTGGTGACTCACCGAGTAAAAAACCACTTTTTTCCAAAACTGTTATTGTGTCTCTCATTTCTGATTTCTGCCTTTAGAACCCATGCACCGCTACAGTACACAAAACTGGCATCAAGGCTGGTCCTTTGTTTGCCTACTTTTTGGACATTGTGCCTTGCTGAAAAGCAACATTATGACATTGAAGATAGCGTGTGTTTCTTGCAGATTCTTCAACAAACACTGTGCTTCCCCACCACACTGAATTTATATTGATTTTCTTGTGTTTCAGAACGCTCATACCTGCTGTTTTCATTTTATATGTGCAGAGACTGAGATTTTGGCCATTCTTGTCTGTGACTTCTAATTGAGAACTTCTTTACAGCTCAAATGAACATATTGTTTCAGTTCAGTGTTTACTGTGTGTTGAATGATTGCCAATGTACCATTGGAAATGTCTCTAAGTCAACCTATTCAGTTGTAGGCCCAGCAATCCACAACTCAAAAGGAATTACGCAATTACTGCAATTCCAAACCACTTTTACAGGCACCACTTGCAACATCCCAAGCAGTGCCATAACAAGCACCACCCGCCTATGCATCGCAGTTCCAGACATATGATGCACAGCAGGAAGACATGTTTGACTACCGCACTCAGCTTGATGCCCGCCACACTCCACATCACATTTACAGTATGGACAGAACACCACATATATTTGGCAACAGTAAGTGTCACAGTTTACAGGTTGGCATGTTAAGTTTTTTTTAGCGCCCACCTCAAAAGTGGTGACTTTACTGCTGTATTAAGACAAAGACATTGACGAACAAGTGAACGTGGTGGCTGCTTGTTACAAGTTTTTCAGACTGAGTAGACCACTACAGCAAACTTACAAACATTGGGTAGCTGATTTACAAGGCCCAACCAGGCCTTCTGCCGCCGGGCAGTGTGTCAGCAGTGCGCAAGCATCAGCAAGTGGCTTATTTAGTGTTGTAGTCTAGTTGAAAATTTATTTGAGTGTTCTTAGCACACTTGTTTAGTTAAATCCATCAAATCATTGTCTAGTTTCGGATTTAGCAAGTGCAGATTTGCATTTTAATATCTGTGATGTGTAAATTTGTGTAGTCGTCTCATTTGTTTATTCCTTTCAAATAGTCTTTTTACGTTACTGACAGTACAGTTAGCCTTCTGCCGCCGAGCAGTGTGTCAGCAGAGCGCAAGAAGCAGCATTACTGCATTTACTAGGCAGTCTTGAATTTTAATAACCATTTAAATTTTGTGTCAAATTGTTAGTTTCCTCTATAGATTAGTTCAGACGTTCTTTGCACAACAATATTTAGCATGGATAGGGACTGTGACTGTTGTGTTTGGATGTGAGTTTTGTTGGCATCCCTACGCTCCCAGTTTCAGGCAGTGTTGGCTTCGGTCACACAGCTTGAGGCTGTTGCCAATGGGCATCACCGTGGGGGTCCGAACAGGTGTTTGTCAGGGACGGCCATCTCGTCCCACGCATCCCGCGACTGGACTACGGTTGTGGCTGCCTGGGATACTGCACACATTGAGGCTGGCCCCTAACCTGTGGTAATGTGGGAGGTCGTCTCGAGGTGTGGCAGGGGGCGAAAGACATTCTGGAGGGCTGAACGGAAGGCGTCTCCAGTTTGTCTGACGAACCGGTTTCAGGCTCTGTCTGATACTGATCTTTGGCCAGACATGGCTGCTTCTCCTGTTCCAGAGGTTGCCCCTCAGTCTGCAAGATCCGAGCAGTCACAGAGGGTGGGCTTACTAGTAGTTGGGAGCTCCAATGTCTGACGCGTAATGGGGCCCCTTAGGGGTATGGCTGCAAGGGAGGGGAAGAAAACCAATGTGCAATACCTGTGCATACCGGGGGGAGTCATTCCAGATGTGGAAAGGGTCCTTCTGGATGCCATGAAGGGTACAGGATGCACTCATCTGCATGTGGTCGTTCATGTCGGCACCAATGATGTGTGTCGCTATGGATTGGAGGAAATCCTCTCTGGCTTCCGCCGGCTATCTGATTTGATGAAGACTGCCAGTCTCGCTACCAGGATGAAAGCAGAGCTCACCATCTGCAGCATCGTCAACAGGACTGACTGCGGACCTTTGGTACAGAGCCGAGTGGAGGGTCTGAATCAGAGGCTGAGACGGTTCTGCGACCGTGTGGGCTGCAGATTCCTCGACTTGCGCCATAGGGTGGTGGGGTTTCAGGTTCCGCTGGGTAGGTCAGGAGTCCACTACACACAACAGGCTGCTTGGACTGGGCTCAGGCAAGTACAGAAAGGGCAACAGCCTCAAAGGGAGCAGAGCAAAGTCAGGACATGTGGGGACCAATCAGCAACAGGTATTGTAATTGTAAACTGTTGAAGCTGGGATGGTAAAGTACCGGATCTTTAAGCGCTGATAGGAAGCACCAAAGCTGAAATTGTTTTAGGTACTGAAAGCTGGTTGAAGCCAGAGATAAATTTTGCCAAAATTTTTACAAAGGCACAGACGGTTTTTAGAAAGGATAGATTGCATGCAACCGGTGGTGGCGTGTTAGTCGCTGTTAGTAGTAGTTTATCCTGTAGTGAAATAGAAGTGGGTAGTTCCTGTGAATTATTATGGGTGGAGGTTACACTCAACAACCGAGCTAGGTTAATAATTGGCTCCTTTTATCAACCTCCCAACTCAGCAGCATTAGTGGCAGAACAACTGAAAGAAAATCTGGAATAGATTTCACATAAATTTCCTCAGCATGTTACAGTCTTAGGTGGAGATTTCAATTTACCAGATATAGACTGGGACACACAGACGTTTAGGATGAGTGGTCGGGACATCGAAGTAAGTGTCCAAGGAATAGAAAAGCAACTGAAATCACTCAACAGAGGAAAGTCCACGGGACCTGACGGGATACCAATTCAATTCTACACAGAGTACGCAAAAGAACTTGCCCCCCCCCCTTCTAACAGCCGTGTACCGCAAATCTCTAGAGGAACGGAAGGTTCCAAATGATTGGAAAAGAGCAGAGGTAGTTCCAGTTTTCAAGAAAGGTCATCGAGCAAATGCGCAAAACTATAGGCCTATATCTCCAACATCATTTTTTGCTTGTGTATCATGTAATTTCTGGAAACCCAGAATCTACTCTGTAGGAATCAACATGGATTCCGGAAACAGCGATCTTGTGGGACCCAACTCACTTTATTTGTTCACGAGACCCAGAAAATATTAGATACAGGCTCCCAGGTTGATGTCATTTTCCGTCACTTCCGGAAGGCGTTTAATACAGTTCCGCACTGTCGCCCGATAAAGTAAGAGCCTACGGAATATCAGACCAGCTGTGTGACTGGATTGAAGAGTTTTTAGCAAACAAAACATAGCATGTTGTTCTCAATGGAGAGACGTCTACATACATTAAAGTAACCTTTGGTATGCCACAGGGGAGTGTTATGGGACCATTGCTTTGCACAATATATATAAATGACCTAGTAGATAGAGTCGGAAGTTCCATGCAGCTTTTCGCGGATGATGCTGTAGTATACAGAGAAGTTGCAGCACCAGAAAATTGCAGTGAAATGCAGGAAGATCTGCCGCGGATAGGCACTTGGTGCAGGGAGTGGCAACTGACCCTTAACATAGACAAATGTAATGTACTGCAAATACATAGAATGAAGGATCCTTTATTGTATGATTATATGATAGCGGAACCAACACTGGTAGCAGTTACTTCTGTAAAATATCTGGGAGTATGCGTACGGAACGATTTGAAGTGGAACGATCATATAAAATTAATCATTGGTAAGGTGGGTGCCAAGTTTAGATTCATTGGGAGAGTCCTTAGAAAATGTAGTCCATCAACAAAGGAGGTGGTTTTCATGTAGATGTAGATGTAGGAGCATTGTTTGGTTTTTCGCACATTACGTGAAAACTATATAACTTACGGTGAAGAGCGATGTGGCAGTGGATTGTGGTCAGTAATATGCACCTTCTGAAACATCGATCTTTATTTCAAGTCACGAGGCACAAAAGTTATAGTAACCTCAAAATTGGTTAATATCACGAATACTGAAAGATTAATAAAAATAGTAAATAACTTAAAGGGATGACTGAGCACTCATTAAAAACGTTTCGTCATAGCAGATCGAGTGCTGTAGTCATATGTTAAGATTCATAAATAATTAAGCCCGTAAAGAGCAATAAACAAAGTTTGAGGGAAAATTGTTTATAAAATTCAATGGAAAATTCATGCGTAAAGAACGGCACTACATAATATTTTGGGTGGCATCACACATATTTTAAACTAGTTAAGTTATAGTATACACTTAAATTGCAAGAGTTTTCATTGTTTGCAAATTATTATTAACATTTATTGCCCATAATTAATTAATTATTATAGATATGAAGATTTTGAGCAACGCAATGTATAGATTGCTATAGATTGCGTCTAGGAACGGTGCTATATGCAGTTCTATGTTTGTGCTAAGTGGTGAAATTTTGCACAAACTAATGCTCGATTTATGGGCGATAGAATAATCCTAGAAATTAATGTAACATAGTAAATGAAATGTACTCTTCAGTGCGGTTCTGATGGTGTAATTATTTCTCTCAAGGTATGTATGTATCAAAATTTGTAACCTTAAATGGTGAGAGTGGTACTTGCATAACTAGAGGGTTGATGTCTGAGCCTATATAAGCGAGCTGTGTTGCGCGCTACGCTTACACAACCATTGAGAGCTTGTGAAGAGGTTTCTGTGCTGTGGGCACAGCGGGAAGCAAACTGTCGTGTGTTGTTTTCACAACGCCTGCAGACTGTCATGTTCTGCGCCCCGCAGCATGGGAAAGAAGTACGCGCAGAGGAAACCTGAAACTACGAAGGGTCCTTCGGTTATGCAGCTCACTGAGTCTGCCGACCAAGCTGCAAACGTGGCCGACCACAGGGCAATCAAGGTCACAGTGACCGACCACATTGTCGACGAGCCGCTGATGCGTGCGAAGGCATCTGCCATAGGAAGGATGAAGATGACCAAGGCACTCCTCAGGGGGTTACCTTGCTGCTGTGACGAGGCTGCGTTCTGGGAAGGGCTGCTGCGAGCTGGGTTTGGTAATGCAACAGCAAGGTTGCACAACCGAACCAACAAGAAGAGGACACCAGTCGTAGCCGTGAAAGTGCAAACGGCCAACAGCGGGAGCGACACCTTCTACTTGTAAAACATGCTGGGCTCCCTGGTTACGACAGAAGCTCTACCGACCGCCATGAACCCCCAGCCCCAGTGCTTCAGGTGCCAGGGCGAGGCCCATGTCGCGAAGTATTGCCACAACGTGGCGCGTTGGTTTAAGTGCTCAGGTGAGCACGACAGCCACGCCTGCACCCGTGGCAGTAATGTTCTGCTGACTTGCATCCGGTGCGACGGCCTGCATTTTGCCAGCTGGCGCAGTTGCCTGGCTTTCTCAAGCCGCAACTAGGCTCAAGGCGGCGAGGCGTCCGCGGCCGCACCAATGCAGCGGAAGAAGAGAAGATGAAGTCAGAAACGACGCAGGGCACAGACCAGCCCGCCGCAGCTGAGAGACGACGCAGTAGCAGCTCCACCTGCCAGGGGCAGGGACGACCGCTCGGAAACAGGCAGTGGGGATGCAGCTCGCGCCCCCGAGAAGAACTGTGAAGGATGCCACAGCAGCCCTTAAAGCCATCATGGTGGCAGAGAGGGCTGCCTTCGCAGCCGTCGTGGCTGCAGAGAAGGAAGAGCCCTTGAGGCAACTACGTGCAGTCTTCGCCCAAGGCCTCTGTGCTGCCCAACCTGTGAACACTCCTGCAACCTTGCAGAAAGACGTTCGCATGCCTGTCAGAAGGACGTTCGCATGCCTGTCAGAAGGACGTTCGCATGCCTGTCAGAAGGACGTTCGCATGCCTGTCCCAGCAGCTGCCCAGCAGCAATGCAGGTGAGTGGTACAAAGAAGACAACCACCGCCCTAGCAGCATCGGCGGTGACGCCGACCACCGCAGGTGCAGCCCCTGCAAGGGGCCTAGAAGCCAAAGAGGCAGCCCTTATCGCGACTGTATGAGCAAGCAGCATGCCCGTCTCCAAAGCTCAAGCGGCGCAGCTCACTGAACAAGCAGAGCTCCTCGAGGCTCAGATGCGGCAGAGCTGCGCCATGCAGTAGAGGACGATGACACCGAATGGCGGCAGGCTGCCGCTGTTCACCAACCAGCCTGATGGAGCTGTGCCAAATCACTGACAACATGGCGCAGCACAGGGTGTAATGGCACAGGGTGTAATGGCAATGCGCGCGTTGCCGCACTAATCTCCTTGTTACACGGACGAAGCCACTGCAGCAGGTCCAGAAGAATCCGTACGAGCACAGCTGCAGCAACTGGAACACGCAGCAACATAGGAGGAGGAGGAGGAGGAGGAGGAGCAGCAGCAGCAGCTGGCCCAGGAGACGACGTAGGCGCCAGCAGCAGCAGCAGCAGTGCTCACCTCCTCAACAGGACTGATCATTCTATGACAATCTGGCATTGCTTCTATGGTACTGATGCATGATACCCAACCACTAACATAACCTTACCTTGCACGATCTGTCGCAGATAGCAAGAAACCACTACTGCCTTTACTACTCAACCTGACACTGTTGCAGAGGTTGTTTTTCCCTTGGCACTTTTTTCGCTTTGCTCTTAAAAACTGCTCTTCTTTCAAGCTTGATTCTGTCAAGCTTTTTCGACCCCTTCTATCACCCAGATGCGCACGTATTAATGGGTAACCTTACACAAATGTACGGATAACATTGCAGTTCCTCACTCCTGCGATCTCATCGATTCTAATTACTAACAACGCAGTAGACCTTATGAATTGGTCACCATGCTTGTGCGAGCGTGGAGGGGCTCCCACCTTTAATGCGGCTGACCAGGGGTCAGTCGTTCTGGAGGGTGGTTGGCGAGCTAGCCCCACTTGAGGGTGGCCTATGAGGTTGTTTGAAAATTCTTTTTCGCGTCGATTTATTTCGACAAAGAGTATTGTTTAATAGAGCAAGTATATAATTTGGTGAGCTGGAAGTGCTACGAGTATTTGTGTGAGTGCGATTTACGAGGTATACATCGTCATAAGAGAACATGTGGCAAACTGTGATTAAGCGCCAGAACCGTTAGAACAAAGACAGTGGGACTTGTGGTTCTGTTCAAATTGATTGAATAACTTTCGATTATAGAAGTCTGCATTACTGCTATTGCGACTCACAGTCAAATTTTTATTAAAGTAAAACTGCAAACCATCTCACCAGTGCTAATTTCATTGTGTGAAAGAAAAGGACAATGCCAATAAATAGTGATTGAACTGTTGTGAAAAACTGATTTTAGTATAATTATTGCCTAATTCTTGTTCCCTAGCATAAACTGTACTTATATCTGAGTGAATAATTAATTCAAAAACTATAATAAATGTGCAGGTGTGGAAGTGTATTAATGTACCAACTGTGGAAATCATCCCTTGAGACTTACTTGAGAGCCAAAATTTGCAATAACATTCTTTGGCCAACATTTTTTATATGCACATTCATGTGAACACTGCAACCGCACTACTTCTTTATTTTTACTGGCCCGTCGCAGAGGTCATAGTTCCAAAGTTGGTACCAGACATTAAAAGTACTGCCACCAGAGCCAGCCACACATCAGTCACAGCCACAAACCAATAGAAGCCCTATGGACACACCCCTCTAGGCCAGTGCAAGCAGTGCCCCTATCAAAGCGGATAAGATGTCACCACAGGCTATCATCAGCCCCCACCTGTATTGTGGTCATTACCTGCTATTCAATCCCACTATATGGACATTCTAAAATGGACTTAACCTAATGATAAACATGATGTTTGTGGGGTGCTCAACATCATGCCCAACATCAGCACCCTTATGAAGTGCCAGCATGCCACTGTCATGGGTGGGGGAGAGGGGTCGGCACAAAAGCTGTCCCACAAGAGGAGTTGCTTAAACGTGTTAAAGGCCCCTATCAATTATAAAATTCTGCCCTCTTGATATACTCAGCTATGACACTGTAAAATCAAATAATAAAAATGGTAAACTGCCTAGGCTATGTATCCAGCCACAGGACACTGACCTCTCCTCCCCAGCAAATTTCAAAACTTGTGTTACGCTAGTGTTGGCAATGGTTAGAATGGTGGGCAGATCTTCAGCCTAATTGATGGTTGTCCCTATGTCAATATACACTCCTGGAAATTGAAATAAGAACACCGTGAATTCATTGTCCCAGGAAGGGGAAACTTTATTGACACATTCCTGGGGTCAGATACATCACATGATCACACTGACAGAACCACAGGCACATACACACAGGCAACAGAGCATGCACAATGTCGGCACTAATACAGTGTATATCCACCTTTCGCAGCAATGCAGGCTGCTATTCTCCCATGGAGACGATCGTAGAGATGCTGGATGTAGTCCCGTGGAACGGCTTGCCATGCCATTTCCACCTGGCGCCTCAGTTGGACCAGTGTTCGTGCTGGACGTGCAGACCGCGTGAGACGACGCTTCATACAGTCCCAAACATGCTCAATGGGGGACAGATCTGGAGATCTTGCTGGCCAGGGTAGTTGACTTACACCTTCTAGAGCACATTGGGTGGCACGGGATACATGCGGACGTGCATTGTCCTGTTGGAACAGCAAGTTCCCTTGCCGGTCTAGGAATGGTTGAACGATGGGTTCGATGACGGTTTGGATGTACCGTGCACTATTCAGTGTCCCCTCGACGATCACCAGAGGTGTACAGCCAGTGTAGGAGATCGCTCCCCACACCATGATGCCCGGGTGTTGGCCCTGTGTGCCTCGGTCGTATGCAGTCCTGATTGTGGCGCTCACCTGCACGGCGCCAAACACGCATACGACCATCATTGGCACCAAGGCAGAACCGACTCTCATCGCTGAAGACGACACGTCTCCATTCGTCCCTCCATTCACTCCTGTCGCGACACCACTGGAGGCGGGCTGCACGATGTTGGGGCGTGAGCGGAAGACGGCCTAACGGTGTGCGGGACCGTAGCCCAGATTCATGGAGACGGTTGCGAATAGTCCTCGCCGATACCCCAGGAGCAACAGTGTCCCTAATTTGCTGGGAAGTGGCGGTGCGGTCCCCTACGGCACTGCGTAGGATCCTACGGTCTTGGCGTGCATCCGTGCGTCGCTGCGGTCCGGTCCCAGGTCGACGGGCACGTGCACCTTCCGCCGACCACTGGCGACAACATCGATGTACTGTGGAGACCTCACGCCCCACATGTTGAGCAATTCGGCGGTACGTCCACCCGGCCTTCCGCATGCCCACTATACACCCTCGCTCAAAGTCCGTCAACTGCACATACGGTTCACGTCCACGCTGTCGCGGCATGCTACCAGTGTTAAAGACTGCGATGGAGCTCCGTATGCCACGGCAAACTGGCTGACACTGACGGCAGCGGCGCACAAATGCTGCGCAGCTAGCGCCATTCGACGGCCAACACCGCGGTTCCTGGTGTGTCCGCTGTGCCGTGCGTGTGATCATTGCTTGTACAGCCCTCTCGCAGTGTCCGGAGCAAGTATGGTGGGTCTGACACACCGGTGTCAATGTGTTCTTTTTTTCCATTTCCAGGAGTGTATAAAACACACATAGCCAAAACATGCTAAACTAAAAGTGGCACACCAAAAACTTCACAGTGTGGAGGGGATCTTCTAGCAAGATCCATGTGTTGATGGACAATGAAGTATACCATACCTACATGGTCAATTTGAGTCACTACAGTTTGTCGCTCATCACTTCCAACCATTTGCTTTCCCATAGATGCATTTTTCTTCTATCAGACAATGAGATGTTAGCGTGCACAGAAATGGCACACTGACATACAACACCATCTCTACATGTTTCTTTGGTTGTTTTGTGGGCCGTGCTGTTTCCCTGTATCCCAATGTGCACAGGTACCTGGCAAAAGACTACCTTCTTGTCTCTGGGTTGGATTTGTTGTAGGGTGTCACAGAGGACATGAATCAACTGGTTTAGTGGATCATGCAGTGGACCACTTTTAGCACACTCAACAAGTCAGAACAAATGAGAAACTTTGTACTGTGACGGCACCAAATCCACTCCAGTACCATCCGTCATATTACTGCATAGCTCCTTATCATAATTTATAAATTATTCAAGAACATATACTTGGAGAACCCTATCAGGAAAACAGCTGAACAACTTAGCAATTGAGTGCACTCGCTTGTTGGAATTCGTAAATATAAAACATATTGGTAAAACAGTAATCTGGAGTACACATTATCTTTTACTGTGTCAGGCTTCAAATCACTTTGGGCATCTGAATACACCAAAGCAGCCATTTGTGACTTCATATTCAGAGGCCTGATATATCCAGATATGTGAGGAAGTGGGTAGAACGGATTCAAAATGGCTTGTACGCATAAGGTCAATTCCTAAGCAGCCGCTCAAATTTGAGGTGGACTGCCACAATAAATACCAATGACTGAGGTAACGCAAAGATTTCTTGGGCCTGGCATGCCACAAGGTGGTGCCGCCACACCAGGAGTGGTTCTACTGATGTATTTCAGAATATTCAATGATTTGATGTTCTTCATCGGCAGGTCCTTCAGGTACATACATGTCCAATGTCAGGCCCAATAGGTGCACATTGTCCTCAAAATTTAAAATATTTTCCCCTATCATGAGTTTAGGTGGTTAAAACCTCAATAAGCATGATTAAACCTGACAAATAGCCTTCTCTAGTGTGATCCTAAAACCAGTTTTAGTGATTCAAGTTTCCAGCCTCCTAATGGCCATTGCCACTGTATGATCACAGGAACAGCAGAAGATCACAAAGTCATCATGAAGTTGTAGAAGGATGTTGTACCTCCAAGTGGTGTCATACACCTTTTCAAGGTCAAATATACACCGCCTAAATAGTTTTGGCATAAGACACAACTCCTGTACTATCATCTCCAATAGAATTAAGTTGTCATGGAAAGAATGACTGCACCTGAGACTGCACTGGGAATAGCACAGGTGACATAAGGATTCAAGAAGCTAGATGATGCACAGGGTGACCAATCACTCGAGAGTCTTATCCATACTACTGGTAAGGCTACAATTTAGTAACTGCTAGGGTTGATACGATCCTTGACTGGCTTCCAGAAGAGAATTAATATTGCCTCCTTCCAAGTGGCAGTGTACTGTCCACCACACCAGGTCTGTCTGAAACAAGATAGGAACTTGCCTTTGAGTCCAGGGCAAAGATAACAGAGCACGGCATAATGAGCCTGACCCAGCACTGGAGCAGTGCCTCTGGCTGTGGATAGAACAGACTCCATTTCCCACATGAAGAACGGAAGATTGTGGATCCCCTCATTGTATGAGGAGGAGCAAAGCCTTCTCATCTCTACAATTCTACAGAATGTCTGGAACTCAGGAGTTTGTCTGGATGACACCATAACGGTAACAAAGTGTTCGGCTAAAACCAGAGTAATGTCTCTAGGTGCACCCATCGATAAACCATTTCTCAACACGGCTGTGAGGGAAGTTTCAGCAACTATGCCTGAAATCCTCCTTACTGATTCCTAAACTTGTGTAATGGAAGTTGTCTGATTGACAGAAGTTCTAAATTCCTTCCATGAGTTCATGTTCCATTCTTTTATCGTGTGCCTTGCTTGTGCTCTCACAGAACTGAAGGCTCAAAGGTTTTCTGCAGTTGGATGGCATTTGATTTTACACAAAGCTGTGCACCTGGCTCTGATTACTGAGCAACAGTCGTCATCCCCCCAAGGGACAGGCTGTCATTCGACGTGATCACCAGACAGAAGAATAGAATCTGTGGGAGCTCATTGGATCTCGCATGTGATATGGTCCATCATCTCCTGGGCACAATTCTTTTGTTTCAAAATGGCTTGCAGACTGTACTGCAGCAACCTTACCCTTTGAAATATTCACCTATGCAGTCTCCTGTCCACCAACATCCAAGTCAGCAGAAGAATCCATGCCAGAAAGTGGTCACTGGAGTGCAAATCTGTGGCCACTTCCCACTAAACTGAGTCTGCAATAGTTGGGGAGCAAAAGCAAAGGTCAATGGCTGAAGATGACCCTGTAGCTGTGGAAAAGTGTAGCATCTGACTTAAAGTTCAAAGGGCTGATATTCTTTGAATGGACAAGGTACTCGATACTTTGAGCCCTGGAGCAAGTGGTAGTCAAGCCCCAAAGCACATTGTTTGCACTGAAGCCTCCATGAGGAGGAATGGTTGAGGGAATACCCAGAAGAGTTCTGGAGTTCTGTCAGTGTACCTGCAGCCAAGAGACCACAGTGTGGAAGATATAAAGAACACACAGTGATTTTAGCTGGTGTGAGAACTTCCACTGCAACTACTTGTCTGACCTTGGGAAGAGGAACAGCACAAGAGTGACATCTGTCATCAATGAAAACAGGCATCCCACCTTTACCCCTGCCTTCATAGTATGATCGACATTCCCATAGGGTTGGCAGACCCTAGCAGGTGAGTTTGTGACTAAATTGAGTTTCTTGTACATAGATCTCTCCTGGACCAAGATTTACAATTCTTCCAAATGCAGGTGGTATCCATTTAACCTCCACTGCAATACAGAAGTCCCTGTGGGAGCCGGTGATTAGCGATGGTTGTCCTTGCTCTTCTCCCACAGTGGTGATGCTTTACCTGAGAGATCAGAGGGGTGCATTAGATGGTGTCTGGGTCTCTGGTTCCCCTATACGGATATCAATACCCTTGTCAGTGAAATCACCATTGGAAAGGGTGACTGCTCACTGATATGAAGGTTTAGCTGCCACTTTCTTTGATTTAGAATGGCTTTTTATTTTGCATTTTTCCTCACAGGCAGCAATGATTGTGTGGGTAGAGGGGATGGCGTAGTGAGTCTCTGATGTGTGCAGTGGTACGAAGATGATGTTCCAAGTTCTTTGCTGAAAGCTTTCAAATGGTTTCAGGATCACGTGCAGCTTCCACCCCCCCCCCCTCTCCTTTGGGCAGGCTATTACTTTCCTGGTTATAAACACCACACTTACTGCTACATACTGCTTTATCCTGGATCAGTTTATAAATTTCAGAGGAAGTGCTCATAAGTTGCCCAATTCATGAGCTGGACCTTCAGAATTTCCATATAGACAAGGTTTCTATCAATTTTCATGACTTTTTCAGCCCTTTTCCATAACCTCTTTAGTTAAATGCAAGACTTCTCGAATGAAGACAAGGTTTGCACTTTGCAAATTCCTCAGAATATGATCGTTTGTCCTTCTTAGGATTGAACTGTTTCAGCTGTTTTACAGAATGTTCCCCAAATTTAAAATATTCTCTCTTCACTATGTCAGCTGCCGAGGAGTCATATTACTTTTTCATTACTCTCATGACCATCTGTTCAATTTGAATACCTTTTCATGACCAGTAGACATTCCGACACATCCTTCCCATTACATGCCATGGTAGTATGACCAAATATTTTGCATTCAAAGCACTGCATTGGGCTGGGAACAAACCGTCAAACCATAATACAGATACAGCCTGCAAGAATATGTTCATTTACTTCTGGAGTGTTGAAGATTAAATTGTGCTGTTGACTCTCCTTATGTAGTTCTGCTCTTCTGTGACATCCATGTTTTTTTTTCCATTCTTCACCTAATTCCTCCATGTCCATCTCCATTATATTGGAGCAGGTAGCCAAACCTTTACTGAAGTTAAGGGTGTCATGTTGTTCAGCCACAAATGGGTAGTCACCTAAGGCCTTGCATCCTAGAAGCTTACCTACCTGGTGCGATGTGGCAGTTTCAGCTATAAGTGCTCCATTGTGAAGTCGTTTAACACTTTTTTAAGGACCCAGTAATCACTCACAGCTCCTTATGAATAGAGAATGAGGAGATCTTTTGAAATGTTCCCTCTGCTCTGTTGATCACGACGAAAGTTTTACAGCAGACTAATAGCCTGTTACTACAATTCTGAGACTACTACTCAGGTGGACTGACCACTTGTGCTGCATACATGATTAATGGAATGGAAAAGGTTACCCAGGAGAAATGATTTTAAATTAGAAAATTACACTTAAAACTTGCTTTGCTACCTGTCAGACATTTTATGTAATCAATTCATAACTTATCTTCTCCCAGGAAAAAATCATTAGATTTTGTGATTCCCACTGGCTACCATATACTATTAGCTGAATTGCTATGACCACCATCAACAAATTACCAACATCCTCACACAATGCAAGAGTTGCATCACTGTAAGTGCAATTTTGCCTGGCATTGCCTTCCTCTGACCTTTAAACTTTTCTACCCATCTGATCATAGGTCACAATTTGACATTTTTCACATTAACAATGATTGCCAGAAGTGAAAGAAGTAATAAGTGACGGATAAAAATCTTAGGTCTGACTGGGGGTGGAACCCTAAACATTTGGACCTAGACTAAGCTTTAATTAAGAAGATCTTTGAGCTAAATATACCTGGAACCAAGGTGAAACAAAATTCCCACTCTCCACATAAGATTTGCAAATAACATTGCTATCACTACTGATACTACCAGTGAAAAGAATGATTACAATAGACAGCCTAAATATTTAACAAATTTGAAAAAGTTTGAACTTAAAATAGTAAAAAAGATAGTACACAAATCAGAGATGACAAAGTTACTCAATATCAAAATTGAATGAAGTAAAATACAAAGAGTTAACAAATTTTGTTAATAACCACATTAATTACAGAAGATAACATTTGCTGCAATAAAATCAAAAACAGAAACACAGATCAGAAGGCATTTTATTTAAGAAAGATAGCAACTAGCAAACAAGTCATTTAGTAAAATATAATTTGTAAAGATGTTCATCTGCAATGGGCTCTTGCACATATCTGAAAGCCACTGAATGCCAAAAAAGTACTTGGAAACAACAGAAATGTAGCTTTGGAGAATGCTAACTTGAACGAGATGCAAAGAAGCAAAATTCTATGACAATGTTTTGAAAGAAATCAATTATGGAACTTCGTAACTATTCAATAAAATGTTAAACATAATATTTTGGAAATTTATTTTATTACAAGTATTTATGGAATATACCGGATGAAAAGAAATTGTAAATAAAATCAGTGGGGGGTGGGGGGAGGGAGGACAAGAAAGAAATTGAAAGACACAGACCTACTGGAGGTAAAAACGTGTAAAAATTACCAATGAATGAAGACAACACAAAATTGAAGAAAGCGGTTGCACTTATAAGACACAGCCTTTGGTCATTAAGGTTTCTTTCCAAATGTAAATCACATAGTCTCACTAACAGGTGGCACCAAGTACTCGTCACACACAGTAATGGTAAGCAAAATACTGTGCAGTTAATAACTAACAATAAAGTTAGCTCATGTTAACCCTAGAAGTGTACACCAGGCTCAGACTGACCAAGGAGTTTACTTTGTTTGTTACTGTGCATGTGCCATCGCACATAAACAGTCTGCTGTCACCAATGTAAATTCAGCATCGAGTGAGACCTAGTAGAGGACAGGCATTCGATGTTGTGAGACTTTGTTGTTTAATTAATTTGATAGAAATGTTTTCTGAAGGGTCACTGTGACCTTGTGTAGCTGTCCTATCTCTGGATAGTAAGGACATGTATGTGAAAATGGCGTGCAGAAGTGACATTTTACTAACAGGGGATGCCATACAGGAAGCATTATTAAAGAAAGTCAAACATCATCCTGATGAAAGTGATGGTGAAGCTGGTGCTCCTGCAGCAGTCATAATGACAAAACGAATCAGTCTGCAGAATCTTCAGACAGTGATGAAGAAAGTACAGCCATCTGAGATAGGAACTGTCATTGCTGTAACAGGGCTCTCTCTAGCAGAAGAGCCAGTTGCCAACAGCATTGCGGCCCATATTCCAAGAGTGTGGAAATAATGAATGAATGGATCTGTGAATAATTTAGAACACCTTAAAATATATGTGTAAATTAATTAAATGAAATTCATGGAATTAAACTACAAATAAAGCATTTAGATCCGGGTTACTTTCAAGTTTCATCATTGAAAAAATCTTCATGAAAGTTTGTATGTAGTTTCGAATTTCAGATACATTAATACCAATATCGACTGAGAAAGTAAATGGCAGCGGTGAAATAAAATGCAATTAGTACAGGAGCGACCAATTTGATTAGGATTTTTTTAATATTCGTTTCATTTCTCCATCAAATAACTGAGAGCCAATGTGACCCTGGTGTAACAGCAAAAACTGCAAGTTGCAGAAGTTCATTTGTTCCAGGTATGATACTGTGGTTATGCGCTTGAATTATCGTTGATATACTCCTCTGCTGTATTCGCACCTCAAAACTAAATATCATTGTTGTAGTAACTGAAGAAGAATGACGGCAAGTATTAAAAATATAAAAAAACGTCCCATTGCAATTTATTTACCTCATTTGACCGTTCTAAGCAACAGTACACGATTATCTCTCTCTGTACTACATCCACAAAAGAATAAGGCCTAATGACTGCTGATTTAGGGGACAACAACGTA
Source organism: Schistocerca gregaria (assembly GCF_023897955.1). NCBI lineage: Eukaryota > Metazoa > Arthropoda > Insecta > Orthoptera > Acrididae > Schistocerca > Schistocerca gregaria. The sequence continues at coordinate 649,708,159 of NC_064931.1, read as the reverse complement.
ATTCATTACAAGTGTATTAATAATTAAGCTAAAAACTACACCATTATGATGAACAACACCTACCTATGTACCCAAAGACAGGTTTTCAAGGACACAACGTTCGTTTACTTATATAAAATACACGAAATAAATTTCATACATTTTGGTTTCGTTTTTCACACTACATTCAGTTTAAGCAAGATTATCAGAATTACATTTGTTGCGAAATACTTACATTTAACTCCAGCCAGTTTGTAAGGTGTCCGGCCTTAGTACTTTTAAGGCAGTTCCCTGCGTTGGTCACAAATACAATTGGAACTTTTAGTTTCTTTCGTTCATCACATAGTTTATTGAAAGCGGCTTTCGCTGCTGGCAGCACATTTCTTCCTCTAGTTATTACACCGTCTATGTCACATATTATTCCAAATTTTGGTTTTTTAGACTGCAAAGTAATGGCATAACATCTGTCGTAACATATTTCCGTACATTTTAAAAAATTATAAAACTATCGCACACGCTGCAAACTTACATCACTTCCGGGTAATACCCTACTTAAATTTCGAAGAAACTTCATTTTCTAAATACTATATGAATCTTTCACTAACACAATCTCCTACCAGCAACAAACAGTAACAGCCCCCAATTATGACGGCAAAGATAACCATTGCAGCCTTGCAAAGACTTTCGCATCACCATTTTGTTGTCAAGCACACAACCACAAAAGATAATGAACACGTGTACACGATTCAAATAAACAACCCGCTTCAGACAACTCATCCAAACAACATAGCAAAACACTATCCCTTCTGAGACAAAGAACTTTGTAAATATATTGTAATGTAATATCGATAATCGTAGGTGTAACAGGACATCTGGGTTCGTTTCTAACTTCTAATTCTTATATAATAACCGTGGTTTCCATGACGTTGCAGTGATCATATGAATATATAAAAACTATTTTTGCAGTAACGTCAGCGATCATCTGAAATACTATAACTCCTTATTTATAATGAACAACATCATAAAGTCGACTTATTATTGATATGAAACACACATAAAAGAAATTTACGATAATTAATAAAATATGCATTATAACCATGTTAACCCCTAACTCGCGAGATGACTTTCCTGTAACGAGAACCCCTATGTTTAAAGCGAGATTTAAGGCACAAATCAACTGACATTTTTAAAAATATAACATTTATTCTATACAAAGCCTGCAGCATTTTAGTATTTATCAAACAAAGCACTTATTTTGGATGGTTCTTTTAAATAGTACTTGTAAATGGACTGTTAGAGTACTGAATTTTACATTCTGAAAAATTATACAAGCTCTGTAGCAAATAAATTTCCAAATGAAACTAAATTCCAAGGTTTAAATTTGCGCATAAAAATTCCACCCGCTAGATACATAAAGAGAGTTTGTCAAACTGACATTCATTGCTGGGAACTACATTTTTATCACCACTCAGAACACATTCCATTTTAACAGACGCTTTAAGTATTTCATTGAAGAATTAGACAGATCCTCATCACAACATTCCTGAAGTTCTTCTCCTGAATGATACTTTTGTTCGGTAGCAGAACTGTGATAACTGGCTAATTTAAAATTGTCGTCTTTTTCGTGTATTTCTTGATCCATATCACTGACACCTTTCTCCATAAACCGACTAACAATTTCATCAATCTGGGGAAAGTTAAAAATGACACATTCGTGCCAACACATTTTGAGCTATACAGTACCGTTCTGAATTTTTTTGGAAATTTGTGGTAAGTTCTTATGGGGCAAAAACTGGTAATGTCATCGAGCCCTAAGCTTACACTTTTTAATATTACTTAAAATAGCTTAGGCTAAGGACAACACACACACCCATGCCCGAGGGAGGACTCGAATCTCCGACGGTGGTAGCTGCACGAACTATGGCAAGGCGCCCTAGACCACAAAGGCTGCCCCGCGCAGCACCGTACCGAAAAAAAAAAAAAAAAAAACAGGTACGTAGTTCACGAGACGCAGTCTAGGAGACTCCAACGCCTATCAACAACTCGTGTCAACAATAAACACAGAAGGCGACAACGAAACCGACAACAAAACATCACAGGCTTGACAAAAAATGGCTCTGAGCACTATGCGACTTAACTTCTCAGGTCATCAGTCGCCTAGAACTTAGAACTAATTAAACCTAACTAACCTAAGGACATCACACACATCCATGCCTGAGGCAGGATTCGAACCTGCGACCATAGCAGTCGCGCGGACAGGCTTGACAATTTAAGGAGGGTTGGCAGAGTATAGAAGCATTCCACCACAACTGGCTTTGGAGAGCGAGTAGTTCGAAAATTTTCGGGCGGTCTGAGAGACCACACCTCGTGAGTTATGGGTTATGTATCCAACACTACAACCACATTAATACGTGAGTTGCAAACCAAAATATCTCCTTTGCCACAATTAAATCCTTATATACTGCATAAGCACTCAATTCTAGCTCTTTCCATGTGTTACTGGTATTATACTTACGAATTATGACACAGTCTTGCTGTAGGTAGCTCTGATATTTCCTTTTCATGTGTGTTAAGCTCTGCATAGAAAACAATCACGCGAGAGTCGTAATTTTAAGTTCTCTGTAACTGGGATTGGAATGAGGAATGAGTGCTATACTACATAAGATCCTCACTGAAATCCATTGTAATTTAAATACATACAGGCCCATTCCTTTCATAGCTGAAAGTAGTCCTATGGAGATATATCATGTCTGATTGTGAAGCAAGACATAATAAACAAGTGTGAGCAGAAGAATAGCACTGGTAACACAAAGGTGTAGTTACACCTGTACTAATTTGATCTAAAATTAACAGCACGTAAGTCTGGTTCCCTTAGTGTGTTGTAATTGGAGATTTTCTCTTGACCAAACTCAAGTAATGGGAAAACCTCAATACAGGCCTGTGCAATAAATGAATTATGACATGTCCAATACTCCCAGTTGAAACCAATCAGTCACAATCCACTGGCAAAGAATCGATATCACATATATTACATAGGGTAAAGAAAAAATGCCGCATTTGGCAGTTGGTATGCGATTCTTCATCCCAGATGGAGACAAAAATTTATGTAGCAGAACCTATTCCTGCTATTTTGTTTAATATAAATACCATTTAAAAAACGAGGCTCTGGCATCACTGTAACTGCGGGCAGTGTGACCAAAAATAGATAGCATGAACTCTGCTCTGTGCTGGAGCTGTCGCATTAGCTCAGTGAGAGCCTATATAGTAGCTCAGCACGTTCAGTCAGAGGGTTAGCTGTCTTCTGCAATAATAAAACTGAGTGAACGGATCCACCCCGAACAAATGCAGCAAGCCATAACGAACAAAATGAGCGTAAAAGAAAAATTAAAGTGAGATGAGACAATTCTGTGGCGAACGAATATGCAGACTCGCGGGTCTAGAGACTTGTTCACGCCAAACACTTTTTTTTCAGTTAAAGCATCAAACTGTATGCAATTTACACCTCCACAATGTGGTATCTTCTGTATTTCTTTCTGTTACTGTTGCCTTTATTTAAGACATAACATGAACTTCTTACAGACATAAACGACCACTTTGTTTCGTCCATAACACATATAAAGCCAACATAAAATACAGGTCGCAGGTTCGAATCCTGCCTTTGGCATGGATGTGTGTGAAGTCCTTAGGTTAGTTAGGTTCAAGTAGTTCTAAGTTCTAGGGGACTGATGACCTCAGCAGTTAAGTCCCATAGTGCTCAGAGCCATTTGAACCATTTCAGTTCATCGAAGGAAAAACAAATAACCGCATTAATATATGCATCCCTCTCAAAATGCTTATGGGGTTGTTTGAGGACAATAAGAGACACATTTTGCATGTTAAACAGGAACTGATTCTGGTTCGAAGAGCAAGAGATAATAATTGCGTATGCTACATTCAAGAAGCGCAACCAGTGGGAAATTAAATTGTTTTCAATAAGTTAGTGTGGAAAGTATCACACATTTCCGTGTCAGACGAGGCCCACCTGAAACTTTCGCGTGTGATTTACTGTGAAGCTTAACTACCAATATGTTTCTGATCGTGGGAACTCTACAAGTAACCAGTTCTACCAACTACATCAAAACACAACTGGTCTCTTAAGACAACTGTACAACTAGAATCGACTTGCTTCATTACCCTGAGACTGCAGATAGACAGGCGAGGGAACATGAATAAGGATTCCAGTGTATTCGACAACTGTAATCTGTTGTGTTTGTTGTGATCTTCATTCTGAAGACTGGTTTGATGCAGCTCTCCATGCTACTCTATCCTGTGCAAGCATCTTCATCTCCCAGTAACTACTGCAGCCTACATCTTTCTGAACCAGCTTACTGTATTCATCCCTGTGTTTCTCTCTACGGTTTTTAACCCCCACGCTTCCCTCCAGTACTAAACTGGTGACCCTTGACGCCTCCAAATGTGTCCTACCAACCGACCCCTTCGTCTAGTCAGGTTGTACCACAAATTTCTGTTCTCCTCAGTCCTGTTCAGTACTTCTTGATTAGTTAGGTGATCTACCCATCTAATATTCAGCATTCTTCTGTAGCGCCACATTTCAAAAGCTTCTATTGTCTTCTTGTCTAAACTCTTTATCGTCCATGTTTCACTTCCATACCTGGCTACACTCCATACAAAAACTTTCAGAAAAGACTTCCTGACACTTAAATCTACTCTCGATGTTAACAAATTTAACTGTAATCTAACCAGTGCAAAAATGTTCCTGAACTGGCGATATTACCCATACGATAATGTAAAACTTGACTACAACAATGAGAACACCGGTCTACTGTATGACATGTACTCGAGATTCCAATCTTTTTACTATGAGTGCGATGAGTTAGGATGCATGTTCAACTCATAGAAGTTTGAGGTATTAGCAACTGTTTTTGTGACTGATTACTCGAAGCTAAACGAAAGTATTAAGACATGTCCTGTAGACATCCACACTGTATTTGAATCATCCAACAATTTCCCACCAAACACAGTGGCTTATGCAGTATTGTTGCATGACCATATTATTAATCACTCATCTCGCACAGGAATTGTGCACTGACTAGTATAAATGTGACGGCACTTCATCACTCCTAAGGCAGTACACAATGGCTTCTCAAAGTGTGAGCATCGTTGTGGATGTGCAGGGCTTTCAAGACAAGTGTAGACAAATTGTGTTCAAAGATTTTGCATTTCTTGCATTTGAAAACTATGGACGGGTATTGACAAAGTTCTCAACAATTGTGGCTTCACACAAACCATTTAGAACAGTGCAAAGTGCCAGAATACGTCGGACAGTTGTGTGATTATCCTTCAGTCATCATACGGAGGCAGTGGGATGGTGATGATTTCTAATATGAAGAAATGATGAGGACTCTTCGAATCTATGATCATGAAGACGATATCATTTATGTCAAATATCGTGAAAAAGTTGTGAGGTTTCGTGATATTCTCAAAAGTGTGGAAATAAAGAAATTTGTATCTCTTAATTGCCCAGCTCTTTGGAGATTGAGGAAAAAGTATGGACTCATAAGTGACTGTACAAGTACTCCTCAGTTGGGTAACCAATAACTGATACTGTTTTTATTATTTTTGTTTTTTGTAATCGCTTTATTTGTTGGCATCATCTTTCTCCTCTTAGAGAGTTCGCATAAGTATTTATTATATGTTGTCTGTGAGGTTCACTGAGTAATGGACTCATAATTCTAGAAATGTCCTCAGTATGTTTCTGGAAGCACCACCTACCAACAGCAGCCTGCACCTAGGGATCCATACGAGCTTTCACAGTATATGTTAAGTGACCATTCGTCTAATATGTGAACTGAGGTACATATCTCTTGTGGAAAATGCACTTTCTTCCCAGAAATTGCGAGTACTTTGCGTCATGGGTTGAGGAAGATGGCAGATCAGTAGAGTCAGGCGGTCATAGCAGCAAGTAGTGAACCGATTCATGGTGGTGGTTGACACTTTACGACACGTGTGTTTGAGATAGGGGCCAGAACAGGTCGCTGCTCGTTGAAGTTAGAAATATGTGTGGGTAGGGCCCACCAGATAGGGGCAACAGCCGCTAACCGATACAGTCTCATGACTGGCAACGCATATCTTCTTTCCACCAGTAACTGTGGAACGGTTAAAGGTATTGTATTAAGCACCAGATACATGGCAGGCTACACACGGCCTCGAATACCATGTACCGAACAACTGTACTGTAATACGCTGAAGCGCCAAAGAAACTGGTATAGGCATGCTTATTCAAATACAGAGATATGTAAAGAGTCAGAATACGGCGCTGTGGTCGGCAATACCTGTATAAGAAAAAACAAGTGTCTGGTGCAGTTGTTAGATCGGTTATTGCTGCTACAATGGCAGGTTATCAAGATTTATGTGAGTTTCAACATGCTGTTATGGTCGGCATATGATCGTTGGGTCACAGAATCTCGGAGGTAGTGATGACGTGGACATTTTCCCATACGACCATTTCACGAGTGTACTGTGAATATCAGGAATCCGGTAAAACTTCAAATTTCTGACATCTCTGCGGCCGAAAGATGATCCTGCAAGAACAGGACCAACGACGACTGAAGAGAATCGTGCAACGTGACAGAAGTGAACCCTTCTGCAAATTGCTGCAGATTTCGGTGCTGGGCTCTCAACAACTGTCAGTGTGTGAACCATTCAATGAAACATCATCGATATGGGCTTTTGGAGCTGAAGGCCCACTCGTGTACCCTTGACGGCACGACACAAAGCTTTACGTCTTGCCTGAGTCCATTATCACCAACGTTGGACCGTTGATGACTCGAAACATGTTGCCTGGTCCTGGTCGGGCGACTGTCGCTTCAAATTGTATCAAGCAGATGGATGTGTACGAGTGTGAAGACATCCTCATCAATCCATGGACCCAGCATGTCAGCAGGGGACTGTTTAAGCTGGTGGAGGCTCTGTAATGGTGTGGGGCGTGTGCAGTTGGAGTGATATGATTCTGACAAGGTGACATGTACGGAAACATCCTGTCTGATCACCTGCATCCATTCATGTCCATTGTGTATTCCGACGGACATGGGCTATTACAGCAGGACAATACGACACCCCACACGTCCAAAATTGCTACAGAGTAGCTCAAGGAACACTCTTCTAAGTTTAAACTCTTCCGCTGGCCACCAAACTCCTCAGACATGAACATTATTGAGCATATGTGCTGTTCAGAAGAGATATCCACCCATTCGTACACTTACGGATTTATGGACAGTGCTGCAGGGTTCATGATGTCAATTCCCTTCAGCACTAAGTCAGATATTAATTGAGTCCATGCCACATCGGGTTGCGGCACTTCAGCGTGCTCGCAGGGGCCCTACATGATATTAGGCAGTTGTACCAGTTTCTTTGCCTCTTCAGTGTGTAACAGCGCCTGCGCTAGGCCATAGCGTAGCGGTGAAAAATATGAGTCCTTCGAATGCAGCATGTGTGCGAGGCACTTACGTGATAGCGCTGCTGCAATGTGGAGCATGCATAAGCTATTCTTTTAATCACAGGAAGCTGCAGACAGGTCCTGGCTCGCATGCACATACGCGGTCACAGGAATCAAATTAAATATGCAGTGATAAGCATTCCTGGTATAGGCGGCGTTCGTTTGTATAAAGAGGTGCTTCAGTCCATGAGCTCATTCGAGTCTTGTCCGTGACACGTAACATCCTCGCAATAGTGTGTTAAACTGGTCAGAGATACTTCTTGGTGCTTCTCACTGGCAATTCCTATCCCTCACTCTCTATTGACTAGCCTGCTTCCCAGTATCCATCTTAGAACTGCTGTTACCTCTGTTCTTTCTCCCTAGACTCTGCAAGCACCAAAAAATACAGTGCTGCCCCTGCTGAAGCTGACGTTGGTGTCACTAATAAGCATCCCAGATTGATGACTAGCGATACAAGTGTGTGCAAATTATTTGTGCTAGTTTTCCTATGTGTGTGTGTCTTCTTCCTTTTTTTTATTATTTGCAATCAGATAATTAATTTCTCCTTCGTTTGTTGCAGACATGAGCATCCCATCGCCTTTGTTGAGTGCCAGTAAACTTGAGGATCTTGTGATACAGCTTGGCCTTCACATAAGTTTCGATTCTTGTGAAAGTAAGTGTCAGTTTCTATCCCTCTTTCCTTCCCACCCACTTCATGTGTGCATGCATTTGTCTAAAGTTACGCTTTTTTGTGGAATTATTCTGTGAGCTTGAGGGAATGGGTATGGACCCACTACCACAACCGAGTCCCATAACAATTAGCTTGATACCGTGCACCATAGTCATTAGCGATAATGTTGATGATGTACAGAAGATTCCTGTCAAGCCTATTCCATTCTCTAGAGCGAGCTCATTACGAATGGAACCTGTTGTTGCACGTGAATAGCAGTATTTCTATTCTTCTTCTAACATGCACACACACACACAATTGCATTACTGACCTTGTGTGTTCTTGCCTGCTTGTAGGTGAACTCAATAATGAGTCACAAGCGGATGTATTGACCCCTTTCTCCAGTATTAGCTCATGGGGCATAATGCCAGTCATCAATGAGCGAATAAGTGGGCAGTATTTCTTCACTTTCTTCTTCTAACACAATTGCATGCATAAGTTAATAACGTGATGTTACATTTGTTTCTAGATGCACTTAATGCGCAAGTTGAGCTCAGTCAACTTGTGCTGGAGACAGCAACATATATGGTCCCACAAACTCATTCAGAGGAGGATAATTTTGAATGTTTGTAGAAATGTAATATATATCTACATCTAAATTTTTAAATTATACATAATACTTAATATTGTTCCTCTCCTGTCTGCATATGCGATATTGAGGAGATGCTGGGTGGTAGTCTTGCAGCCCTGTCGATGTCGACGTAACCATAGCCAGACATGCGGCAGCCCTGGGCACCAGTTCTGTTCCTGCAGTCAGCTCTGCCAGCCATGCTGCAGCCCTGTGCACCATCTGTGTATCTGCAGTCTGCATTGCCAACCACAATGATGCAGCCCTGCATGTTGACTAATTCTGAAAGTACATAGAAAAACTATAGATTCGTACATTCATTATTATTTTTAAAAATTATTCACGATGCTTAATTTTGTTTCTCAATCTGTCCGTATAGGCAGTGAACCTGTTGCATCTCTGTCGATGGTGGTGCAGATGCCTATGCCACACTAGGCCATTTGTTTCGAGATGCAGGAATGGTGGTCCAGTAAGGTACTCAGCCATGTATTCTGCCATTATTTGTAGTCACATGTTTGTGATCCACATAATGGCGGGTCCAGTTATATCCCACTTCCTGAAGTTATTTTTGCTAAACATGCATGCATTAACGTCCAGAAACTTGTGGATAATTATTGCTTTGCATGGTCGCTTCTGGCTTGTGACAGAAATTACCCTAAACATGCATATCACACAGATACACATAAAAAAAGGTGATGTCCATGGGCACTATAATTTCCAGAACATCAAGTTCCCCATAAAACTAAAGGATATTCCAAAATCTGAGAAGCAGAACCCTGATTAGTCAGATTAGTCAATTTATGTATACACCCTGGCAGCTGATGAGACAAAAGATGACAAAGATGACCATGAGCACACTGTACAGAATAACACAGAAGTCAAGCGAATACCAGTTGGATTCCTCTTCTTTTCCAAATTAGCAGATAAATTCCCCAAACACATAGACCTGTTGCTAATCTCTGAGGGAGATGAGCAGCACTATGTTTGGATCAAAAACATATCCCACCTAGTTTCCTCCCAAATGTCCAGACATCATAGTGCTATGCATTTTTACCATACATGTCTCTCTTTGTTTACTAAGAGTGAGTATCTTGAAAGGCACCTTATCAACTCCTCAAACCAGAAACTGTTATGGGTGGAAATTCCTAGCAATGATAAAAAGTTCTTAAGTTTAAGAATGTCTACCACCAGGAGTGATGTCCCTTCATCGTGCATGCCGATTCTGAGTGCGTCCTAGCTTGTGTGGCATCTTCTGAAGGTGAACCCTCCATATATGGCTGCCTGTCAGGTTGTGTGCATGTATGATACTAGTCAAAACAAATTCAATTCTTACATAAGGAGTGATCCTTCGAGATGGTTGCTCACCGAGCTTGAAAAACTTGCATGGGAAGTTGATCGTGCTTATAGTGGCAACATCCCGGTGACTGACTGGAAGGAGAATGAGGCATTGTACAAGCAGGCAGCTGATTGTCATAGTTGTGGGCTGCTGTTGGATAGGAACGCGAAAATTCCCTGTAGAGACCATTGTCAAATAACGGGAAAGTTCCACAGTGCAGCCCACAATGTACACAACTTGAAATATTAACTACCATAACATATAACCATCTTTTTCTACAATCTGAGCGAGTATGTCGCCCACTTTCTAGTTCAACACTTTGGTGATTTCAGGTTGTAGGATGACAGTGTCATTCCTGTTACCGCTGAGAAGTATTTCCCAATTTCCAAGAGATTCGCACCAAGAATAACACTTCATTTCCTGGATTCACTTTGCTTTATGCATTTGTCTCTTCAGAAATGTACTGAGACAATGTGTCTCAAGAATAAGCATATCATCAGAGCCGTATATTTTGATGATGCAAAGTTTCAGCTTGTGACGAAGATGGGGGTTTGCGCATATGAATCCCTGGATTTGATGGAGATTCTCAATGAAACCACATTGCGCAACATAACTGCATTCTCCCGTAAACTAACAGGCACTGCCTAAATGAATGCAAAGTATGGAGGTAGAGATGGAGTATCCCATCCATCTGCATGATGAGTAAAGTGACTTGCCTCTATGTCCAGAGTAACTAATCATACGAAACAGTTCCATTTCAAAGTTGCTGATAACGCTAGAGGACAAATATCGCTATATAATTCATTACAGAAACCTCCAGCTGTGTTTTGGGGTGGAGATGAACCTTGTTAGTATTACTCAAGGAATCTCCTTCAAGCAACATCCATGGTTCGAGGAGTACATTGATTTAAATACCAAACAGACGGCTCTCACAATGTGTGATTTCGAAAAAGACTTACAAATTAATGAATAATACAACTTTCAAAAAAAATCATGGAGAATATTAGAGAGTATCTGGAAGTTCATTTAGTTTACCAGTGAGGTATACATTATAGCGCAAGAGATTACATCATCAGGCCAAATTTCGAACAGGTCATCATCATATTCAGTGAGAATATGAGATGCTGTGGAGATGAGTAAGGTTTTAATGCAGTTAACAAAACCTGTCTATATTGGTATGTTTGTTCTTGAGCTCTCCACATTCTAGATGAACAGTTTTCAGTATGACTTTGCTAAGCCAAGTTACTTTATATGAATACAGACAGTTTCATCTACTTTGTGAAAGACTGCAATTAATATGAAATAATTAGGAACAATCAGGGAGAATTCGACATGTCCAATTATGTAGCCCATAATCCCTTTGGTATAACACCTTAGATTGAAAGGTTGTCAGCCTGATGAAAGAGGAGACGAATGGTTCACAGATTGTGCAGTTTGCAGGGCTCATATCCACATAGATGCAGGTGCCACTCAGAGATGGGCTAAGGGTGTGCCTCAAAGGCTTTCATGATCAAATATTACAACAGGTGCCTTCTTGAGGGCATTAGCACAACTCCACATGTGGTGTCCCAGGTAATTTTTATTTTGAGATGCCATGAGTTATACATTACACTGCAACTAAACGTAGGACTCTCCTGTCATGACGACAAATGGTTCATCTGTTTGATGAGCCATTTTTTATAGTTGTGTGTGTGTGTGTGTGTGTGTGTGTGTGTGTGTGTGTGTGTGTGTGTGTGCGTGTGTGCGTGTGTGCGTGCGTGCGTGCGTGTGGGTGGGTGGGTGCAGAGAGTACAAATGCTTCATTGCACATCATGTGTGCGAATATATCATCTGCACAATATGTGTGCTTGTAAAAGAATGTTATATAATTTGTGTGTGTGTGTGTGTGTGTGTGTGTGTGTGTGTGTGTGTATGTGTGTGTGTGTGTGTGGGTGGGTGGGTGGGTGGGTGGGAAGTTGGGTGGGTGGGTGAGTGGTTGGGTGGGTGCATGTGTGAGTGGGGGTATGGGTGCAGAGAGTATGAATGTTTCATTGCACACCATGTGTGTGAATATGTCGTTTGCGCAGTATGTGTGCTTGTAAACGAATATTATATAATTTGTGTGTGTGTGTGTGGATTTTTCTTTGCCTGGTGCTGCTAGTTCACGTTTCTCATGTATATACAATGGAAATGATTGATTAAATACTGGCTACACTGAAAGAAATGTATATATTGTAAACATAAAAAAATGAATGATTAAATGTAAATGTTGTATATATTAAAGGAAAACATAAATATTAAAAGAAACCAATCAGAAAGCAGCTGTAAATATGGTATAAAAGTGTATATCGAAACGAAAAAAGGGAAACTTTGTATTTAAGTTCTTGTACCTGTTAGTCATAAGTCCTCAGAAAAAATACCTTTAAGTAAGAAGCATACATATGTTAATACATACAAAAAGGGATAATTGTTGCATATACAAAAAAACTGTTTTGTATATGGAAACTAATGTATACAAGAAAAAGAGTAGCTGTGTCAATACATCAAAAATTGTAAATTATTGTATATAAGAAAAAAAATTGCTATTTTAAATGAAAGAAAAATGCAGGATTTTGTGCATGAATTGACCTCACAATTATGTCTCATTAATGTTCGATGGGATTCATGTTGGACGATCTGGGTGGCCAAATCATTCATGTGAACTGTTCAGAATGTTCTTCTAACCAGTTTTGAACAACTGTGGCCCTGTGACATGATTGGGAACATGAAGTCCATGATGACATGTAACCATTGTACCACTAAGACCTCTTTTCATATATGAATACATGCCGAAGGTAATTCGAGTCTGAGAATCGATCCATCTCAATGAAGTCCTTCCAACAGAGTAGGGTAGTGTTAGTGGGTAGATTTGCCAGCAGACAGTTGAACACACCCTCAAACACAGACTTACAAATGATAATACTCATTGGGGTCAACCATTTTGAGTAAAACAAAATTCACAATAGAACAAAGAAAACACACTCTTAAGAAAAGTTGGAGGCTGCAAGACAACTACCAATGTTTAAATTGTTAATTTTAAGTATGTAGAAGGGCCCTAGTGGAAGGAGGAAGGTGTTTAGAACATACAGTAAGTTTTAAAAGAGATAACACTAAAATTGAAAAAGGTGTCGGGGAACAGAGGATAACTAAAGAACACTATCGAGCACTATACAATGCTTGCCGTATCAGATAAACACCGGAGATCACACAACAAAAGTGTCAGTCTCGTCGTCCAGGTGGTCTAGCAGCTCTCAGAAGTTGAGGAAGATGGAACAAAACTGCAAAGGGAAGAAGCACCCCTGTGATCAAAAGGTGTGTGAGCGACAATGCTTGTTCAGTGATGATAACCTAAGACAAAAGAAAACCAGAGAGATTTATAGAAGATCACAAAGCATTAATTCAGAAGAGAAAAATGAAAGGAAATTATATTGTAATTAACTGAAGATTATTATTAAAGGTAAATTGAGAGAGTTTTTTTTAGTTGTGCTGACCCCTCAGGAATTGAGATGGCGCTGCCGTCAGAAGCAAGGCGATCACAAGAAAATCAGTGTTAAGGAGAATTAAGTTTTTTGTGTATAAATGTACATACATAGTTTGTGTTTGACTATATTACATTAGTCAGTTAAAACACAACTGAGGCACCATAGCTGTGCATTGCCTGCACCTCCTTTAGAGAGTGTTAACTAGGTAGTCATCTGCAAGGACTGAGGAAGTTGGTAAGGACTTCATAGTTAAAAGGAACGACAGCTGGGTGTGACCAGACATCAATTAAGGCCCAGGCCAAGAGTAAACATTCTACTGAGACACCAAAGTGTATTTTCCAAGAACCACCACTGAGAACCGGTTGTAGCCCCTGGCCACAAGAGTTATGGCCTAACAGCTGGCAGAGACTACTGACCACAGCATACTCTTTTCAAGGGGCTGGCCTTGCCTTTGGTCGATGGCAGTTCCCCTACCCGCCAACACTAACATGACAGCTGATGGCCCAATGTGGTCATGCTCCTCTGTTACTTGTGTGCGTTCCTTGAGTGTCTGTGCTCAAGCAGAGAAGGAGAATGTGAATTTAAAAGCCCTGCTCACAAACTACATGAACATGCTTAGCATGGTGTAGCGAGGGGTCTGGAGCACAAAAAGTCTCAAAGAGCAATCCTTTTTCAGTGCCTCGTGAAAATACAGTTGTGTCAGGGTAGTTTTATTACATTTTTTTGGCAAGGATCTCTGGTTTTGACACACTGCAATTACTAAATCATAAGTTAAGAATCAGGATGAACCTAAGAAATGGTCATTCTGTTTTAAAGAGAACCCATTGGTAAATATACCCTTTACTGGCTGAAAGAGACAAGAGTCACCAATGTAACTTGATTCCAACTTTGTGATTAGGTTAAGATTTTGGAAACTGTGTTTAAGTACAGATGTAGTCCTGTAAGAAGTGTAGTTTTCTTGTATAAATATTCGTTGTGTTACTACTTTTTCTGCCACATGTATTAAAATTTTGTGTCTATTTGGATGTTGCTTGTGTACGGTGGTTAAGGAGGGATTATGTTTCCATAGCAGACAGGTGTTTCCCAAATCGGTACTCTGGATGCAGCGGTTGTAATACGGATACATTCTGAAGGCATACAACACCAAGGGTGTGGCCTCAATGGCTGTACTGGCCAGTTCTCATCACAAAGAAAGAGAGTCAAATAAAATTACTTTGATAATTCCAACCACAGATTTGAGTTTAATACAAAATTTCTAACTCATTGATAATAATCTGAGATTGCACAGATCTTTAATTTGCAAGCCATAAAACTAAATCTATCATTTTATTCAATTAGAGTAATTTTTCTGAGCCAATGTGTATCACCTAAGGTCTCCTAACATGGAGAACAATCAAATGGAGAGGACAGAGTATTTTTCACATTCTCCATTTGATTAATGTAGAAGGTGCTCAAAATTTCGTTTACAGTTTCTGGCCATTATGTTTGAATGTAAGGTGGAGCCACATGGTGATGTACTGGTTTTCCCTCATTTGGATAATTCATGCCCATACAGGTGTCCAAACCTGAGAGGCAAAGAGACCAAGCTGTCCTCTGAGACGTGGCTGCATCAAAAATTCGTTTCCTCCCACTGTCATGTTGGCTGCTGGGACCTATTTGTGAAGTGGAATTGCATACTGCTGTGCAGTGCCTGAGTTTACAAACAGCACTAACAGCCACGGTCCCAGGCCACTTGATAGCTGATCTTGGATGCCTTCACTTCACAGATAGTAGTATTGCTGAACTTACCCCCATTTTGTCACTGAAGTGTTGTCTCTCATCAACTTGAGAGTGGGCATGTGTTAGGTCTGTCCATGCAGTAGTTACATTGGTTGCTACTAAGCAATTACATCACTTTGGCAACATACATCCAGCATCGTGACCTCACAAATCATAATGAGGTAATCTTCATTGTTCAGCCAATGCTCCTGTTTGTGTCATACGGATCTCATACCTAACATCTTATCGTTCTCTCATTCAACCATTCCTCACTCTATAGTGCCTTGTCTCAATCCTTTTTAACTTCAATGTGTTTTGATGTATTTTCTTATTTTAATTCCTTGTCCTACAGTAAGGTGGCTTTGTGGCAAATCACTCCAATTTATAAGTGCATGCTAGACAATTTGTGACAGGGTTACCTCACCTTTCTGTGTTGTACAGCAATATATATACCTATATGAATAATATTCACTGCCTATCACATTCTACACTTTTCTATTTGTCATTAAATGAAGTCACCAATTACATCACAAAACACCTGCCAAGAGGAGAAGTCTGGCACCTTTTTGGTGCTCATTGTCAACAGTCCTATGCTGACTCTCTGATATGTGACCTTATTGTCCTTTATGCTCCGGTCAGAGAGGTGCATTAGGAGGCATTGGATTGGAAGATAACACATTTCAAGGGGTCCTGGCTATTGCTTGGACATTCAGAGTGTCACAGGCTACGTCTGAACAGTTTGAGGATTTAGAAGGAGTATCAGCAGTGTGTTCAATACCACGCTCATTGTTTTCTTCTTGTTTGCTCCATTTGCCGTCAGACTGTGGCTCTTCCCAAAGCAGTTTCACCTCATGTCCTTATTGTTTGTGAGCACACATCCAAAGTCATGCCCATATTGGTGTACACAGTGCATGGCTTGCCATAAAAAAGGCCTTGTTGTGGCTGTCTGTCATGGATGCCCACATGACCAGTCTGCAGATGTGGACGTCGTGTTCATGGAGGTTCATAGTGTCATGTAGGTGCTCAGTGTTTGTAGAAAGATTCATGTTACACTGCAAATTTCATAAATGCCATTCCATTTCTGTGTTGACACCGAAGGCTTTATGTCTCTCTTGAAGCTTGAAATGTTTCATTGTTTGGGTCTCCCTCACTTTTCTTCACCAATATTTGTTTGGTCAGTTGCAACAATCAGCCATTCCCTGTTCAAGGCCAGTTCGTAATCGATATTCTGTATCAGCATGTCATTTGGGCAGTCACACTTTTGGCCATTGCAAGTGCAACATCTGAAAACGTTTTTGGTCTTGATGCCTTTGCAGTTTTTGATTTTCAGATTCAGGATGCTAATCTTGCTTCCGATTCCATCCAATTCCAGACATTAGACCACCTCTGTCTGTCATGGATTCTCACTTCTCACATGGCCAGTCCCCAGATGTGGATGTTGTGTTTGTGGAAGTTCAAAGTGTGACATCAGTGCTCTGCCAGGAGTTCAGTGTCTCCAGAAAGATCCATGTTATGCTGCAAGTTCCATAATGTCAGTTCTGTTTCCAGGTCGAGCCAAGAGCCTCTTATGTCTCTTGAAGCAAATGTTTCATCACTTGAGTCACTCTTAAACTGAGGACTGTTCCTAAACTTTGTCATGCTCCAGCTATTCCACTTACTGGTGGTTAAGAAAGAATTAAACATCTGCGTATCACTGAACCCATTCGTCCCAGCCAGTCAACTATGCCTCTGGTTGTTATCCAAAAGCCTACAGAGGGGTTTTGTTTGTGTGGGAATTTTAAGTCCATCATTAGCGGCCGATCTGCAGTGGTTAGCTCTTAACCTCATTTTGTGCGTTCTTGGAACTCTTGCCATGTTGCCACAGCAGCCCTTGGTTATTTCATGGCCATTGTTGATGTCGCAGTGAGATATTTGGGTCACACAGCACAATGACACTCTTTTTCTGCATTGGTCTGCCTGCCCAGCCGCTGCCCCATCACTGATGTGGATGCAAGGGCCCGCTGTCACTGTTCTGCAGCAACTCATGTGCCCTTCTGTTGCCCTTCGCTCAACATGAATTTTCCTGAGGACTCTCACAAATAAGCTCTTTTCCTCGCCTGGTCTGGCAAATCACTGTATTGCCTTCTTCTGTCTCTTAATCCTGGAATCGATTATTCTTCCCTCTCCTATGTTCACTTGTGGGACTATATCACTGCTCATTATGCTGATAACACTGTTTCTTGTGTTTTTGCGTCCCCTTTCTCTTCCAGGACATCGTCCCTGTCCTTCAGAGGTCCAAAGCACCTTTTCTACGGGTTCTGCTGCCTGTTACCATCGGTTCCTTCACAGCTGGCTCTACAGTCATACACATGTCATATCCGGCACCTCTAGAGATGCTATTCTCTCTATCATCCTCAGCACCTCTCGTGGGTTCATTAGGTCCTGCACTGCCGACACCCCCCTCTCCCCAGTTGACACTTGCACAAACTCCACCCCTGCCAACCGCAACAATGCCAGTCCTCCATCCCTGCTTCTGGCTTCCTTTTCCCTCTACCCTTTTTTCAGCTTCTCACTCTTGTCTCCCCTTTGAACCCTCTGCACCACTTCCCCAAACCCCTTTCCATGCGCCTTGAGACACTATCTGGCCCCACTATGGGCAATACGTCCGTAGTCCACCCCTATGCCTGCTCCTCACACTGTACCTTTCCTACATCTTTCTCTGATGCCTTCATTGCAACCTGGTTCACCATTTAGATCCCTATTCCTCGCTGCCACTGGACCCATTTCTCATGCTTCTTCCTTCTTAACCTTACCATGTTTCCATATCAGAGTCTTCCTCCACAACCTTTATTGCCTCTCCCACCGCAGCAGCCGCCTGCTCTACTGGTATGGCCCCTGTTGCAGCTAGTCCTCCTGTCTTTGTCAGCCTGGTCAGTACTGGCCCTGCCGCTGCTGCTGCCAGCCTTGTAACCTGCAATTGAGCATCACTTGTCCGGTGCGTTTATGACCACAACCATTCCTGCTGGAATCGCCTCCGTTGCTGCCGCCACCATTTCTACCATTGCTGTAGCAGGATTCGTGGCCAGTATCCACACCCCTTCATGCACCAACACATCCTCTTGCCTGCTAGTGTGCATTCCAGTGTGCAGCTACATGCATTCCATCATTCCAGCCAACCTGCACAGACTGATAGGGGTTTATCTGTTTTACTAGTGTTTCCTGGTTTTCTTGCCTCTCCTCAATTTCTGATTTTCTCGTTCTACAAGTTGCTCTCCAGTACACACTGTGCCTTCAATATTCCCCACCCTGCACTGCTCTGGCCTGGTCATCATCCTCAGCTGCCCCAGATTCGGCAGCAGCAGCTTCTTCCAGCACTTTCGGTGTTGCCCTTGTGAAAGCTGCGTAGTAAGCCTCCTCCAAAATGTCTGCTTCCTTTGGTGGCCTGGCTATCCTTTGACAACGATGACCCATTGCACACACATACTATCAGGCTCCTTCCTGCTAGGGCTGTCTTTGTTTACACTGGCATCGTCATCTGTGGGAGAAGGAGTGTGCGGTAGGGCTTTGACCTTACATTCAGCCACTCTTGTTTCCAGCATGATGTCTATGCCCTGTGGGTTGCCATCCCTAGGCCTGAATGTACTTCCCCTTTTTAGATCTTGCTAGTACTCCCATATTTGGAGTCAGTGTTGAACACAAACACTCTATTTACAGGCTTAATGATAGTATGCACCACCAGGAACCATCATCGTCGTTCATAGGCAGTGGGTGCTGCAGCTGTGGTGGCATTGCTATCAGGAATTAGCTGTTGTCCATGGTTCCAATGGCCATCAAGAGCCAATGGACATTCCTATGCGACAGTGTATTTAAGCCATGGTGCAACTTTCAGCAGCCAGAAGCAGTTGCAGCTCAGCTTCAGGCCACACGTGCTGGCCACCCATGACGACCTGTGTGTTGAAGCTTCAGCCTAATCTGCACCACACCACATTGATCTGTTATGTAACCCAGCAGCTACTGGCAACCTCCCCCCACACCAATGTGTAGCTGTGCTATGATGATTATTGGATAAACGTTTTTGGACTTTGATTTGTACTTTCCTGTGATCAAGGATATCATTTCTGTTATTACTGTCATGTATAGAATTTCTCTATTCTTTTGTAAGGCTGCAATAAATGTGTGCTGCAAAACTAACTGTGGAATCATCAGTCATCTGTGGGCAGCTACAGACTACAGACCAAACTAAGGAAACAAAAACCATTGTCACAGGTCTGTGAGGACAGGAATATCTCGCTAATCTTCAAATTCTGTTCACTAAATTACAAGGATAGGGCTCTAAGTGCAATCTGCGAAAGTCAAAGTATTTCAGACAGAAATCGAACAGTGTCAAACCCACAAAACACCACATAGTGGCTGCTCTGACCAGACGTTCATAACAGAGGTTCACATGCTGTCAAGTGGCTTATAGGTTGCTATAATTCTACTTCTTCTTTCAGTATGATTAGATTCATGTCAGCCATTATTATGACTTGATGAGGGGTATACAACAGGTTGTCCAATCTTTCAAACATTATGCCAGAGGATGATGGGTGGTCTTGAAATAGTGGGTACCCACAACACTAAGAAACAGAGCCAATATAATACAGCACCTCATCTTAAGCAACTGGCTATGGAAGATGAAGGTACAACTGCTTGAGGTGTCTCAGTGAATATAGCTATCACCAACTTGTGGTGCTCCAGGAGTGTCATTTGTCAGCACAAGTCCACCTATCACAAACTGGGGATACTTTGGAACTGGTGGGGTAACATTAGGATAGCAACACTTCAATCCAGTTTTAAATATCCCATGGCCACAACTAGGACCATACCATATTGCTTCTGAAGTCTCTACAAGCTTTTATATTTCCTGCCATCTATTAGCTATCTCCAGAATTTTGACATACGACCTGTGCTAGGCAGCAGCAATTTTCATATTTGTGTCAGTGTTGACAAGTGATAAGCGTGTTGCAAACTTTCACATACAAAAGTGGTACTACATTTGGACCATGAAAGACAGGTAAACACACTGAAGTGCCAAAGAAACTGGTATAGATATGCATATTCAAGTACAGAGATATGTAAACAGGCAGAATACAACACTGCAGTCGCCAACACTTATATAAGATTACAAGTGTCTGGCATAGTTGTTAGATCAGTTACTCCTGCTACAGTGACAGTTTATCAAGATTTAAGTTAGTTTGAATGTAGTGTTTCAGTCAGCACACGAGCAATGGGACACAGCATCTCCGAGGTAGCGATAAAGTGGGGAGTTTCCCATATGACTATTTCACAAGTGTACCATGAATCTCAGGAATCCGCTAAAACATTGAATCTCTGACATCACTGTGGCCGGAAAAAGATCCTGCAAGAATGAGAACAACAAAGACTGAAGAGAATTGTTCAATGTGACTGAAGTGCAATGCTTCCACAAATTGCTCCAGGTTTGAATGCCGGGACATCAACAAGTGTCAGCATGCAAATTATTCTTACAGAACATCATCGATATGGGCTTTTGGAGCCAAAGGACCACTCATGTACCCATCATGACTGCATGACAAAAAGCTTTACGCCTTGCCTGGGTCCATCAACACCGAAATTGGGCTGTTGATGACTGGAAACATGTTGCCTGGTAGGACGAGTCTCATTTCAAATTGTATTGAGCAGATGGGTGTGCACGGGTATGGAGACAACCACATCAATAAATGGACCCAGCATGTCAGCAGGGGTCTGTTCAAGCTGGTGGAGGCTCTGTAATGGTGTGGGACATGTGTAGTTGGAATGATATGGGCTCCCTGATATGTCTAGATATGACTCTAACTGATAACACTAAGCATCCTGTCTGATCATCTGCATCCATTGGAGTCCATTGTGTATTCACACAGACATGGACTATTCCAGTAGGATAATACGACTTACCACATGTCCAGAATTGGTGCAGAATGGCTCCAGGAACACCCTTTTGCGTTTAAACGGTTCTGCTGGCCACCAAACTCCCCAGACATGAACATTTTTGAGCACATCTGGGATGCCTTATAACGTGTCGTCCAGAATTTATGGACAGCCCTGCACGAATCATGCTGTCGATTGCCTCCAGCTCTACTTCAGACATTAGTCAAGCCCATGCCACATGTTATGACAGTTCCACATGCTGTGGGAGCCCTAAGAGATGTTAGACAGGTGTACCAGTTTCTTTGGCTCTTTGGTGTGTAACAAATAATAAAAGCTTTAGTTAACATTTCTTTGAGTATGGAATGAAACATCCTAGAATTAGTAGCTAATTTCACTGCTTTTGTCAGTAATGAGATTTTAATGGGGAAACTTTTGTACTGTCACAAAGTTACCCCACATATATGTTGTAACTAATTTTGGTTATCTCTTTTGGAACAATCAAAGTATGGTACAGAAATATAAATGTTCTCTGAGGTTGAGAGCACAGAAATCATACGAAGGAAAGTCTCAAAGAGGCTATCAGTGCAATTAAATAAAAAACCCTGACCTACTGGAAGGTGTCCCAAATGTACAGAATCCCAAAGGACATACTTATACTAAAAGTTACAGAAAGGCATGGGGGAACAGTTGACAGGCATTGTGTATTTACAGAGCCAGAAGAAGAATGATCTGTTTTCCATACAGTGGCTTTATCAAGTTTTGGTTTCCCCATGCGGACATTCGATATCCAATATTCGGTAAAGGCGTGTCTTGAGAGATATGGCAGGAAGAAAGCCAGATTTAAAAACAACTTCCCTGGAATAGACTGAGCAGGACAATTTATGCAAAGGCACAATGCTGTTTTGACACACTATGTAGCTAAAAACATCACATATGCAAGGGCGGCAAATGATGAAATAGTGAATACATTCTGTGCCAGTTTGGAGGTAGACATGGAAGGTGTTCCACCTGAGAATGTGTGGAATTACAATGAAACCAGTTGAGATGATGATCTGGAGTGTTCAAAAATATGTACTAACAGGGGAACAGAGTATCCTGAACAAATGCAGAACTCAATGGTGTGTGCTAATGCAGCAAGAACACTCTCCCCCCCCCCCCCCCCCTCAAACCCCTCTTTTACCTAAATTACATTGCCAAAAAGTTTTTGGGAGACAAGGACAGAAAATGGACCATTGGGAGCTAGCTATAACAAACCAATAGTGAGTGGTTTATCAGTGAGTGCTTCAAGGATTGGTTTATTCAATTACTCATGTCTATCATGAGAAGACTAGATGGTGTTAAGCTTATTGTAGGTGACAACCTGAGGTCACACATCAGTCTTGAAGTGCTTTGGTTGTGTGAAAAGTACAACATGAAATTCACTCTCCTGGCATTGAATGCAACCCATCTTCCGCAACTACTTGATGTTGTGTACTTTCAGCCTTTGAAAGTACAGTGGCAGAAGATCCTTGGGGACTAGAAACAGACAGCAATGGGCAGCAGGTGCAGCTCTGTGCCCAAAAAATGTTTCCCCAATTTGCTCAAGAAGCAGTGGGGGTGTGTGACCTCAAGAGGAGATACCTGGAAAGCAGGCTTCCGGACCATTTGAATCGCCAGATTGTGCAGGAAAGGCTGTAAGGAGACACAATCATATTATGTTTCACGGTAAATGGAATCTGTCAACTGCTCTATCCCATTCAAAGGAGGTCTATGGACAATGTAGTATGTTCTCCCTTGGATCTACCATAGCGTTCAACTATGCAGAACTGTGTTTTGCAAGCAGCTCCTGGCTAACCAGCACTGTATCTGTGAAGGTGAACTTAAAAAATATACAAAACCCTACATTTCTACAACAAACAAATTTAATTATTTTGTATTCCTCCCTCATTGTTAACACTGCCTGTGCTTTTGTGGACACTTGTCATGCCATGTGCTATAGCATAGTACCCATAGGTCCTTCAATAATTTGTATTATGCGTTTGCTATGGTAACCACCAGTTAGGCACTGTTATTTTGATGAGGTCGATGCAACCTCATCTAATGATGACTATTCTGTTGTGGTTGGATTTGCCCTATCTGTTACAATTCATTCATTTTCCATATGCTCTACTATCTCTCTTCAGAGCTGATGAAAAGTCTGAAGTTGATATACCATTAGGATTTGCCTTCACTAGGCACTTGACACCACTGGAAACACCATAAGGGAATATTTGACAGTTATTTCATATACTGAACCTCAGTGTCACACTTGTGCCTTTATTTTAACCTGTTTTAATATGTTATATCTTGCTCCTGGTCTGTGAATACCTGTATTTAGATTGTTGTGTAGCGAGATACCTGGTATGGTGCACAACACATCTACATCTAAATATACCTCTACATCCATCCCTGCAGACCACCGTGAAGTGCAAGGTAGAGGGTATGTCCCACTGTATCAGTTATTGGCATTTTTTCCTGTTCCACTCACATATGGAGCATGGGAAGAACAATTTTTTGAATGCCTCTGTGTGTGCTGTAATTATTCTGATGTTGTTCTCAAGATCCTTATGCAAGTGATACATAGGGGGCTGTAGTACATTCCTAGAGTCATCACATTTAAAGCAGGTTCTTGAAGCTTTGTTGGTAGACTTTCTCAGGATAGTTTACATCTATCTTCAAGAGTCTGCCAGCTCAGTTTCTTCAGCATCACTGTAAAACTCTCCCATGGGTCAAACAAATCTGTGACCATTTGTGCAGCCCTTCATTGTATATGCTCAATATCTCCTGTTAGTCCTACCTGGTATGAGTCCCACACACTTGAATGATATTCTAGAATGGGTCACAAGAGTGTTTTTAAGTGGTCTTCTTTGTAGTCTGATTGCACTTGCCCAGAATTCTACCAATAAACCAAAGTCTACCACCTGCTTTAGCCACAACTGAACCTATGTGATCATTCCATTTCATTTCCCTACAAAGTATTACACCCAGGTATTTCTACGACTTGGTCAATTCCAGCTGTGACTCACTGATACTATAGTCATTGGATACTTTGTTTCTTAATTTTGTGAAGCGCACAATTTTACATTTCTGAACAATTTTAACAAGTTGTCAACCTTTGCACCACTTTGAAATCTTATCAAGGTCTGACTGAATATTTTTGCAGCTCATTTCAGAGAGTACTTAATTGTAAATAACTGCATCATGTGCAAAAAGTCTGAGATTGTTTATATATTGTCTGCAAGGTCATTAATATACAACATGAACAGCAAGGGTGCCAACAAACTGCCCTGACACACTGGTTTGCTTAGAATACCACACACCTGAATAGCTGATCATGTCTGCTTCCCCAGCTGACCTTATATCCACATTATGCCCTATAACATACTTGGATACTGTACAAGTATTTCAACTTCAATATTGTTATTATTAATTTGAGCTCATTTAACCTAGGATACCTGTGATGGGTACCACTAATTCTATCAGAATTCAAGTTTACACTTTTGTTAGATTTTTCCACAATGAACAAATTTAGAAATACCATCTATGTTAATTGCTTTCTGCCAAGCATAATGGACGGCTGTGTGATACCTTACTACTTACACATGAAGTGTTCAACTTGAGTTAGTAGCAAGACTTAATCAGTCATTCCTATCCCTGGCACTATCAACCTCCCTACTCTTCTACTCTTTAACTTGATCCCTTTTACTAAGTTTCCCAAATCAGAGTATGTCTCCAACAAAGTAATATAAACAACACAGAGTCTCTCAACTTATGCCCATCTCTACCTGTGGCAGAATACAGCATAAAATCCTCACATCAAAAACAATGTTACCCTCAGTTGTAAGAAATCCTCCTACCACGTAGTTTCTGTGCTGACCCTATTATGTGCTAGGCTACTGGTCCATCTATTTTGCCTGAAGCAAACTAAATCAGCTACATCTAGCCTCATTACCTGCTCTACCACTTGCCTATTTGGGCACTAGCCCCAGATTCAATACATCTATGATCCTGCCAGCCTGGGCTTCCTGACGCCTGATCATAACACAACTTACAGAACTTTCTTCCCCAGAGGGTGTGTGATGTTCTCTTAAACTTACTCCAAGAGTTTTTCAACATAACTTACACAACACTCTCTCCTGTAGGGTCTGTGATGTTCTCTGAAACTTACCCTAGGAGTTTTTCTGAAAACTATGTTTAATTATTGCTGCTGGCTTCACTGCCCTAACCACTGACCACTAGCTTAACACTCATTACTTGATTTCCTGCATGACTAAAGCTGCACTACCATTTTATGAGTTTGTCACAAATTTGGCAATTTTGTTAGGGTCCAGGACTACCAGTGCTTATTGATATCCAGTAGATCTTGGTGACAACCTCCACAATCATAAGACAAATGAATTCAGGCATCGAGTTACACCTGTCCTCACATGAGTGCTGACTCTTGTGATTTGTAAGCATTCAAGACAAAGCAATGCTTCCTGCCCCCTCTATGCCTTTTGGGCTGACTTAGTTTTCTGTCACTACTTGACAAACATTGTTGGACTTGTAAACACGCAGTTGCTACTCGAGTTTGGCTTGTCTCATAGCAGCACACTGTCAAGCACTGTTACTTTAAAAGTGAATGCAACAAATCAGGTAACTTCCAACTTTTTATCTGCTGCCAGTCATCTTATGTGGGACATAACTTTATGTCATTTTATCGGGTTTATCTAAACTAAAAGCAGTGACATGGATGTGTCCACCCTATTGCAACACATTGCATTGATAAATTTTAGTTACCATAAACTGGGGCTACTTTGGGATGGGTTTTAGTATTTTCCAAGATTTCTGAAAAGTTTTACTGTATCAAATGACTAAATATATATTAGTTTCATAGATTTAATCTTCCTATTTTTGAATATGAACGTATTTTGTTCTGTAACCATTCCTTGCCAAGTGAGTCCCCTCAGGTTTTGTCCAAATTTTACCTCATGGGTTGGAGTAACATTGAGACAAGACAGTTTTTCAGGCTAAAACAAATAAAGAAAAAGAGCTGCCTGAATGTTAGACTACCAACTCTTTATTTGGATCAGTACTGGCTCCACCACAATGACTTAAAAGTAATAGTAACAATTAAAGTATGAACAAATTACTAGATTAAACACATTAAAGAATTTGAGAAATTAATAAGCAACTGCACACAGATAAAAAAATCATAAAAAATGCTAATCACCAAGAAATAAAAGAAGGCATCTGGTAAGATTCAGTACAGTGCATACATTCCCAACTCCTTAACATTAAAAGTACCGCAATGACCAGTTTGCTCAGGCCGGCTGATGATTTGGACAATGTCTGCTGCAGCATATTCTATAAGATCCTCTTTCTTGGGCCACATCCACTTGTTTCCACATTTTTCCATGGCAGAGACAACATAATCCTTCATTCTTCTTTTTGTGACTTGTCCTGGATACAGTTTACCTTCATATTTGACAAGTACATGCATCCCCTCGTGCACATTCTCTGTTTGGATCCCATGAGACATAACCAACTAGGTTGGTGAAGACTCATCAGTGTCTTTGGATTCATTTTCTTCAGCCTCAACTTTCATGGTGACACTGTTATCTGAGTCTGCATAAGATACAGAAGATGATCTCTTGTCAGAGACGCTGTCTTTGTTCTCTTTTTGTACCATTGTCTTAGCTGTGTAGTTTTAGTTCTATGTCTTGAAGTGGATGGCTTGTTCATATGGATAGCAAGAACGTCTTGAGCAGAAATGCTCTTTCCTGTGGGAAAATTTACCGTTTTACCCCTCATTGTTTGATGCTTCTGAGTTGCTTCCTTTCTGCTCTGCATGAGTTGATCCATAAGGGTGTCACTGATGACTGCAATGAGGTTTGTTTCCAAGGCCATCGCAAATGATGGAAGCCTTTCCTGCACAATTTGGTGATTTAAATGGTACGTGACTATTTCCGGAAGCCTGCTTTCCAGTTATCTCCTCTTGAGGTCACACACCCCCACTGTTTCTCAGGCAAATTGGGGAAACATTTTTTGGGCACAGAGCTGCACCTGCTGCCCATTGCTGTCTGTTTCTAGTCCCCAAGGATCTTCTGCCACTGTACTTCCAAAGGCCAAAAGTACTCGACATCAAGTTGTTGTGGAAGGTGGGTTGCATTCGATGGCAGGATAGTGAATTTTATGTTGTACTCTTCACACAACCAAAGCAATTCAAGACTGATGTGTGACCTCAGGTTGTCACCTACAATAAGCTTAACACAATCTTGTCTTCTCAAGATAGGCAGGAGTAATTGGATAAACCAATCCTTGAAGCACTCACTGATAAACCACTCACTATTGGTTTGTTATAGCTAGCTCCCAATGGCCCATTTTCTGTCCTTGTCTCCCAAAAACTTTTTGGCTTTGTAATTTAGGTAAAAGAGGGGTTGGTGGGGGTGGGGGGGGGGGGGGGGGGGAGTGTTCTTGCTGCATTAGCACACACCATTGAGTTCTGCATTTGTTCAGGATACTCTGTTCCCCTGTTAGTACATATTTTTGAACACTCCAGATCATCATCTCAACTGGTTTCATTGTAATTCCACACATTCTCAGGTGGAACACCTTCCATGTCTACCTCCAAACTGGCACAGAATGTATTCACTATTTCATCATTTGCCGCCCTTGCATATGTGATGTTTTTAGCTACATAGTGTGTCAAAACAGCATTGTGCCTTTGCATAAATTGTCCTGCTCAGTCTATTCCAGGGAAGTTGTTTTTAAATCTGGCTTTCTTCCTGCCATATCTCTCAAGACACGCCTTTACCGAATATTGGATATCGAATGTCCGCATGGGGAAACCAAAACTTGATAAAGCCACTGTATGGAAAACAGATCATTCTTCTTCTGGCTCTGTAAATACACAATGCCTGTCAACTGTTCCCCCATGCCTTTCTGTAACTTTTAGTATAAGTATGTCCTTTGGGATTCTGTACATTTGGGACACCTTCCAGTAGGTCAGGGTTTTTTATTTAATTGCACTGATAGCCTCTTTGAGACTTTCCTTCGTATGATTTCTGTGCTCTCAACCTCAGAGAACATTTATATTTCTGTACCATACTTTGATTGTTCCAAAAGAGATAACCAAAATTAGTTACAACATATATGTGGGGTAACTTTGTGACAGTACAAAAGTTTCCCCATTAAAATCTCATTACTGACAAAAGCAGTGAAATTAGCTACTAATTCTAGGATGTTTCATTCCATACTCAAAGAAATGTTAACTAAAGCTTTTATTATTTGTTACACACCAAAGAGCCAAAGAAACTGGTACACCTGTCTAACATCTCTTAGGGCTCCCACAGCATGTGGAACTGTCATAACATGTGGCATGGGCTTGACTAATGTCTGAAGTAGAGCTGGAGGCAATCGACAGCATGATTCGTGCAGGGCTGTCCATAAATTCTGGACGACACGTTATAAGGCATCCCAGATGTGCTCAAAAATGTTCATGTCTGGGGAGTTTGGTGGCCAGCAGAACCGTTTAAACGCAAAAGGGTGTTCCTGGAGCCATTCTGCACCAATTCTGGACATGTGGTAAGTCGTATTATCCTACTGGAATAGTCCATGTCTGTGTGAATACACAATGGACTCCAATGGATGCAGATGATCAGACAGGATGCTTAGTGTTATCAGTTAGAGTCATATCTAGACATATCAGGGAGCCCATATCATTCCAACTACACATGTCCCACACCATTACAGAGCCTCCACCAGCTTGAACAGACCCCTGCTGACATGCTGGGTCCATTTATTGATGTGGTTGTCTCCATACCCGTGCACACCCATCTGCTCAATACAATTTGAAATGAGACTCGTCCTACCAGGCAACATGTTTCCAGTCATCAACAGCCCAATTTCGGTGTTGATGGACCCAGGCAAGGCGTAAAGCTTTTTGTCATGCAGTCATGATGGGTACATGAGTGGTCCTTTGGCTCCAAAAGCCCATATCGATGATGTTCTGTAAGAATAATTTGCATGCTGACACTTGTTGATGTCCCGGCATTCAAACCTGGAGCAATTTGTGGAAGCATTGCACTTCAGTCACATTGAACAATTCTCTTCAGTCTTTGTTGTTCTCATTCTTGCAGGATCTTTTTCCGGCCACAGTGATGTCAGAGATTCAATGTTTTAGCGGATTCCTGAGATTCATGGTACACTTGTGAAATAGTCATATGGGAAACTCCCCACTTTATCGCTACCTCGGAGATGCTGTGTCCCATTGCTCGTGTGCTGACTGAAACACTACATTCAAACTAACTTAAATCTTGATAAACTGTCACTGTAGCAGGAGTAACTGATCTAACAACTATGCCAGACACTTGTAATCTTATATAAGTGTTGGCGACTGCAGTGTTGTATTCTGCCTGTTTACATATCTCTGTACTTGAATATGCATATCTATACCAGTTTCTTTGGCACTTCAGTGTGTTTACCTGTCTTTCATGGTCCAAATGTAGTACCACTTTTGTATGTGAAAGTTTGCAACACGCTTATCACTTGTCAACACTGACACAAATATGAAAATTGCTGCTACCTAGCACAGGCCGTATGTCAAAATTCTGGAGATAGCTAATAGATGGCAGGAAATATAAAAGCTTGTAGAGACTTCAGAAGCAATATGGTATGGTCCTAGTTGTGGCCATGGGATATTTAAAACTGGATTGAAGTGTTGCTATCCTAATGTTACCCCACCAGTTCCAAAGTATCCCCAGTTTGTGATAGGTGGACTTGTGCTGACAAATGACACTCCTGGAGCACCACAAGTTGGTGATAGCTATATTCACTGAGACACCTCAAGCAGTTGTACCTTCATCTTCCATAGCCAGTTGCTTAAGATGAGGTGCTGTATTATATTGGCTCTGTTTCTTAGTGTTGTGGGTACCCACTATTTCAAGACCACCCATCATCCTCTGGCATAATGTTTGAAAGATTGGACAACCTGTTGTATACCCCTCATCAAGTCATAATAATGGCTGACATGAATCTAATCATACTGAAAGAAGAAGTAGAATTACAGCAACCTCTAAGCCACTTGAAAGCATGTGAACCTCTATTAGGAACCTTTGGTCAGAGCAGAACTCTCTGTACTCTGAGAGCTGAAGCAGGCACTTGCTATCACGCAGGAATGATCATGAAGCACTTTAGATGCAATGCCACTCCATTGCACCAAGCAGGCCTGGATAATGTGGATGTACTGAAAACAATATTTTGTACCCTTGAACAGGCTGATACTGATGGCTGGAATAAAGCCCTCCATGAGGCTACCCAATCTGCTACTCAGAATCATGAAATTCCTTTATGCCAATATGAGCAATTCTGTAACACTGAAGATAACCACCAGGCTCCCACCAGAAAAATTTGTAGTGTATCCGGTGATACAGTAAAACTATAAAAAGAACTTGAGTCCATGTGAATTAATCACCATATGCAGGAAATTACCAAACCTAACTGCGACCCTGGAAGAAACCAAGGTGTTACAGACTTCATTGTATAGCACCCACGCAGCTCAGATGAACATCAATACCTTACACTCTAGCATTAATTTGTGGCTGCAACAGAAATTATGTCCTAACTTGCTGCCTATTGAAACCTTCTTACAAACATTAAGAAACATTTCATTCCATTTATCAACAACCATGCAACTGATTTCGCCCATATGGGAATCAATGCTGCTCCATTATTACACAGCTACCAAGGTACAATTGTCACAGTCTTTGGATACATTGAACATACAGATATCGCTGCCCATCAGGTGTGCAAATTGTGAATTTGAGTATTCCCATCTGTACACCTTCCCAGTAACCTGGGCAGTTGATTGGAAACATACTGTCTGGCAGGCACATTATATTTGGATTGTCAGTAAAGACCATCAGACACACTTGGCTCTGTCACTTATTGAATTTCACTCTTGGATTCATACAAATGACTACACATGTTTTACTTTATCACTCCACACTGTTGTTGTGCACTGTAAAATTGCATTACTTTTAGAGGGAACTAAACTACCTCTCTGCCGTCACACTGTTATTGTGATACACGAACCCTGTCAGGAAGAGTCTTCTATTCTCAGTACTACTACCAACTGTAGCTCCATTTCTCTGTTATGACTCTGCATTTATGTCTCAAACATATCAGGTTAGTTTAACTAACAGTGAATTCTTATTCAGCAGTCCCTCTTGAGACACAGTCAAACCCACTGTTGAACTGTCTGCCTGTTTAAACCCCCATGTGGTTATAACTAATGCAGCTACTCACAGAGGACCAGTGTGGGCTGTAGTAATCACATGGCAGCAAAACTTGGTAGATACCCTAATGTGGTAATGCACAATCGATTTAGACCGGAAAAAAAGGTTGCAAGTTTGGGTACCAGGAGCAAATCTGGTGCTCTGAACACAAGAAAGACCTACAGAAATGTTTCCATATGAATGGATTAGGAATGGGCCATGGGCAGAAAATCTGAAACAAGTGAGTAAGGCACAATGTACCTACCTGAAAACCCTGGTGTTACCTCACTCTGACAGCTTGCCTACTTTGCCAAATAACTCAAAGGGTCATCACTTGTAATCCATTAACGACTTATTGGTTCAGGAAAAAAGTCAGATTACCCTCAATTATGCCATTGCCTATATTACTGAATGGAATTCTAGAGATTACTTGCATAGGGTAATTATTCGTATTGTCACATCTGTTCCCATCATCTCTGTTTGTTGTAAATATATATGAGGTTACTGTAGATGATTTTAATCACTGTAGCCAGCAATACCCAAGCAGCAGCAATTAGGTGATTTTCATGATTAGGGCACTCTGGAGTGTGGTGTTATTCAGGCATGGCCTTCCCTTATGTTAAGATTTAGAAGTTTCACTGAAGCCCTTGGGTTTTATGTACTGTATGACTAAAAGGTGATAGAATGTGAAATATTACATCGCCTGACTGAGGTACACATACAAAGTACCCTCTGCTAGCCAATAAGAGGGCAGAGAACGGTCACAGTGGGGTGGGGGAGTGGGGGAACACGGACATGTTCTACAGCTCCTCTTTAGAGCAGTCTGACTGTGATGGCCTCCTGTGTGCTACCATTCTTTATCTGTATCCCTTTCAGATAGCTTATAGAGCAATAAACTCCAGTCAGTTGATCAGAACATCTCTCATTTTACATTTTGAACAGTTTCATGACAACACCCAGTACCCACATTTTGCCTAAGACCTATCTTTGGTAGGCCCATGAATAGTTTTACTGATGGAACCATTTACAGAGTACTGAACAAAAGGTTTAGGAAAGAAAACCTAACAAAATTCTATAAAGCAAACGTAGTACTATCCGTAATGGGTGACTGTGAGACAAAGATAGTAACAGCTGGAAATGAATGCAGAATACAAGCTGCACATATAAGCTTTATAAGAAATTAGCATCTGTCTACGGGCAAACACAATCAGAAACAAAGCACTTGGGAAAGAATTAGGATACAACATTAATGACAAACAGACTAAGTAGTGTAGAAATACATGTGAAGACCGTGTCTGAAGAACGAAGGGGAATAGAATATTCAACAAACTATTGGCTAATAAAGAAATATTATTAGGTAGATGAAAAGGAAAGTGGAGAGACTATGAAAACAACTAACCCTATGAAGAAAAGAGGTTTCTGCCTGTAATGTCCTCATGTTTTATGCCTAACACCTGAGGTACAAAGATATTTCTTTTAAGAAATGTTGACACCTACTTCTGAACATACAGGCATCCCATCAGACAGGCATTACATTTATATATTTGTAGTAAATACATAATCCTATTTTAATTTATGCCCATCTTACCCAAATTTCATTCCTATTTAAGAATTATTTACTCTACATATTTTAATCTGTAAGAAGGACATCATATATGGGATATCATATGCTGTTAACACACTTAATCCAGCTGGGAAAGTCGGCAGCAAAAAGAAGCTGTTGCATCTGATGCTGTTGCCTGTATGAAGTTTGCAACGGCAGAAGACTGAATCAAAATACAGGGTGAACTGCACATGATCAACGATTAATGAAAGATTAGCAGTTGACCTTCAATGTAAATATGTGTAATGCATTGCACATAAATAGGGTGGAGGATCA
Source organism: Schistocerca gregaria (assembly GCF_023897955.1). Lineage (NCBI taxonomy): Eukaryota > Metazoa > Arthropoda > Insecta > Orthoptera > Acrididae > Schistocerca > Schistocerca gregaria. The sequence goes on along the minus strand of NC_064931.1, from coordinate 649,674,757 downwards.
TCACTATTGGATTACATTTATTGATGATAAAGAAATGGAACTGGGAACAAGCATTAAATATCAAGAAGTCACTGTCTGGAGCAACCTAAAGCGGAATGACTCATAAAACTAGCCATAGGAGAAGCAGATACTCTCTAGGTTGAGAATCATCACAAGATTCCTACAGAAACATAATTCCCCCATGAAATAGGATGCTTACAAAACCCTCGTTAAACCAACCATAGAGTACTGTTCATCAGCCTGGGATCATTACCATATAGGATTAACAAAAAAAAAAAAAAAAAATTAGAGAAGATCCAACAAAGAATGTTACGTTTTTTCATGGGTTTATTTAGTAACAGCAAGAGCATAACATAGAAGTTTAATGCTCAAATTACGAGAGTGTACATTTCAAGAAGAGCCACACAACATGTTACTGTGTCACATACATATCTTGTGGAACGACCACAACAAGAAAATAAGAGAAATTAATGCAAATCAACTTCTCAGGTTTATTGCAGGATCATATTATGCAAATCCTACAATACCTTGTCAATACAATTGCTCAACATCTTCAGGTGCTGGGAGTTGCTTTTGTCACTCCTGCAAGATGCGACTGATGATAATCGTGTGCCGGCATCGAAATTTATCGTGCCAGTAGCAGGCAATTTATGTGAGTGGGAAGATGCTTGCAGTTAGAGGAAAGCAGCACTCATAAAGGATGCCTCCACATCTTCAGTTCCATCTGATTTCAATGGAATGCAGAGCATAAGACACTACCACATTGTGCAGGAAGACGGCAACTTGTGGCCTGCATATGACACTCTGTGTGAGTTGGCTTCCAGTACACACTGTGTCTGAGTATACGGTTGGCTTTCTCCTAACCATGACATCCATAAATTGTAATAGAGCATTTTTTTCCATCTCTATGGTAAACTTTATTTCCAAATGGAGCGAAATGAGATGCCAGAGGCACATAGGTAATGGTAATATCTCTCATCTGTGGGGCCACACCAAATGGTGTATAATCCAACACTGGCTGCCATTAAATTTAAATCAGGATCTATGACTATAAATGAAAATTTTGAGTTCTAATTGATAGATATATTTGATAATTTTCACATGCACAACATATTAATATTCCTGATGATGATAAGAGCAATGCTGTCTATGTCATAAACAGCACTATGAGCAGTTCAGAGGCAACCTCTATGTTAAGTTCCCAATAAATGGCCTTTCACCATGACTTCTAATAATCTAAGTTAATTGCTCGTCACAAAAGTGGAAAATAATTTCACCACTTGCCATGTGGTTTTATTAATATTAAGGGTAACGCTTTCATGATAACTCAATGATCCTGTAACGAAGTGCGCTGTTCTCCATTGGATCTTCTCTACCTCTTCTATCAACCCTATCTGGTACGGATTCCACACCGGTGAGCAGTATTCAAGCAGTGGGTGAACAAGTGTATTGTAAAACACTTCCTTTGTTTTCAGACTGCATTTCCTTAGGATTCTTCCAATCAATCTCAGTCTGGCATCTGCTTTACCGACAATTAATTTTATATAGTCATTCCATTTTCAATTGCTCCTAATGCCTATAATGTAATGATGATGGTGGTGCTTGTCCTAACAACAACTTTGGACAATGTGAGGCTTCTGGACAATGACAGCCTGGTGTTGATGGGCATGAGTTGGTTCTATCTCTATGGTACATGTTTTGTTACATACCACGTTGGGATGGGTGAGCATGTTTTGTTACATACCACGTTGGGATGGGTGAGCTATTAAACAGTGTGATGATAAGGATGAGTGAGGTGCCCTTGACAATTTTTGCTTCTGTAGCGGACGTGTGGGTACGTCCATTGTCTGGTGTGGTCATAAAATATTCTATTGCTATTATGAATATGGTAGTTGTTTAATTACTAAGGCTGATGGGCTTTGAGACTCATCGCCTAATGGAGGGAGGGTGGGTGGGTGAAAACATATTACACTAGGGTGGGCAGTTAGGCTTAGTTACCAGGCAGTCAGACAATCTAAGTCCAAGGGAGGGTGTTGTTGACAGTTTGTACAGTGTTGTTACTGCTTGTTTTGACTGCTGGGGTTGCTAAGTCTAATCACATCTAAGGGTGCATGTATTTGGGTGGTCTGGAGCTTTTGGTTTGCTTATGTCTATTGTGCCTCATTCATTCGGTGAGCTCATGCATACTCTCTCATTCACACAGGAGATCTCGCCATCTGGTTGGGGCTAGTGGGTGAACCCACTGTCCCAACTGCTGTATGAGCAGGTCTGGCAAGTCCCTGGTCTTTTCATAGAAAATTGTTGTGATCTGTCAGATCCTCATGGTGAGCATTTGTGACAGTGCACCACTTCCACGGGGAATCTGTGTGGGAGATGCAGTGTTTTCTTCGGGATGTGGCTCTGCACAGTCTGGAGTTTCTTAAGGTGTGAGGGAGTGGGGTTTCCCCACACAACTGCGGTATACTCCAGTATAATGTTGAGGTCTCGTTCAGGGTCAGGTAGAGGGCTTGTAGTCTTCCGTACACCTTCTTTTGAGTTTCCACTGTGTGTAGTTTCCATGGTAGGTCCCGGTCCAGTGTCACCCCCCAGAAACTTTGCTGTGCTGGACCATGGTACTGGGGTGCCCCTTACCTCTACCTGCTGGTAGTTTCTTCGAATATGTCTGTGGCATATGGAGATGGCCTGCATTTTCGTCGCATTGAACAAAAGGTGCCACTTGCTGGCCCACATCTTTAGTTCATCGCAGGCTCTCTGCAGTCTTCTCTGAAGGTGGCCTGCATTCGCACTGCGTGAATACAAGGCAGTGTCATGTGCATACATGGCCAGGTGGACTATCTATCAGTGGTGTGTCGGCTGTATACAGGATGTAGAGTAGTGTCTCCAGGACACTGCCCTGTGGTACTCCAGCACTGATGTGTCAGATTGTGGAGATCCCCTCCACTGCCCTTAAGTGAAAGGCCCTCCCTTTGACACAGTTCTTTAATAGTGTTACGTGCGACACGGGTACCTCCTGTGTTAGTAGTTTATACGGGCGGCCCTCGTGCCATACTGAGTCACTGCCTCTCAGGCTGTATTTATAAATGGGCACAGCAGACGACCTAGGGAACACCTGCTGTCATCCACTCTGTGTCCCAGTAGTAGCCTCTAAATGGCCACTTTCTTGGACACACAATATTTTATAACATTGTTGTGGGTTAATTTAGAATCTTCATAATTTTTGTATGAACATAGTTAAATATGTTCTAATCACAGAAGTAGTTTTCGCTCACCTGCATATAAACTTTGCTGTCTAGAATTTTTAGAACGGAACTGACACTAGTACATGACCTTTGAACTACAACTTTGAGACGCTTTGTATTGATTGTTATTTACATCACAGTCTTGAAACTTGTTATAGTTCTGTTATTTATTAGATTTCATCATGTGCTGTTTTCAAAAGTTTCTACTAGTAATATAAATAATACTTAATCTGACTACAGATAAGTACATTTGTGTTCCAAATTTAGTTTTCTATAAATTACTCGAAAAGTATTAGAGGTAGTTTAATGGGGTCACACACTTCAGGTTTTCATATCAAACTGATGCTTGATACATATTTTCATCTTTATAAGTCTAATATTTAGTGCCTTCAACTTTTCTTAAAAACGTGGATTATGGCCAAAATATTGCTTTAATCAAGCTGAGACTTGTACCAGTGGATTTTGACATACATTTGCACATTATGACTCATTTTTGGCTTTAGAGCTTTGTTGTTTAGCAACACTTGTTTTTTTTATTTAAAACGAAGTATTTAGGGAAAGATATTCATCCAATCAATCTAAGATTTCACAATTTAAACATTAATACACTGAAGCATATGTTGACAAAGTTTGGGAAAGCAACTTTAATTTTTAATTTCATTCTTAAATTATGGTGCAATGCTTGTATGCTATGCACAGGTGCGTTATGGTGACATAGCGTTAGTAGCAATGAAATGGGGTAAGTCCCGGCACTCTCACTCAGCTCTGTACCTCTCAAATGATACAGTGCTTGTTTCACCCCAAGGCTTACCTAAAATAGTTCTTTCTACACAACATTCATGAATGCAACAGCATAGTGACACCAGCCACAACAAACTGTAAGATGGCTGTCAAAGTATGGTTGTACATAGAGCTGCTGTTTAAACATAAATAATCCAAAGATTGCTTTATAGCTCCATGTTACAACTGATTTGAAAGGTGCCCTGCATAAGAGCCAGAGTAACCTCCATGGTGTATAGTCTGTTCATTTTCTTTGTGACTAAGCTGGATAAGAAGAGTGGGTCTCCTGTTCTTCAGTTTGCCGACCAACTACAACATGCACGGGAACGATACCTGTGAAAATCAGCAGTAATATTTCCACTTTCAGAATATGTCCATCATGAAATTCTAACACCTATCCACACAACACTTTGCTTCCTATCAAGTGAAATATCAGATGAACCACTTACTGTAACTTGAAAGAAATAAACTTTTTCTCCAAGAAACAGCTTAGCAACCGGTTGCCAATTTGTCAAACAGCATCTGGACTACAACCCTTACTGGATTACTATCTCAATAAAAAAAAAACTCCTTAGTTTATTTAATTCGTGCAAGTCTTCCACTCTTCAGTTTATGCTACGTCCTTATGTAGTGCCTCCACTTTATAATTTTTTCATTGCCAAAGTTAATATGCTGTAGCTTTTAAATTTAACTTGCTTTCAACAATAACACCCAAAACTGAATAGAATGGAGGGAAATGCAGGATATTTCAGGTGATACAAGCACTATGTCCTATATATTGCATAGGGGCCAGTATCTGCGAGGCGGACTCCGACTGGTGCATTAAAGAAACTTATCACCCAAAATTTTCTTGTAGTTAATATTCAATTTTTTAAAATGCATATTTAACAATTTGTTGAAATATATTTAATGTTCTATTTCAATCAACGCAAACACAAATTTTTGAAATTTCGGTAGCATAGGCTGACTAGCATATATCATAATTAGATGGGACAAGCTCTTTTGTTGTTTTTGCGCAACAACCACATGTGTCTGAAAAATTTACTATCACCTTTACACATTAAGTTGGGTCTAACAAAATAGTATGTGAAAGCCTTATCCAAAGATTGCAAATGTTTCAATTATCTCTGCAAGATTCTATCAGAAGCAAATTTGAGTCCAAACATTTGAAAAGTGATGTTTGATTTTAACTGTGATTTGAAAATAGTTTAGTTATCACTTGAGGAGGTCGTTACTAAGTTCTTAGGCACCAAAAAAGATCTATTTTGTTGTAGCCAACAAGGGGGAAAAGTTCAAATAAGGCTGTTTGATGAGTCATAAGATTCACTTTTTGAACAATCACTGCAACTTTTTGGCTAAAGTTTGGGTGACATCAGTGAGGTAGAAGGTGAGTACTTTCATCACAACATCAAAATCAAGAAAATAAAACACAGGGCTGTTGTAACACCAATATGAGAGAAGAGTACTGTCAGTCACTTCACGATTAATTGGAGAAAGAGCAATATTAGATGTTTTAAAGAAGAGAGAGAGTAAATATAGGATGAACATTAATGAAACAGATAAACTGCAGGGATGGATTCCTGACTGGCAATGGAGGAAACAAGATAACATGAACACGTGTCCGGTAATACATTGTTGCCATGGTGGATGGCACTGATGAATCCAAGTTCCCTGACCATGTACTGTGTTCCTTGTGTGTTCCAGGCTGTGTGACTGATGCAGCACACTGTAAGCAGCTGAATGGCCCAGTATTCATGTCAGGGACAAGCTGAAATGGTGTTTGTGTATGGCCAAGCAGATCAAAATGGTCAAGAGGCAACATGGATATGCCAAAATGAGTACCCTCACAGACACCAATCACATCACATAACATTTCAAGCCCTTTTTATGGATTTGTGTGACCCTGGGTCCTTTCAGACAGATGAATGTGCAGGGAGGAGGTAGATTGTGTGTACACCAGATGTCAAGGACCAGGTTCTTCAGGATATTCAGATGAACCCTAGAACATGCTCCATGGTGTATGCCAAAGTATGATTATGTGTAGCCTGTATAACATGTATGTGTGAATGTATGCATTGCATCCCATGGAGGCCACTTAGAACATCTATTGAGACGTGGATGTAATGTAGCTCTGGACTGTGTTCCGGCATGATTTGTTGTCATTGCACATGTCTTTTTGCAAACATATGTTCATAGAACTTTTTTTTCTCCATTTCCAGTCAGGAATTCGTCCCTGCAGTTTGTTAGTTTTATTAATGTTCACCCTGCATAAGCAAATGGACACACAGTTCCTATGTAATGAAGATGTGTTTTCATGCGTATAGAGTAATAAAATCTTTTACTCGACCAGAAATATTTTCATTATAGTTACAAGTATATTGCTGGTTTTATTGCTTATAATGAAATCTGATCGTGACAAAACTGCATGCATATGATAAGGGGGAGAGGGGGGAGGGCCACTGAGGTCAATCACGAATTTGGAGCCCAAAAGCAACAAAATTTGAATAGAACAGCTCACAACAGTAAGATTGGAAGAAGTTTTATCTTTGTCACTCATCATTTAAACTGTCAGTGGGTCAAAAGGAGTTCAATAAACCGGAGAGAAAAAAAAAATTAAATAAATAAATGCCCAACAACACAAAGTGACGCACAAAATAAAATTTTAAATGTAACATATCATAATTTACTTTTGATGATTGCCCAGAATTTATAAACAAATTTTAGTTACAACTAATAGCATGTCTAGTGTAAAAGACAAAAGTGTTTACTTTTGCTGTTAAATTTGCATGTATTCCACTTTTAACATGAGTGATGTCAAAGACCAATATGTTCATTGTTAATGCATTTACGCCACTTTGCTATTTAGTAGTGTGTAAATGGCCAGCATGCCACGAATCATGTGAGCATTGCCTCTACACTACCTTGCTCTATATAATTTCCATAAAAATCATCCCACTGCTCAGTGGGGTGTGGAACCAACAAAATAACTAAATAGCACAAATAATCCTATTTCATCGCACACAGTTTGATGCAAGTTATTCAACAATAGTTGTGGGTACAAAGGTACAAAAATTTTTCTTTTTATTCCAAAAAAGATGAAGGAACCAATAATTTAACATTTTGCTTCGTATTACTGCACAAGATGAAGCAGACCACTCAGACAAAAAGGTAGACAAATTAAAATTTAAGGATAAAAGGGATTCATAATGCAGTTTCTACATGGCAGTAACTCAACACTTTTTAGCCTTCACAAGTGGCACTATTAAATACCTCTGACTAGAAACATCAGTTACAGATACACACATATAAAATGAACCATATGTTTAAATAGAAACTTAACAGTTCATCTTTTATTTACATATTTTACAAAACAGATGATCTGGTTAACAACAATTTTTATACTTTTACAAACAAGTTGTAAACAAAACAGCAGATTATTTTACATATAATTTACAGGAATAAATAACTGTACATACAATCAACAGAGTATTATAAACAGTATAACTTGCTGAATAACCCATGCAAAAACGGGTAGGACTATGTACACATGTACATGACAGGAAATTGAATATTGCATATTGTACATTGCAGAAATTTGACACAAAATATGTTTAAGAGAATTTAACAAGTTCTCTCATATTGAATTAACACAACAACTTTCTTTTCCATTTATCAGGAAGTCACCACAATATTTTCAAATACCCATAAGACAACTAGGAAGGAGATACTAGTGGTGGTATAGTCAGACATTCATGGCATGCAGTTGAAGGAACTAGTAAAATTTTTCACCTTTGTATCAGCTATAATGTAGCACATAATGAACTTCAGTATTGTAAATTCTGTCATCATTCTTGCAGTACTTTCACTACATAGTTATGACTTGTTTTGCAAGCTTTGAACCTTGACTGATAGGAGTCAAAGTGTTGCACTAGCACATCAGCTGTCACGGATATTCTGTTTAAAATAATCATCTTACAATGGATTTACATGTACTATATCACAAACAAATACATTGACACCAGCTGAAACCATTTATCAAAATCCCCAACAGCATTGTCATGCCATCACCGTTTTATATATAATAGTCAGGGAAAGCTTTATGTAATATACGTTTCAGCAAAATAACACGTTATTGCTTTCACATATTCTATGTTGTTCATAATTGTCATTCAAAAGTCAATGGTATTGAAGAATATGGTAAAATTGGATTAGTTGTTTCCACTTCTAAGGCAGTAGCCATGGAATCACTTGCTGAATCAAACTCATTCATTGATTCCAGAACACAGCCCAAATTGTACCTGAAACAAAACCATACAGGAAGACTATGAGGCCTCCATTGTAAACCCCTTTTCTATGGAATTTTTGTGCAATGGGAAGTTGACTGAAGTACTTCACAAGTGAAATAAACAAAGTCTTTGAAAACATACAAAATAGCAGTAACAAAATGAAATGTATTATTATATCACCAACATAAAAAGCATAGAACATATGTGAATATAAACTTTTTGTGAAACTTTAGAACCACCTACTATTCATTTAAATACTACACCTTCTGGAAAAAAGAGCAATCAATTGTTCAAGACTTACTAAGAGAAAGAAGAAGAAGAGGAGGGAACCACTAGCAAGCATGGGAAACACCCACTAATAGGCAGTAAAGGTTCTCTCTGCTCCCCTCAGAGATGATACAGATAAGGGCCACAAATATGTTTCAAAAATGTTTAACTGTGCGAATTTTAAAATAATATTACAGAAATTACAGTATTATAATGTCATAGGCTAGTCTTCAAATTAGTTATTGTGGTGTATTTCTGAAAGAAAATAAAATGTCAGAATCAAAGACTCCTGAATTGCATCTTAATTACTATTCAATTGTTTATGTTATTGCCCTGAGGTTCAAAAACTTAAGAACCTGCCCCCCCCTTTCCATATGTATATTTATGGCTTTTCATCAGAGACTAGTAGCTGCTATATTTGTCTTGACTATAGATGATACAAACATAGCAATAAATATCTAACAAATTACAGTTCCCTAAAAAGCTACTAATTAAAATTTCATGGAAATTAATGAAGTATTTTAGCCCATTCACTGCAAACTAACTTAAAAAAACTTCTGGATGGTATTCACAACTTGGAAAAAGCTTACACACACAAGAATAATACAATACAAGGTCATACACATAGAAAAGATACAAAGCATTACATTCTTGAGACTACAGCTAAATGATCAATTCAGTTTGCAGGAGCACATCACTGCACTGCTGAAATACCAAAACAAATCATCATTTGCAATGTAAATGAGGTCAGATATAAGTATTGGGAGGGGGGGGGGGTAATAACACTGGTATACTTTCCTTCATTTCTTTCGGTGCTTTATGACGACATAATTTAGGGCAATTCTTCAAATCAAGTGAAAAAATGTGTAACATGAAACATTTATTTTGTGCTTTCAACAATGTCCTGCAAAAGCCTTTACCGAAAACTGGGTATACTAACTGGTGCTTCACAATGTATTCATTTCTCAATGAAATTTGTCACAAATAATACACATCGTGTTTTAGTCAAAAGGAGGAATAAGAAAATTGGAAGGAATCTAAATGCATACTTGAAAGAAATTATTTTAGTGAAAAACATTGTCCATAATTTGGGAACACACATTTGCCAGCAACCACTAGTAGGTTAGTATGCTTGAGGAGACTTAAGTCAATGCTGACTAGGTCACAAATAGTGTCACCATACCAAAACAATATCAACACCTGGTGCCAGTCTCTGGTACTTTTGTTTGACAGATATTCTGTGCCTGAAACACATCAACATAATTTTAAAAAATTAACAACAGGTGAAGAATTCATTTAAGAGAACAATTCAGCATCTGCCTAAGTCTCCTCAAATTCCTCATGGACACAGACCTCCCATTACATTCAAGAGGAACTTACTCCATTAACAAATTTATTATGAGAACTAGTTAATGTATCAAAGTCTTGTAGTAAAAGTCTGCAGATTTTTATTTCTTTATTTCTTTCTTTCTTTCCTTCTTTCTTTCGCATAATTTTATATCAGGTCAATCCAGTTTTTTTCCAATGAGCAGATTCCATTCCTCAATGGTCATTATGGAAAATCTGCAAAATACTCATCTGCGGTTGCCATAACTCCATCAGACTCTAAAAGACATTTGTGGCCAGAACAGGTTTACAAACAGAAATGGGTGCAAGTCAGAGGATGCTACATCTGGAGAACAGCAATCATGTTCCAACAATTCACACTAAAACTTCTATAGCCAAAGCACATTGTGAGCAAGTGTCCAAGCTATTTTTTCTTTAGCAAATTTGACTCCTATTCTCATATTTTCATGCAGCTGATGTGGAAGACTTGGGTACTATTCACCAATTACTGTACTGCCCTTTGCAAGGTAATTAATAAGAATTCAGTTTTCACCCCCCCCCCCCCCCCCCCCAAAAAAAAAAAAAAAAACTAACATTAGTTTTGCACAGGTATCAAAAATGTTAATCGTCTTGTTCTTGCTTTTTGACACACTGTACTACCAAAAACATTTCTTACTCACTGGTTTGTCTTCATTTTGTAAAGCCTAAGATCAATGACTGACAACAAGCTGTGCACTGCACTGAAAATGGGAGGGATTACTTTAAAGAGAGAACAATTCAAAATCCCCAAGCAACTGCCCAATACGGGGAACCCTACCACATTGTTCATAACTGCCCAACAAGGGGGGTAGTTGCATTAAAATCCTTAATGAGGAGGAAGGGTTGAGGGAGTAGCTGTACCAGGTTGATCAAGTCAGAGTTCTGTGTTTCCATAGGATAGTGATCAGCAGAAAAATGGATTTCTCTCAGAATAGCATGGGAATAGTTGTTGGATTTCAGGAAAGAGGCAGTAGTATCCAATAAAATTTTACTGATAATTACACTGGGGATAACCTGGGGGAACAAAATAGGCATTGTGAATCATGTTCAACAGTTTTCACTCACCACCACCTGGTTGTGATTGCCTGACTGCTGGAATCACCTTCATTCCCAATTATGAAGATTTGTCCAGTCCAGGATTAGGAACACAGGAAGAGTGGGCAGTTTGACAGCCCACAGACTGATGTTTCTTAACCTGCTGGCTGTTATAAGGCTGAGTGTGTCCATTGTTCCAAGAGGAGGGTTCCCCAGATGCGGGTGTGTCTACATAGGATGCCACAAAGGAACAACATTTCTCTAGCTGAAGATGAAAGATTGTAGTCTTCGTTGTTGGTAAGAGGGAGGGAGGGAGGGAAATTATTGTTTAATGTCCCGTTGACAATGAGGTCATTAGAGACAGATCACAAACTTGGATTAGGGAAGGCCGGAGAAGGAAAGTGGCAGTGCTATTTTGAAGAAGCCATTCCGGCTTTTGCCTTATGCAATTTTGGAAAATCACAGAAAACTTAAATCAATATGACCATATGTGGGTTTGAGCCAATCACTGGTAAAAGATGGTATGATAAAATGGCAAATTCCATTTCAGATCTAGGGTGTTTCTTCATGGCACTGCAAGGAGTTACTGCCGTCTGGATAATCAACAAGGTTTATTTCCGTGGTGGTGGTGATAATAACAGTAACTACAACAATAATAATTCATTCATTCATGCGATCATGCCCAGTGGACCACGCGCCACCACAGTTAGAGCTCTCCATCTGTCTCTGTCTTCTGCTGTCTTGTCTCCAGTTTTCTGTGATTCCCAGCTGCAACAAGTCTTCTCTCACTCCATCGATACACTTCTTTCTAGGTGTTCCCACTGATCTACTGCCTGACAGGATCCAGTCCACTGCAATTTTGGGCCACCTTGTTGCCTCCATTCTAATTCCATGTCCAGCTCATTGCAGTCGTTTAATTCTCATCACTCCAAAGATGTTAGGCTCCTTGTACAACTCTTCTAATTCTGTGTTATGGCGTCTTCTCCATTCTCCAGTAGTCTTATCTCAGACTGGTCCAAATATTTTTCTGAGGAAAATATTTGCTCCAGGTTTGAGAACCATAAAGTACTACTGGTATCATTAATGTCTTATACAACCGTAGCTTTAGTATACATTTTAATATAGGGTCTAGAGAGTGATAGCATGTTTCCCGCCTGGAGCCATGCTTTTGTCTCTGTTTCAGTTGATGTTACTTCAGCAAAAATTGATCCAAGATATTTGAACTCTTTCACATGTTTATACCTGGTGTGTTTCACAATTAAATCTACCACAGTATCTCCTTCCTGTTCATTCAAAGCCTCAAAATCATTTATCAGTGCTATCTTGAAAGTTCTTCCCCTGACAAGGAAGTGGTCTGATCCACATTCGTCACCACTTGCCGTCTTGACATTTTGTATCCACTTCTTTATTCTCATCTCTACAATTAGGTGGTCAATTTGGTTCACTGTCTTCCCATCTGGAGACACCCAGGTTCCTTTATATACTCTTTCTGTCAAAATCAGTACTACTTATAAACAAGCCTTTTGCAGTCACAGAGCTAACCAGCCTGGTGCTGTTATCACTGCTCGCATTATGTAAACTGTGCTTTCCGATGGTCCCCATGAAGGGTGCTTCTTTCCCTGTTTTCGTATTAAAGTCAACGATAATTTTGAAATGTTCACTTGGGACATTGTTTAAAACTGTTTCTAATTCCCCGTAGAAAAGATTTTTTTTGATGTCATCACTTTCTTTGGTTGGAGCACAACAATTTATATATGTGAGTTTGTGTTTTTCAGTTTCTATGGTTAGGGGTGAGGTCTAGGGTTGATTGATTTAAAATCTATGAGAGTGGTTTGCTTCTGAGGCTCACTGAATATGACACAGAATTCCATTTCTGTAGTTCTGGTTTCTGTCCACCTTGTCTCTTGCAGAGCCAGTAGATCTATTTGACACTTCTTTTTAGCACTGATGTACAAAAATCAATTAAAGGTCTCTTATTCTTGGCCTTCTCATTCCTGCTTGTAAATGGGACACGAGGTGTTTTGTCATGCTGCGTATGTCCAAATTTCCCACAGGTGTTTCATTGGAACATTGAGATGAGTTACGTTAAAAATGGAGATCTTAAAGATCTGCATATTGGGTGACACACAGGGCTTAATGTCACAGCTGTAACCCATTATCTACACCTTTCCTGGGAGTGTGGTCCCTCAGAAACTATAATAAATGCTGCCATGTCAACTCATCCTATCTATGGACTACTACTATATAGGGTTAATGAATTGAAACCATCAACCCTCACTGTTCCAGGTTGGCATGTAGGTCTTCACGTGACTGTAACATCATAGAAAGTACTGTTGAAAGATATTGCCCTGACATTTGTTTAAACTTCTATGGGGAGTAGAAGAAGTACACACAAGTAATCCTCAAAGCTGAGTGGAGTCCACACTCATGATGAGGAATGAGCCACTCCACGCCTTTTGCAGTTCTGCCATCTCTTCAAACTACTGATCTTTCCCAATAAGAATTGAAGTTTCCTCAATAGAAATGTCTCACCATCCATCCATAGTTTGTACTAACTACATACTACAGCAAATAGGGTTCTCCACACTGACACCGCTGCCTTGCTTCATATAGCATAGCCATAGTTGGGAACATCGTAGGGCTGTGCTGGTCAGTCTCACAGTAAGAGTTCTGACCTTGAAGCGATTGGGGTAGGGGGGGGGGGGGGGGGAATCTCACAACTGCTGGTCTGTGTAGCTGAGTGTCTTCAAGGGCGACTGTCCAGCCTTTTGTCACCCACAGGCCACTCTCTCCATGGGCACAACCTGACATAGTGAGTGTTGCTCAGAGTCTTACTACCCCAAAGAGGTGTGGTGAAGGGGGGGGGGGGGGGGGCCACATACTCTTTATCATTTGAAGAGAGTATGCAGTTGAGTCACCAGCAATGATATCCCTGTGTTCTCAAGAGGGTGGTTTGGGTTGGGGGGGGGGGGTGGTACTACAATGCTACAACTTTGCAGGTATATGGCAATCCAGTAACGTAGGAATGGCTACATGTTGGGTTTTGGGTCTGGCAGGTAATCTGCTTGAAGTGTTAGAATGGTTTGCACCCTAACAGGTGTTTAAATACTGTGCTGAGTACCCCTTCCCTGCTCAATTTGCACTTTGAAGAAATTTGGAAATGGTTGGAGGTAATACATGGACAAGGACCAAAAGATGTTAACAAATGTAGGAAATAATGTAAGGGTTTACAAGAATAACTCAAGATGAGACCAAAGTGAGAGCCAGGTCATCATCAGGAGAACAGACAAAGACAGAGTGACTGAAGAAATTTAATTGAAGGTGGTGGGAATTACAATACAGAAAAGTGCAATGGACTGGGACCTGTTCCTTGCCATATGTGTAACCATAGAAGATTCGTGGATCCCTCGGGGTATAAATAGTGCAACATTTAAGTATTTTAATCAATCAATGCTGTAGCTACTCGACATTGTGCCACAATCACAGGTCTTTGTCCCTAACAGCACTACACTATAATATGCTATGTCCTGGACGTAGTTCTAATAACTCTCTCACCGTAACCCTCAGAAAAAGTTTTCATAACATGAGGAGAAAGCCCGACAAGTGCCCCATAATTACACACACCACCACCACCACCACGTCAAAATTTGAATTTTTAGGTGAAATATCAACCTTCTGAAATTAAAACAGGTGCGAGGCAGGGGTATGAACTGCCTCCATTATTATTCAATTAAGTTTACAAGGACGTAGTATAAGAATGGAGAAAAACAACACAAGAAGAGGGAATAAGTAAAGTGAAACACAGAAGAAGGGAAGGGAACCTTGAAACTAAGTGCTTAGCTTTTGCTGATATTTGGCAATCTTAGTAGAGACCCTATAAGATGCAACAAAGCACAGACCCATTCCCTGTGAGGTAGCACTAAAAGCTATATATACACTAGTGGAAATGGAAAAAAGAACACATTGACACCGGTGTGTCAGACCCACCATACTTGCTGCGGACACTGCGAGAGGGCTGTACAAGCAATGATCACACGCACGGCACAGCGGACACACCAGGAACCGCGGTGTTGGCCGTCGAATGGCGCTAGCTGCGCAGCATTTGTGCACCGCTGCCGTCAGTGTCAGCCAGTTTGCCGTGGCATACGGAGCTCCATCGCAGTCTTTAACACTGGTAGCATGGCACGACAGCGTGGATGTGAACCGTATGTGCAGTTGACGGACTTTGAGTGAGGGCGTATAGTGGGCATGCGGGAGGCCGGGTGGACGTACCGCCGAATTGCTCAACACGTGGGGCGTGAGGTCTCCACAGTACATCGATGTTGTCGCCAGTGGTCGGCGGAAGGTGCACGTGCCCGTCGACCTGGGACCGGACCGCAGCGACGCACGGATGCACGCCAAGACCGTAGGATCCTATGCAGTGCCGTAGGGGACCGCACCGCCACTTCCCAGCAAATTAGGGACACTGTTGCTCCTGGGGTATCGGCGAGGACCATTCGCAACCGTCTCCATGAAGCTGGGCTACGGTCCCGCACACCGTTAGGCCGTCTTCCGCTCACGCCCCAACATCGTGCAGCCCGTCTCCAGTGGTGTCGTGACAGGCATGAATGGAGGGACGAATGGAGACGTGTCGTTTTCAGCAATGAGAGTTGCTTCTGCCTTGGTGCCAATGATGGTCGTATGCGTGTTTGGCGCCGTGCAGGTGAGCGCCGCAATCAGGACTGCATACGACCGAGACACACAGGGCCAACACCCGGCATCATGGTGTGGGGAGCGATCTCCTACACTGGCCGTACACCTCTGGTGATCGTCGAGGGGACACTGAATAGTGCCGTCATCGAACCCATCGTTCTACCATTCCTAGACCGGCAAGGGAACTTGCTGTTCCAACAGGACAATGCACGTCCGCATGTATCCCGTGCCACCCAATGTGCTCTAGAAGGTGTAAGTCAACTACCCTGGCCAGCAAGATCTCCGGATCTGTCCCCCACTGAGCATGTTTGGGACTGGATGAAGCGTCGTCTCACGCGGTCTGCACGTCCAGCACGAACGCTGGTCCAACTGAGGCGCCAGGTGGAAATGGCATGGCAAGCCGTTCCACAGGACTACATCCAGCATCTCTACGATCGTGTCCATGGGAGAATAGCAGCCTGCATTGCTGCGAAAGGTGGATATACACTGTACTAGTGCCGACATTGTGCATGCTCTGTTGCCTGTGTGTATGTGCCTGTGGTTCTGTCAGTGTGATCATGTGATGTATCTGACCCCAGGAATGTGTCAATAAAGTTTCCCCTTCCTGGGACAATGAATTCACGGTGTTCTTATTTCAATTTCCAGGAGTGTATATATATGATCAACATTAAAGGTGAACCAAAATGTATAGAATCAAAACACGGAAAAATAGAATCAAAATATGGAAAAATAGAGTCCCACAATTTACATACTTGGGATGTAAATGCCATTCCACATCACAAAGAATATGTACCAGGAACATCCTCATCTATTAACAAAAACTGACACATTATAATACGACGATCAAAACCAGGTGTCTTTCCACCTCAGAATATCTGACCATAGACACAACAAAACAGTTAAATAGCTTCAAAAAAAAGGAAGAAGAAAAATTTTGGGCTCAAAGTATGAAAATGTGTTTGGAAACTGAGAAGCAACAAGAAGATGAACAAAACTTCGAAAACCCAAATTTCATGGTTTGTAGAAGTTAAGAAAGAGCTTTAGGAGATCAAAATAACAAAGATTTAGAAAACAGACATGAATTTAGGGAAAAGCTACAACAGGTTTTTGAGAAAAAAAATACAAAAGAAAGAGGGACAAGGACAAAAGAAATATGGTAAAATGGATAGCAAGAATTAAGAAAGCATGACAAAAAAGAGGAAAAGAATGTGCTGACATAAATCAGCTGTTTGACATGGTCCTAAGTTGGTCAAATTCTAACAACAATAAAAAGAGAAATAATTAATTAATTCTGATCAGTTACACCAGGACAATGACATATCAGACGGTGCTTGTTCAGTCAACACAACTGCATTACAAACTCAGAGGTGTTCTTAGAATTTTGTTGTGGTTGCCTTCAGTTCCATAAGAGGAGGAAAACAATTACATTATGTATACCAGTTATTTGACAAGCTTTAAACCAATGGGTACAACTACATTCACATCATGAAAAGAGCACAGCTAATGAAGGCCCAAAGAGCTGAAAATTCTGTCATTGCTTTTATAGCAGCTAAAACAGAAAAAGACAGATCAATTACAAAGTCAAAGATAACAGCAGTTTCAATTTATATGAAAAATGACCCACTTGCAATCAAAAAGTTTAACAACAGTAAACTCCAATATGTTTGATGCAGTATAAACATTGTTAGCCACGAATCTATGGGGACCTTATCTCTCATAATCTTGCATCAGCATATTCACATATCTTCATTGCAGTAAAAGTGGGTATAATTCTAATCCACTGAATGGCTCAATTTATTATTCATTTCAGAGAAAATAAGAGATTTGCATATACTATTTGTGTAATAAGACCTTGATATGAACCTCTCCTCAGCCATTTTTTTTTATGACAGTACTAGTTGCTGTAAAATACATGCAATTTACAGAACACATATTCATTAAAATACTTAGCAATAAGTAAAACTTGGACCCATGAAAGTATGAGTGCTGTGAGCTGATCACTAAACTAATTGTTAAATACAGGACCCGTATAGTGGCCATCATTTCAGTAGCATATCAGACAATAAAATTTATAATGAAGTTATGTGAAGAATTAATTTCAGTATCACAACAACAAACTCTGTAGTCACTTTAGTGAGAACAATGTTTATTGTTGAAACTGATCCCAACTACAAGAGATTGTTGGTTTCATGTTCACCTTGAGGATTTCTTTTGCAACATTCATTATGTAAACTTATTGTTTATGTCATACACGTATAGACAGACAGACAGACATCCACACAGAGTAATTTCTTATGTGATGCAAAACTGACCCTAGGATCTAACAGTATGAACTGATGTTAAAAAATTGTGATAGTTTAGCATAATGGAAAGTAATATCTGGACAACCTCCACTCATTCCAGGTCTGCCTGCCCACCTGTAGCATCACATTTATATTCCCAGATGTAGTTATGGGGGTGTTGCAAATCAAAAAGCTCATTCATCATTATATACTTTAGACATTCGTGTCAGTATTTTGACTTCCTTTTCACATGCTTTGGTCTCTTCTTTACACCTTTTCGAGCTCACTTTTTCGGTCATTTGCATGGTTTTCTCGCACAGTTCGCTTTCTTAATTTGAGAATTTATATCAATTGTAGATCAAGGAATCTCTCTGTGGAAGTTCGCATTTTGTATCAGTGCAGTGTTGTTTTCTTTTCACTTGTCTTCCTCTGTTTTGGGTGTACAGTCAATGACAGCATTCTAAAGAAAATATGTTTTAAGTGTTATCTAATTGTAATGTTTACAGTATACCAACTGATGATGCTTTTTTAATAAACTAAATTAATTAGAGGGGGGAGGGAGGGGAGGGGAGGGAGGGGAGGGGAGGGAGGGAGGGAGGGAGGGGAGGGAGGGAGGGAGGGGAGGGAGGGAGGGTGGGTGGGTGCTTTTCAGTTTGTAGTTTGCTTATGTCAGCAAAACATAAATAACAGCAACAGCTGCTGAAGAGGAGAGTCATCCTAATTTTGTACCCTGCTCTTAATTTATGGTATTGGGTTGCAGATGTTGCGCATCCAATTGTTATTTGTAACTACACTTTAGTCCTTTAGCATTAGTTACAAAACTGGGAATAAAACTCGTTTCCTTGTTCTTTCAGCGTATCAGCCATCCACCAACTCAGTGTCACACCTCTAATGCGCAAGCTGAGCTCACCGAGTCAAGAAACAGATTAATACTTCATCATTTTGATTAAATATTCTGAAGGATTCTCATTTAAAGTGTGACCCCAAGTTAGTGAAGTTAAGATTTGAGCCCAGGAAGGTTGTTCAACATGAAGGTATAACAGATCTCATCCTTTTTGTTGCCAATTATTTGTTTTCGCCATCACTACGTCGGTGAGAGAAGACTGAATGTAGCACCTCACTAGCTCAGTGATAACACTGTCACTTTGTGAAGCGAAGGCTAAGTTAGCAACTGGTTCCATTCTCACAGTCTCACTGAAGACCAAGTACACTCCACCAGCTTTTTACCTAATCTCTGACCAGGCTACAAGCCCCTAGACAGAAAATCAGGAGGCAAATTTTTAGTAAACGTCTCCATCATAAGACTTCTTGCAACTTCTATTTAGTACTGCTAGAACTGAAGGTGAAAAATTTATGAAATTGCAGAATTTTACACTTATCAGTACCTGTCACTTTTCTGCTTCTGCTGATATAGTTTTCAATTTTTGTGAATACATAATTTGAGTGATTAATGGGAGGCACTGAGTAATTTGTCAACCAGATTTCCTTATGTGCCTACTCCCAATGCCAACCGGATTTCCATACTTTTGTAGTAGTCCTAAAATTCTACTGGGGTATGACACAAGATTACCTGTAGGTTTAGATCTTTCGGGGGTTTAAAGCACACAGATTTCACTAATTCATGAAGTTGCGGGCATGCTGCTCATACAGATACTTTTATTAAAACAAAAATGTACCTCCATCATAAGATTATAATGGTAAGCTGTAATTCATTTGCTACAGCATCTTTTGTTAGCTTATTGAACATAGCAGATAAGCTCAAGAAATCAACAATATACCATTTCACATTACCTACAAGAGACTGACAATGCTCACGTAGGTTTTCAATCCCTAGCTTGCAGTCCATTTTTGTCCAGAAATGAATTTTCTTGATGGCTGTTTCTCTTAGATTGCACCTGCGAAGTGTCTCAATTGTTGGCAACAAATGCCAGCTGCAATGGACACATCCTGTGAAACAATTCATAGTATGCACCACACTGTGCCACTGGATGGATAGCATTATCTTTGTGGATGGACACTGGCTTTTGCTTGAGGGAGACTGTTTTGTTAGAGCATAGCCATTAATTTCCATTTTATGACATTAGTACAGAGGCATCATATCTTATCACCAGTAACAATATTGGTTAGGAGTTCTCAATAAGCTAACTGATGACATGCAAGCAAACGTGAAGAGATGGCCAACTAAACATTTTGTTGCTCTGAATTAAGAGCAAGCAACAGCCAAACACCCACTGAATGTAAATGTCACACAAAAGTTAAAATAGTTGCAATTCATCAAATCTGCCAGTTATCAGCTATTCCAATTGGACAAAAACTTTTAAATGTTCTTCTTTAAAGCATGTCAGTCTTCCTGAATGAGAAGACTCATTCACATCTAAACATTGCTCCTTGATATGAGAACACCATCTGCTAATGTGATTTTTGTGATGACAGTAGTCCTACATCTCACATAAAAAATAAAAACTGACAGCTACACTAACAGAAACCAGTGAGTCAACAAACCAAACAAATATGCAATGGGCTTATGCCCCCACAATTCATTTTTCACTATGACTGCAAGTTACAGACTTCACTACTCCTCAAGTTGTAAGCCGCATCAAGCAATGATCACACCCTCTTGTTGCTCATACATTAGGGATGGGAATTTGTCTTTCTTGAGAGCCAATATCACCAAAGATTTGAAAATCTCAAAACATATCAATTGTGTTCAACTGTGTTGTCCTCTCTTGATCAGGTATGTAAATCAAATCAATGTATTACTAGTATAAAAAATACCCCCATCAAGGGATGCAGGTATCTGATTAATCCACAAAGCTACTATCTGCAGCTGTCATAGTCTGAAATATGGTTTTTAAACCTGCAAAATGAACAGTAACAAGCAACAATAACTTGTCTCAATCTTTAAACAGCTGTATTTTCGGTTGATTTGCTGGAACATCCATTCTAAGTTAATAAGAAAACAGTAGTTTATTTATAAAAAGAAATATCCTAGAGCTAAATTCAGTGTCGCTGTATTCAGAAACAAAGGCACTAATTGTTTTTCACTGAATTGCCCTTCCGTGAAATTATCCTATGATTTGTCTTTGCTCCGTACTTGGCATTCAAAAGCATACATGCTTATGTGTGTGTAATGTCGTGATGCAGGTGACATCAGTAATCCCTTCCCTTTCCTTTATTTTCCTTCCCCCTCTGCCCACCTTCAGTTTACTTATAACACAAATTCTTAGCTTCATAAAAAGCAAAGGTGGACAAAACTGTTTTTATACCATGGCCATTAAGACCAAATAAAATAAATAATATAAGATCATAGTTTGTTGAGTTATTAATGAACCCCACAAAATTTTTCTGTATCATAAGTGTTATTTAGTTCACTGATTACTCTCTTATTTTTAACTTTACACCTAGCACATTTAGACATGTGGCCCAAACACATTCACAAGTTCCATCCACAAAGTAAAGAGGTGAATCAGTGCTTCAAATATTGACATACTGAAGGTAAACATGTGCGGGTGCAAAACCAACCAGGTTTCGATTTGAAATAATGTTATATGAAGTACCGTACAATCACAAATACCCTACCATCACCATATAGTGACAGATCCTTTAAAACTACAAATAATATAAATTAAATTTCAGAATTTAGCTGCAATAGGCTTGATTTCACAACCATAACATTAGCATTTCAAATGGCAGCAACAATTACATGCACAGTTTACTTATATTTCAGTCCTCACCATACATCACACTATTCACCTTCATAAAATTTTAATTTTATATGTATATATTTTCACTTAACTTGCTGCTGTGATACTAAGATTTCTTGTAGTTTTAAGTACATGTGCTATATACAAAGAAATTGTTCCCTTGGCACCGAATTATTCAAATAGTTTTATCTGCCTCAATTTGTTTTGTGAGTCGACACATTTTAGTACATTGTATTGTTCGGCTAAATTTTGGTGCGAAAGATACAGTATTATTCTTGCAGCTACACATGTTTGACAGATATAAATTAAGAAATAATCAAACTCCATCAGATTTCAGAGGGTGCAAATCTATTTGACAGTTCTGCCAATTAGGCAATACTGATTACTGATAGCATCAGTCACATGATTACTTGATGATATCAGAGTATTTGATAATCTTTGCTGGCCTCTTTGAAGATGAAATACCTAAATGTATATACCAGTATTTCAGGAACTACTTTATTCGAACTTGAGGATATCAATATCTTCTGACATGACAATCATAACAGAGGAGAGGATGCTCTCATGGAGTGATATGTGGCTCCTGTTTACTGAGATGTAGGGATCAAAGCACTGTTACGAACTGTTGAGGAAAGTGCACTGGTCACTGACATCACCATAAATGCTGACAGTATTTTCACCATAGTTACTAGGAATTTTAGAGTACCAGATACGACAAAAACAAATTTGGGTCTATCCATCAAACAACAATGACAATTGCTGCACCAGACTGACAACAATCAAGATTATTTCTATGATGTAGAAAGGTAAGTTGTTATGAATAAGGAAAGCTTCCATTACACAACAAAGTCCTAAGAAAGTGACCAAATGACATGTTAAGACAACAGGATCAAAGCTCATACTTCTAAAGGTATGAAGCACAAAATTAGCAGAACAGCATGTTTTGCCTGATACAATTTAACCTCCGTTATCAATTTTGGAATCAAGCATGCAGAAATTTAGATTTAAAATCCTATCCATTCAGATGTTCAAGAGACTACAAATAATGAAAAGAAGGTAAAAATCAGAGAATATTTTACATTATATATATATATATATATATATATATATATATATATATATATATATATATATAAAATAGAAAGAAACTTCCACATGGGAAAAATATATTAAAAACAAAGATTCCAAGACTTACCAAGCGGGAAAGCGCTGGTAGATAGGCACAATGAATAAAACACACACACACACACACACACACACACACACACACACACACACACACACACACACACAGAGACAGAATTTGAGCTTTCGCAATCGGCGGCTGCTTCATCAGGAAAGAGGGAAGGAAAATATTGTGTGTGTGTGTGTGAAAACTTCAACACCATTAAGAATAGCTATGACCGACAAACTTTATGTCATGGATTACATACATAACACTACACAAGTAATAAGGATTACAAAACTATACGTGATATCTGTTTAAATAATCCAATATGGTATAAAGCCACCATGTGCTGCAATCAGATCTTCTAAGTGCCATGTCACAGATTTTGAAAGTGTACACACACATCCTTGATCCACATTGTTTTTATGCAAGCCCACAAAACATCAACAGTTATTGCTGGAGGCTAGTGAGAAATAAACTGCTGACTTATTATATCCTATATAGCTACAAAAGAAAATATGTGAGGTCAGTTTGCAAGCAAGGGACTAGTGTATGGTGACAAATACTTTCAGTGCTACAGGAGCAACTAGATAAAACAGCAAGTTGCAGTGTACCATTCTCCTGGATGAAACAGCAGTAGCAAGTTACTTTGACTGTGGTAATTACTAATTTCATGACTAAAGTAATGATAATGCTCAGTCCTAGTCACATTACACTGAAAGTCTGCATCCTATTTCATTGTTTTTTGTTTATTTACTACTACTTTGCCTGTGGACTCTAGCTGATAATTTTCAGCTGGGTGTAATGGGTGCATTATACAATTTTATATACACATCAAATGTACAGTAAAAGGAAACAAGATTTATTTTACAGGCACATGCCAAGTTATTACATATTTTCTATTACAATGTAACAGCTAATATTCAATTTGACATTTAATGCTCACTGGTCCTGTATTTATATTTCTCTGTGTACTTCCTTAATTGATTTTGGTAGCTTATTAAATAATCTTTTGCCTGCTTTATCGGGAGCACTCATTGTCAATTTCAGATTTCGCTGTGTTGTGTAGTAATTCTCCTTTCCTTTTGTTGCGTGGTTACGTATGTATTTATTTAGGAGGTGATTATCACTTCCTCTCACTGCTATAATGTTCTGATGTATATGCAGTGACTACAGTGTCACAATTTTATGGTGTACAACAGCTTGTCAACAAGTTTGTTGGGGTAGTATTTTGGCTATACATCTTATTGCTCTTTTCTGAATTTGAATATTGTATTTAAGCAGCTATCTTCTGCACTTCACCATATTTGAACTGAGTAGGACAGATAAAGGAACACAAATTCATGGTAGTTTGTCTTGAATACTTTATAATTCACAACTTTTGCCATTTTGTGCGCGAGGCAAAATCTGCTGCAGCAGTTATCACTGGACATTGTTATCATATTAGCTAGTTACAAATATAATAATTACCAGAGCACACAAAATTAATATTGCTCATTTACCCTTGAAGACAAAGTGGAAAATGTTGTATATGCAGACACAAGATAAATTTATAAACATCCAGCTTTTTTTCATTTTCAGAAGTATGTAAAATACTGGAAGATTAAAAAACAACAAGATTTTAATTACATATTATAATTTTTGATGTGACATATTCTAATGATTCAAATCTAGAATTAAACATCTACGGGGACAGATCAGTTATACAAGTGCTAGTATACTGATTACTAAGTGTGCTACATAAAAGCACTAGTATCAAGAATAAAGAGACGTTTGTGTTTAGCAGTTTGCAAAAGGTGAATATGTAATCACAGTTCTACTGTAATACCAAAATGATAACAGAATTTTTAAATACCTAAACAAATTTAAAGCATTGGCTATCTTTGTAAATGGAAGAGTATCAAATTAACAACATACATGTTGAAGTGTGGGAGTCATTCATGGATAGCTGTAAAAAAAACTGGCTAAACGATACTCTTCTCCAACTGCTCGATCAGTTGAAAGGGACTGGAACACAATTCTATTTCTGCAATTTCTGTATTTTGCCATTTAAAAATGCTTGTGCATCCATGTCCGTCCATTCACATATGTGCATGCATGCACACCTCTTCTCTCAGCTGATCTATCTATACCACTTACAAAGGAATAATGCAAAGTGCTTTGTGGAATATAGATAATTTAAGGAGCAATAATAAAAACTCACTGAACAGCTTGAGGTCTGGAGTTGTTGACAGTTCATAAACAAGACAGAACTTTTCTAGCTTTTAAATGAATCCTTATTCACAAGTAGGTAACTCTGAGGAAGGCCTCATCCAGAAGCTAATAAACTATAAAGGTTACCAGTCAATATTCACTCAAATTTCACTTGCTAGCTAGAACAGTTTTGACTTTTGGAGATTTACAATTGCCCACATAATGCTTTTTGGCCAATGGCTATGCGAAAACCTTATTTGAGTGAACATCTCCTCAAGGATCCTTCTATGGAATATGTCCGATACAGCCACCAGCCAAGAAGTATTACGGGTTATTGAAAATGACTTAATAGACAACATTGGTATACACACTAAGTGATAACCTAGAAGTCAATGTAATGATCCAACAGAAGCTCTCTGCCAACAACATGGCAAATACACTAAAAAGCACCACTAAGCAATTATTCATACAGGACAAGAAGATATTGGTAGATGTGATGCAAGTGTACAGACAAACAAATGATTACAATTTCACAAAAATTGAATGATTTATTGTAGAGAATGAGATTCACAAACTGAGCATGTCAATAATACACTCCTGGAAATGGAAAAAAGAACACATTGATACCGGTGTGTCAGACCCACCATACTTGCTCCGGACATTGCGAGAGGGCTGTACAAGCAATGATCACACGCACGGCACAGCGGACACACCAGGAACCGCGGAGTTGGCCGTCGAATGGCGCTAGCTGCGCAGCATTTGTGCACCGCCGCCGTCAGTGTCAGCCAGTTTGCCGTGGCATACGGAGCTCCATCGCAGTCTTTAACACTGGTAGCATGCCGCGACAGCGTGGACGTGAACCGTATGTGCAGTTGACGGACTTTGAGCGAGGGCGTATAGTGGGCACGCGGGAGGCCGGGTGGATGTACCGCCGAATTGCTCAACACGTGGGGCGTGAGGTCTCCACAGTACATCGATGTTGTCGCCAGTGGTCGGCGGAAGGTGCACGTGCCCGTCGACCTGGGACCGGACCGCAGCGACGCACGGATGCACGCCAAGACCGTAGGATCCTACGCAGTGCCGTAGGGGACCGCACCACCACTTCCCAGCAAATTAGGGACACTGTTGCTCCTGGGGTATCGGCGAGGACCATTCGCAACCGTCTCCATGAAGCTGGGCTACGGTCCCGCACACCGTTAGGCTGTCTTCCGCTCACGCCCCAACATCGTGCAGCCCGCCTCTAGTGGTGTCGCGACAGGGGTGAATGGAGGGACGAATGGAGACGTGTCGTCTTCAGCGATGAGAGTCGCTTCTGCCTTGGTGCCAATGATGGTCGTATGCGTGTTTGGCGCCGTGCAGGTGAGCGCCACAATCAGGATTGCATACGACCGAGGCACACAGGGCCAACACCCGGCATCATGGTGTGGGGAGCGATCTCCTACACTGGCTGTACACCTCTGGTGATCGTCGAGGGTACACTGAATAGTGCACGGTACATCCAAACCGTCATCGAACCCATCGTTCTACCATTCCTAGACCGGCCAGGGAACTTGCTGTTCCAACAGGACAGTGCACGTCCGCATGTATCCCGTGCCACCCAACGTGCTCTAGAAGGTGTAAGTCAACTACCCTGGCCAGCAAGATCTCTGGATCTGTCCCCCATTGAGCATGTTTGGGACTGGATGAAGCGTCGTCTCACACGGTCTGCACGTCCAGCACGAATTCTGGTCCAACTGAGGCGCCAGGTGGAAATGGCATGGCAAGCCGTTCCACAGGACTACATCCAGCATCTCTATGATCGTGTCCATGGGAGAATAGCAGCCTGCATTGCTGCGAAAGGTGGATATACACTGTACTAGTGCCGACATTGTGCATGCTCTGTTGCCTGTGTCTATGTGCCTGTGGTTCTGTCAGTGTGATCATGTGATGTATCTGACCCTAGGAATGTGTCAATAAAGTTTCCCCTTCCTGGGACAATGAATTCACGGTGTTCTTATTTCAATTTCCAGGAGTGTACATTGGTCCACTTCTGGTCCTTACACAAGCAGTTATTCAGCTTGGCATTGACTGACAGAGGTGTTGGACTTCCTCCCAAGGGATATTGTGTCAAATTCTGTCTAATTGGTACGTTAGACCATCAAGATCCTGAGATTGTTGGAGGGCCCTTCCTGTAATGCTCCAAATTTTCTCAATTGCAGAGAGATTTGGCGACCTTGCTGCTCAAGGTAAGGTATGCAAGCACAAAGATTAACAGTTTAAACTCTCGCCGTGAGTGGGCAGGCATTATCTTGCTGAAACTTAAGCTGAGGATGCCTTACCACAAAGAAAAATAAAACAGGGCGTAGAATGTCATTGATGTACCACCGTGCTGTAAGGGTCCCACGGATGACAACTAAACAGGTCCTGCTAGAAAAAGATATGGCACTCCAGGCCATTTCTCCTTACTGTTAAGCCTTTTGGTGGGTAACAGTCAAGTTGGTATCCCACCAACGTCTGGGACATCTCCAGACACACCTTTACTGGTCATCAAGCCTCAATTTGAAGTGAGACTCATCACTGAAGATAATTTTATTCCATTCACTGTGATATTAGGCTGAAGACTTGTCTGCTGATGCCCCAGAGAGGTGGGCTATAAAACTAAATGTCACCCTACAACCTGGAGAGATAGTGTTTTAAGCCATTCCTTTTTATAGTAAGACCTCTGGTTGTCATCTGCGGCAATATTACAGCACAGCAGTACGTCAGTGATATTCTATGTCCTGTTTTGTTGACCTTATGTCTATCCATCCAAGGCTTCCATTTCAGCAACATAATGCCTGGCCACACAATGCTAGAGTTTCTACTGCTTGTCTTCATGCTCGTCAAACTGTAACTTAATCGTCAAAGTCACCAGATCTCTCTTCAATAGAGAACTTTTGAAACATTATGGGCAATGGCCTCCAACTATTTCAGGATTCTGGCAATCTAACACGAAAAGTTTGGCACAATATCCCTCAGGAGGACATCCAACAACTATCAATTATTGCCAAGCCAACTGCTTGCTTAAGGGCAACAGGTGGATCAACACATTACTGACTTGCTCAGTTTGTGAAGCTCTGTGTCTTGAACAAATCATCCAATTTTTCTCAAATTGTAATCATTTGTTTATCTGTACATGTACATCACATCTTCCGATTTCCATCCTATTCACATAATTTCTTTGTGGTGTCTCCTTTTCTTTTTTTTCAGTGAGATGTTACATTTACTCAAGAAATTATTTAAACAAGACTGAAGTCGTTATATCACTCACTGTGCCCCAGTCAGTCTGCTTAGTATCCTGGTAGTGAGCACATGTAAGAACATAGCTTGCAGCACCTGACGATGATGTCTATGATGGTTTTCAAATTATTGTGAACAAAAATGGAACCATCAATTCAGCTGAAAACAATCACACTAAGAAAACCTCGGAAACTGCACATCATCACTGTTGCTGAATACCATGTCAATTCGGTTTCTACTTTTATCAATTCTATTTCTATTTTTATCAGATTTCTTTCTTTTTCAAAACAAATTTAAAATGAAATTTTAATTGGAAGTCACAGCTCATCTTTTACTTATTTCTTTATTTAACACTCACTATGGACCAAAAACTGATGACAGGGACTATGAAATGTTAGACTGAGCCAAACGTCTATACAGAAAACAATATGGAACATACCATGTCTGGTACGATGATGGATCAATTCTGGCAGCATCTCTCAGTGTTTTCTCTGCTAATCTCTGATTTCCCAAATAATGATAAACTAGTCCCTGTATATAAACAAACAATGACACATAATAAAATAGTGTTGAAATCTCACTAAAATTTTAAGAAGAAATTGTTACAGTTTTGATTCACAATCCAGCATACTGTTACTGACAATTAATACAGGTGCAAGTAAATTTGCAGTGTTAACAATGTGAAAAAAAAATGCTTTACAAATTATGCTCTTTCTCCTATTGATAATGTATTTGAAAACCTAACCTGCAGCAGAACACAATTTAATTAGTAACATAAATCCCAAAAGCTGAACGCTTATAGTCAGAAATTTATAATCTGGCAATCTTGTGGAAGTTGTTTATGACTTGTGGCAGTACTCTTTACAGTAAAACATAGAATGTTCAACTCCATTTCTTTCAATGTTGAATGACAGCATACAATGACACTTTTCCTACAATATCAAAGTAATTAAGTGACAATAATAATAAAAATATATTTAAAATCTAAATCCATACAGAAAATGTCACAGGTTTTGGTTCTCCCCTGTAGAGAAGTACAGAGAGATGCAACAACAAATGATTAAAAACTGAAATCGTCAAGGTTTACATCAAAAGATAGTAAGCGTTGCTGGTCTTTTATTTTGCCATGACCTCAGGCCTTTGGTAAAATAATTTGATTTGGAAACAATGCATACATCCAACATATTGAGAAATATTAGTTCCACTTAACATTTTATACTTTTTCACAGAAATTTTTTTACAAACTTGCATATTTTCTTTGTGCTACATACAACCTTACCTACATCATAAATTTTGTCGTCAGCTTTAAATTCAACAATTACATTGTCATCAACATGTGACTCATAGTTGAGTTTATCAGTTATTAACAGTTCACACACTGAGCAGGACATTAACTCTGAATCATAAGAATCTTGCAGCTGGGTCTCTGACTCGTTTTGGTCATTTCTACCTTAACTACACTTAAACAATTAAGCTTCTTGGCTTTTTCACACCTTTATGCTTGTTAATTATTCCCATCTCTCCTAATTTCCCTGGCGTGCCAGTTGCAATTCTGGATCTTCCTTTCAACCTTCTTTAATTTTAGTATTGGGCATTCTTTAATACTTTCAGGATTTATGTGAGTAACTTGTCTGCAATTTTAAGCAGATATTTCCATTAGCTTTACTGTCAATTCCAAATGCATCAACTCAGTTTCACAATACTGAACCCAGTGACTTGCTGATTGAGGCCCATCAGCTGTGCTTCCTGAAAGAGGTACATCACAGCCACTATTTGGTGAAAGCCTGTGTGGCGAAGTGCTTAGTAAAAAAATAATCTGATTTTTTTTTAATGCAGCTACAATAATGACAGGAGAATTGCCCTTCGACAGGCAATGCCAATAAAGGAAGCCACATGAAAAATTGAAACTGTTTTTCTGGGTGTATCATTGTTCAAGTAACTGTTGAAGCATTGTAGAAAGTTAGAAATGGTTTCAGAATCACATAATCCGGAGGCTGAAGTTCATTTACGCAGTGACATTGGACGGCCATTACAGTCAACCCGCTCTTCATTCACACATCAACAACCTTTAGTAAAAAATGGCTTCTACTGTTGTCCATTATAAAACAGGGTTGGATTTTCTTTAGTACAAAATGTGTGTTTAATGAGGTTGTGAATAACTTGTACAAAAAGAATCACTGTTCATTCAACCACTTTTAATTCCCAACCCTAACTCATACTTGATGCTATATGATACTTTAAATGGACTTTCAGAGAGATACATCCAGTATTGCAATGAGTTGTGAGTGCAGAGCCACAGTTGATAACTTAGCAACTTTTTTTGTCTCTTTCTGAGCTATAGCCCTTGAGAACTTTCTACTGCCAGAGTCATCCACATTGCACATGAAGACCATTGGCAAAGTTTGGATGACATTTTCTTACCCTTTATTGTTTGTCAAAAAAATAATGAAACATAATGCAGGTTGATTGCATTCATAAACTACATTATGAATCAAAACGCACATAACGTGGGTGTAATATTTGGCAATATACAGCAGTGTTGAGTGTTTGTTTCATTCGTAATGTACAAAATATTCTACTACGAACTGATGGAACAGCCGAGCAATGTAGAAACTACACTTCAGGCTTCTGAAAACCTAAGAGGTAAAAGTTCTGAAAACTTCTGGAAAACCACTTCACCTCTTCAACACAAGGCTGTTTCTTCAAATGCTGTCTACCTGGAACCTTAATGCTGTTCTTCACTGGCAGTTCATAAACTAACTGGCAGCAAGCTTTGAGGGTCAAACTACAGAACATTTCTAAAGAAATAACCATGTAATCATGCAGACTGCTCCAGGTGCCTGAAGAATCTAGCTCACAATACAAATTAGACACATTCGACTCAAATGATCAGCCTTATATTTTTTATTTCTGTGCGTGGACACGTGACGCGGCAATGAAAGTACGTACCTGGAGCAGACATGGACGGGTGGGGGGGGAGGGGGGGGGGGGGTCACCCTGAGCTGTAAATAGGGAAATCCATTGAGATAAGTGACTCTGACAAAAGGCTTATTATTATTACACAGAGCCTGTGAATGAGGGTCTCAAATATGGTGAAGCTGGTTGAATGTTCACATGTTACTGTCGTGAGCATCTACAGAAAGAGGTAGGAGGACACTGAAACTACAACTAGAAGGAAAATTGTTGAATGCCAGTGACTCTTCACAGAACATTGGGTTCAGAGGCTTGTCTACTTCTGTAAAGCAGGGCACATGGTGATTTGGGGCATTCCTGCTGAAAAAGCAGAATGCTACTGCACAGACAATGTTTTAGAGCACACTGTTCATCATACATTGTTGAACATGGAGATCCGTAACAGACCACTCCTATGTTCTTACATGTTTATCCACTGACATCGTCAATTAGGATTGCAGTGGGTGCAGAACCATTCGGATTTGACTGTCAATCAATAGACACATGTCGGCTCTCCAGTGAATCATATTTTTGCAACACTAGTCAACGGTCTTTGTCATCTACACAAACACCACCATCGAGGTGAAAGAAACGTGTAGCACGCCATGGATGCAGGTTGGTGGGAGCAGTGTTATGTTATTGGAGACATTCTTCTGCACTTGCATGAGACCTGTGATAGTAATTGAAGACACCCAGACAGCTGCGAATCACCTGCATCCCTTCCTTCATGCCTGATGTCTTCCCTGATAGCGATACCATTTATCATCAGTATAATTTTCCTGGTCTCTGAGCCAGAACCATGATACAGTGGTTTGAGTAGCATTATAGTGACTCATGTTGATGTCTCGGCGATGAAATTTGCCTGATGTAAATCCTATGGAAACCATCTGGGTCAGTATTGGGTGCCAGCAACGCATAAGTGAATCACTCGTGGCATGTCTAAAGAAAATATTGTCTGATTTCAAGCCACATCAGTTTGAATTAAATACTCAAGCTTTCTATGGCAATCTCCACCACCGTCATCACGAGTAAAAAACACCGACTGCATCGGCTGGCATGCTTTTCTGCTTATATACGCACAATAGCATGTCTGGCACCTAAGCTCACATTTGTTGTTGCAACTGAAGTTGTTCTCATGCATTCTAATTTATACTGTTTCTTTTAAATAACACACTCCAAGTATATAGAAGTATGGGACTAGATTTTAGTTTCATCAAACATCATGTGTGTATTTGTGAAGCCATGCTCAGCAACTATTCATTTCTCAAGTTCCTGATTTTTACTGTGCTGTTTGTGTTCTGCAAAGTGATTGGAAACAGTATGGATGGATTGATCAATGTGGTTGCTTCTGTACTCACATGGAATCTTATAAATCAAAGGGATACTGAGGCTGAGATTGTCCTTAGAAGGCTCAGCATCTCTATTTTCTTTAGTGATTGAAAAATAGGTCTTAGGTCTTGTTATTCAGGACACTACCTATTTTGCTAGATGTGGCACTGCTGAAAGGAAGGAGCACAGTAGGTGGATCATCATGCAACTGTTCAACATTTCAATCTTCTCTTTTTTTGAAGAGAATCAACTTTGTACACTATGCGATCAAAAGTATCCGGACACCTGGCCGAAAATGACTTACAAGTTCATGGTGCCCTCCATCAGTAATGCTGGAATAAAATATGGTGTTGGCCCACCCTCAGCCTTGATGACAGCTTACACTCTCGCAGGCATATATTAATCAGATGCTGGAAGGTTTCTTGGGGAATGGCAACCCATTCTTCATGGAGTGCTGCACCGAGGAGAGGTATCAATGTCAGTCAGTGAGCCCTGGCACGAAGTCGGCACTGCAAAACATCCCACAGGTGTTCTATAGGATTCAGGTCAGGACTCTGTGCAGGTTAGTCCATTACAGGAATGTCCTGTAATCACTCCGTCACAGGCCATGCATTACAAACAGGTGCTCGATCGTGTTGAAAGATGCAATTGCCATTCCCCCATTTGTTCTTCAACAGTGGGACACAAGAAGGTGCTTAAAACATCAATGTAGGCCTGTGCTGTGATAGTGCCATGCAAAACAACAAGGTGCAAGCCCTCTCCATGAAAAACACGACCCCACCATAACACCACCGCTGACGAATTTTACTGTTGGCACTACACACACTAGCAGATGACGTTCTCTGGGCATTTGCCATACCCACATTCTGCCATCAGATCGTCACATTGTGTACCGTGATTTGTCATTCCACACAACGTTTTTCCATGTTCAATTGTCCCATGTTTACACTCCTTACACGAAGCGAGGTGTCGTTTGGCATTTACTGGCATGATGTGTGGCTTATGAAGAGCCGCTCGACCATGAAACCCAAGATTTCTCACCTTCCACCTAAGTGGCATAGCATTTGCAGTGGATCCTGATGCAGTTTGGAATCCTGTGTGATGGTCTGGATAGATGTCTGCCTATTACACATTACAACCCTCTTCAACTGTCTGCAGTCTCTGTCAGTTCATGTTTCCACTTCACTATCACATTGGAAACAGTAGACCTAGGGATGATGAGGAGTGTGGAAATCTCATGTACAGACATATGACCCAAGTGACATCCAATCACCTAACCACGTTCGAAATCCACGAGTTCTGGGGAGCGCCCCATTCTCCTCTCTCACGATGTCTAATGTCTACTGAGATCAAAGCTATGGAGTACCTGGCAGTAGGTGGCAGCACAATACACCAATTGTGAAAAATGTATGTTTTTGGTTGTGTCCAGATACTTTTGATCACATAGTGTACCTCCAACCCCATAGCTGTTCTTTTGGAACACATACATAAAGTTTTTAACATTACAATTCAAATGATCCTTGTCCAAAACAGTTTTAGAAATGTATATCAATGAATTTAAATTGGTGCCCTTCTGTACTGGATTGTGAAAACTTCACACACTGAGATGTAAATCAATATGTGCTGACTTCACACACACGCGCGCGCGCACACACACACACACACACACACACACACACACACACACACACACACACACACACACACACACTCTCTCTCTCTCTCTCTCTCTCTCTCTCTCTCTCTCTCTCTCTCTCTCTCTCTCTCTCTCTCTCTCATCTATCTATCTATCTCCCTCTCCCCCTCTCTCCCTCTCTGTCTCAACAATGCATTGGGGTTCAGGTGCATACTGTTTACATGATTGAGAAACTGCTCAAGAACTTCGCCAATATATTGTCAGTCCACAAACAAGTTGTCAACATATACATACCAAGAACATGTTTGAAATAGAACTAAATTTAATGTGCATTCTTCAAAATGCTTCATGAAGAAGTTGGCCACTGCTGGAGACAGTACAGAATCCAATGCCATTTTGTCGATCATTTCATAAAATTTACTGCCATGCACGAAGTCTGTCGTCATTGAAGTTCAACACGTCCTCCACAGGAACTTTTATAAATGGAGACACTATGTACAGGCTGACTAAAATATAGTTTGTGCAAACTCTGATTTCCTTAATTTTGTTACTCAACATCAATTTTTGATGTGATGTTCACAGTTGTCAGCTATGGGCACCATTAACCTGACTCTATATTTGTCTCACCTGTTGGTGGGAGAACCTATAACACCAATGATAGTTCTCAAAAGAAAATCATCTTTATGAATTTTGGATAGGCCATACAGAATTGATGGTCTAGGAGCTTCATCTCCTGAGTGTCCCCCCCCCCTCACCCCCCCCCCCACCCCCCCCCCATGACATTGTCAGTTAAGACCATGACACTTCAGCAGCTCTACCGTTTTGTTGTTATATGACAGTATGGTCACATTTCAGGCATTCACATGTATTATTCTACAACAGCAATGACATGTTGCTCTGACAGCATGTAGTATTAAAAATAACTGCAGTATTTCTCTTGTCAGCTGGAGATCATCACTCTGCAAAGCACAGTACTCCCCCCCCCACCTCCGTCTTGGCTGTACCCTAGATTTGACTTGTGGCAAGTCTTACCTCACTGGCGACATCCTAAGAAGAGATGCTGTACTGTCTGTTCCAATCCATTTACAACATCCACGATAGGTAGAGAAGTAGAAGTGAAAATCAGTCTTCTACTCAGGACCAAAATGGTTTCTTCAGCTAGGTAGCGGACACGATGTACAGATCTGTGATACGAGTTGGTCTTTATGAAAATGCAAGGTGCTAAAATGTCTTTATTTTGTCACCATATTGATGATGTATGGTTTGTGGGTAGCTCAACTGCACTATCATCAGCACCCATACAAAGTCCTAATTTTTTATCACAGTCCAACTTAGTCACTGTCATGAATGATGATGAAATGTGGAAGATAACACAAACACCCAGTCCTTTGGTGGAGAAAATCCCCAACCCAGTGGGGAAGGTGTGTGTGTGTGTGTGTGTGTGTGTGTGTGAGAGAGTGAGAGAGATGGCAAATCATATGAACAGTGAGTGTCAGTATTCAGTTCATACAGTGTACGTCATATCTTTCATTAACGACTGGAAATCTCATCTACCATAAAATATTGTATACTTCAGTCAATCTTGTGTGATGTTTAACCACAGCTAACAGGGGTACAATATCCTTATCTCAACAGCACTGCATAAATTCCAAATTATTCTGCAGTTGTGCATATTTTACCTGTCTTCTGTCACCTAAGAACATAAAGGAGATGCACCCAGTTAAGGAAGGTCTTGGCCTTACAGCCTGTGAGATTTATAACATTCCTTTAGTGTGTGGAGGCAACTATACTGATCAATCTACCCATACCACTAACCACCAAAAACACACTGAAAATCAGGAACCTGAGAAATCAGCAGTTGTTGAGTCCAACTTTACAAATAAAACCATAACGTTTGATGAGACTAAAATCTTACCCAATAATTCTACATACTGGGATTCTGTTATCAAAATGGCAATAGAAATTAGAATGTCAAACTTATGAGGGAATGACAGTATAATCTTACAGGTACATGGAAAAGAGCTCTTGATGCTGAGAGGATGCAGAGAAATTCATTGAATTGTTTACACTCCTATGGCAGTGGTGACGTATCAGCACTTATATTAACATGATCTACGGTAGCACGACACAAGGACGACGTATGTCCAACCAGAAGTCACATATGGGCTACTGAAGGACACTAGAGCAACAGCAACAAACTTCTGTAGAGAGAGAGAGAGAGAGAGAGAGAGAGAGAGAGAGAGAGAGAGAGAGAGACTGAAGGACACTAGAGCAACAGCAACAAACTTCTGTAGAGAGAGAGAGAGAGAGAGAGAGAGAGAGAGAGAGAGAGAGAGAGAGAGAGAGGGGGGGGGGGGACCGCGAGAGGGGGCGGCGGGGGAGAGTGGGGCGGGAGAGAGTGGGGCGGGAGAGAGTGGGGCAACACGCGATCTAGTGT